>NC_060895.1:17995324-18317824 GCF_014805685.1 Silurus meridionalis | reverse complement strand
TTATCGGGATCGAGAAATAAAAAAGGAAATTAAGAATGAGACAGAAAGAGAGAAAGAGAATGGAAAAAGGAACATATAAAAAGAGGAAAAGGTCTGAGAGTAGGGAATCTAGAGAGAAGATGAGAGCTAGATAAAGTGGACAAGGTAAAGAGAAAGGAGAAGGACATGGAGAAAATGAACAGAAAAAGAGAAAAGTGAGAGAAAAGTACTGAGATAGAAAAGAGAAAATTGGAAGGAGAGAAAAATCAGGGAAAAGGAGAGAATCAGAAGAGACAGATAGACAGATAGAGAGAGTGAGTGAGTGTGTTTGTGTGTGTGTGTGTGTGTGTGTGTGTGTGTGAGAGAGCAGTATAGGAATGTCCCTGTTATCGCTTTAATAAGACGCTGCTGAGGTAACCGAGCCACCCCTCCAGAGGCCCCTTGTCTCCATGGGAACTGTCAATCATCTGCTGATATGGCAATATTAAAAATGGGTGTGGGGGTTGGTGCATCCTCCACTCATCACTCCATCTCTTCCCTCAACCCTGTGTGTGTGTGTGTGTGTGTGTGTGTGTGTGTGTGTGTGTGTGTGTGTGTGTGTGTGTGTGTGTGTGTTGCAGTAATGTGACATCATTGCAGGGGGTTAGTTAGGCATTATGCCTCTCTGAGTATTCATTTTGTACAATAGCACACACCCGTCACCTCTGACTCCAAACGTCACCTATTCTGTGATGAACACACACTTCATGAGCAGCTGGAATGTGTGCCACAATGTTCACGAGCCGTCGCACCAGACGAGGAGCACGTGAATCATGGAGATTGGAGAGAGCGAGTGATTATGGTGTTGTTGCATGATGGTAACGTGGCTGTGTGCCATAGACAAGCCTTTCAGATTTGTGTTTAGATGCAGTTCGCAGTATGAAGGGGAAACAGCGGCTTAAGTGGGTGATGAGGTCAGGCTCAGAATAAAAGGTTAGGGGAAAATCATACCAACCAGTGGTGTGATGGAATATTGTGACAAAAAAATAAGGATTATGTATACTGTTATTAGTGATGTTGAAGTGGTTTATTACAACATTTGGTGTGTGTATATATATATATATATATATATATATATATATATATATATATATATATATATATATATATATATATACCAGTCAAAATTTGGACACATCTTAATCAGTGATTTCTTAATCAGTAAAGAGAAAAAGAAAGTCCATCATTACTTTAAGAAATAAAGTTCAGTCAATCTAAAAAATCCTATGAACTTCAAATACAGTATATATCCCCAAGTGTATAGTGTTTGATCGACAAAACCATCAAACACTATAATGAAACAGGCTCTTATGAGGACTATCCCAGAAACCAAAGACCAAGAGCTATCCTATTCAGAGAATTACAAGCCTCAGAATCCGCAGAATTGCATAAATGTTTCTCAGAATTCAAATGGCAGACATATTTCAACATATACAGTTCAGAGAAGACAGACCTTCCTCATCAAATTGTCATGAATGGACATTTGGTATAAGGATGGATTTACTTTTGAGTCTAGTTCCTCTCAAGGTTTCTTTCTCATACTATTTTTAGGGAGTTTCTCTTTGCCAGTCTTTGTTAGATGTACAGAGGGTGAATGGATGGTTCCTGATTGTGTGGTTTCCACTGTGAAGCATGGGGAAGGAGGTGTGGGGGGCTTTGCTAGTGGAAATGTTGGTGATTTAGTCAAAATTGAGAGCACACTTAACCAGCATGGCTACCACAGCATTTTGTTGTGACATGCTATTCCATCTGGTTTGGACCATCAATTGTTTTCCAACAGGACAATGACTTCAAACACCCTCAGGACTCTTTTCAAATAACAGTTTGATTCTGCTCAAGTCCCCTCTTCGGTCTAATTAATACTATAGCTTAAATGCAAGATACAATTGCCTTGAAAGGTCAGAGGAGAATGGCCACACTGATTCTATCTGAAAGGAAGACAAAAGTAACTTATATAACCACTCCATACCACAATATTGAGCAGAAAAGCGTCTCACAACATCCATAAAATCAGGTAGTTGAGCTAAAACAGCAGAAGACAACAATTGTTTCCTGTTCTGTCAATTGAGAACAGAAATTTGAGGCACAAGCTCATTGAAACTGAAAGCGAAAGACTAGAAAAGGTCCAGGTGATGTTTTATTAGTCTCACCATTGCATCATTTTTTTTTTAATTTAAGTAATGCAGTGGCAAGTCTCAGGCATTCAGCTTTCAACATAAATCAAATGAAATCAAATTCATTACTTGAGCTGATATTGTAGCACACAAGATTCGAAAGGTTTGGTATGAGGCTATACAATCTAACCCCAGCACATGAGTCTCATGGCCAGAATGTAAGACCTAGGATGTCTCCATGCATTAAAAGAGACAGAAATTGAGGTTTTGCCAACATGTGACCAGTTAGCAAACAAGCTGCATTTGAAATTCTTTAGGATTTAAATTGTTAATGCTGGCTAAATGTATGTGAGATATCTGGGTATTTGAATGTGGGGATGTAGCTATGCAGTATCCATCATAATATACAAATGCATGAAAACATTGCTCCATTGTACAATGTTGAAAGTTCACCAAGTTTGAAAAATTTTTGTTGAACATTTAATACATATACATTACTCTTAAATAGCCAATTGCCAGACAATTGGAGAACTATATTTAAATAAATATTGTAATCAAAATAATTCCCAAGGCAAACAATGCTGATGAAAAAACCCAACAATTAACTTCGCAGTGAAGATTTTAAATCACTTCAATCATCAACTAAAATCATTAAAGCAACAAAGCTTCATTATTAGTACAATCCAGAAATGATTCTCATCCTCAAGTGAAGCAGGCAGAAACAAGCAATTTTCTTTTACTCAATTGTGTTTAATGCAAATGTTTAACTAAAAGATGACACGACAAAAAACCAAAAAGTGTACAAAACATTTTTGTCATTCTGCAGTAAAGCCATTGAGAGGAGGGAGAATACGCTTAACTTCCACAATGATTAGCGTGTGGAGAGCCTGGTGAAGCTGGCGTTAGAAAGAGAATTTATTATGTAAAAATTGTAGCTGTTGATAAAATAGTGACAGCTTCATCATCCCTCCTCGAATGGGAGCAACAAAAGTACTGACTCATTTCAGGGACAATATTGAACCCTTTCAGAACAGATGACAATACAGGATGAGAAAGGGAGAGAAGGAGAAAAGGAAGTAAACTCTGCAATGTTGGGGCTGGGGCTGGGGCTGGGCTAAGCCCTGTTTACTCACTGATGTCCCTGATTTTGGGAAGGATCCCAGGCTTGGGACCAAGAAACTAAAGTAATGCTAGTGACAAACCTGAGCAAACAAACCTCAAATAAATTATGACTTGTCAATGCTGCAGAGAAAACACATTAAAATATATAGATGCAGCAGAGAGTATGGTTTCCAAAACTATTTCTCTGGAGACCTTGTGCTTCAATATTTGCTACCTACCTATTGTATGTATATCATTTGAATTGTTATATTGTTATAGTTATCGTGACCACGGATGTTTTCTGTTCATATGATTGATAGCTTTTTACATTTCAAATCTAACTGATTGAACATAATGAACTTGGTGTGCCATAATATACCCAGAAAGTGTGGGTGTAATGTGTGTGTGTGTTTTTTTTCTTTCTCAGTGCCACACACAGGACTTTACTGTGCTACTGTGCTATGAATAATCAACTAGAGAAAATATATGAAAATGTATGCTCAAGCTTAGTATCAATAGCAAACTGTAATGAGTAAACGATGAACATATTCTTGTACATATTGCATTAAATGCATTGGGTTTGAGCAAAAGATAATAATAATTAACAGTCATTGGTGGGTCTCAGACATTTAAGTTTCAGCTTTTAGCAACAAATCAAATAAAATCTGTATAATAATATACATAGTTTGTACATTATATAATCATCAAAAGACTTACATGAATATAAATTCTGTTTGTATAAATGCTATGTACTGCAATTTACTGAAGAAAAGCTAGGCGTTATTGTTAATTGGAAAGCCTGGAGCCAAATTCATCATTAACAAACGAACCTGTAATGTCATTATACAAACAAGAATAGAAAATAATGGATAAGACGCCAACAAGATGGCCTCACTGTGAAATATGAAACGTTAATTTTGAAAATGTGAGAATTGTGTAAAAATGATTTTAGGCTTGCGTTCCTGTTCATCAAAGAGCACTGTATTCATGGTTCTGCTAGAGAAGCACAAAGTGACATAGGTATACTTGAAGTATGTAGATAATAATATCATGTCTAATGGGAGGCATACTGTGCTAATCTCAAAATACAGAATGCAAACAGAACTGAAAACTTAAAAAATACACAAGTGCAATGTTGAGTTAAGCAAAAAAATAAATGTATAAGAGACACCACTATATATACGAACATGAGGAGCTAAAAAGAATATCACACCATGTTTAAGGCTGGTGCTCTACAACTGCAATTTCAGAACAGATAATTAAATCGAATAGGCCCATATATGTTGTGTTCATTCTTTTTAAATGTGAGTCTCAGACACGGTCACAATACACACACCAGAGAAAAAAAATTACTTATTTAATCATTTCCTCAATCATTTAATAGCAAGTGTAAATGCTAAAATCTCACAATACCAAATATGATCAGTGCCTTACAGTGCACAATATTTCCAATCTAACATACCTAACCTTTTTTTAGGAAGTATTGTCCATTTTGAAGCTATTTTCGCAAAACAATAAATAATATCATACAATCTAGAGCAAGATATTCAGAGATTACATACAATCCTGTATAAAATTGTGCAGGGCGGGGTGAGGTGGTGTAGGACAAGGTGGGGTCAGGGGGATTTTTCATAGAGGTGGCCAGAAAGGGGCCAGCAATTACTCTGCGGGCTGGGATGGATGGTGCGATGTGGGGTTGGTCCCTATTAAACAACAACAAAAAAATATTTATAATAATGTATTGGAACACATCTTATCAATCCCACAGCTGGATACATATCATATTTGACACCTGAAACAAAGGATTATAACCACCTTAAGAATGCGCCAAGTTAACTATAGCCTTAAGGGTCACGATATGACAATGAATGTTTTTTCTGCTTATTTTTTTTTTTTTTAAGAGTAAGTATAGCAAGAACAAACTTGAAACATGAAGAACAGATGGGATACAATCTGTAAATGCAGACCAATGTATGAACTGATACAAAGGCTGGTAAATGTAGATACGAGGTAGGAGTATGTGATAAACTAGCAACTTCGTGTACATCAAAAGTTTCTCAAGTAATTACACTGAATACACTGGAGATATCGAACAAGTCGCTTTTAATTACTTTCATTTAATTTTCATTATGTCGCATTTTCCATGCATTTGTGTTTCTTTTTAACAGCAGCATCAATCAAGCGCACTTAAAGCTTTCTTTTTACTATTAAGCAGGAACTATGATAAATGTTGAGATGAGCCCATGGCCCATTAGTAGTGGGCAATTAGGCTTAGTTTGCATGTGTTAATTAGGATCCACAATACTTAAAACAATTAAGATAGTGACACGCTAAACACACTTCATCACCTTTGTGTTTTTTTTTGTGTTTGTTTGTGGATCGAAATAAAAAAGACACACACTTATACAGAAGAGCTCTTATGATTGATTCGGATGCGAATAGCAACTGGGATATGAGGCGTATCTCCAGGCCGAAACCAGTTGAATCTAACTGCATTGAACATAAGGGAGAGTTTATGTGCATGTGTGTGTGTGTGTGTGTGTGTGTGTGTGTGTGTGTGTGTGTGTGTTTGCACGTGTTTGCGGGTGCATGCTTACTCCCCGTGATCCTGCATCCATTGCCTGCTAACAGCTGCTGTGTTCAGAGCTAATGGCTGAAACGGATCCACAGGGCAATACATCTCTACTTTAGTTCTGCACGGCAGGGGAACCAAACTATGAATAACATTGCAAAACAGAGGCCACACATCTGCTGATGCACTGTTTAAACTCACACAGGAGTGTAAAAAGCACAGTGCAAAACAGGACACACACAAAATACATCTGCTGATACAGTCATGAATGCGAATATGGTCATGTCTGGCTGTAGGCAATACAAACAAAACAGTACAAACAAAACAGTAAAGTCAAACTCAGCATCAGCAATTAGCATAAGGGATGTGGAGATAAATATGGGTCAAAGGTCATGAATTTAATAACTGGAATAAAAGCAGGTTGATAAATAGACCAGTACAGTTAGAGATACTAAAGATAAATGACAGAATCGAGGACCCTGGGGATATAATAATGTTTAGACGTTAAAATAATACTAACCTTCCATCTGTTTTGATGGATGTCAACGAGTGCTGCTATTTTAATCCAACACATGTATGTATTCGACCTCAATTATATCGGTGACTACAGCTATCATTAGGCCAGCGTGAGGAAGGAACGGAGAGAAGCTAGCGGGTGTCCATTCCTCTTATCTGGTCTCTCAGCAGGATTCCTCACTTTCTCTCTTTTTTTATGCCTCAGATCACATGAGGTTTATAGGACTGAATGTAGATCATGGAGTGGGATATTGCTTTACCGCAACACCACAGCTAATGGCTTATGGCAGGCGTGTGTATCGCTTGTTCTGAGACGATACATGATTAATTATCCGATGTGGGAAAGATTCATTTAGGCAGCAAGGCATTCAATACTGTATGATTTATTGCTGTTTTGATAGGGATACAAATTGATTCGTTCTTGCACAAACTGTGCTATTTACAGTAAGTGAAAGGAAAAAATTATTTGCGTTGTGGTGTCCGATGACACGTTCTTAAGTGAGATTGACAGGCACTAAAACTGTGTCTAAGTAATGGGGACTGACACAGGCCACACCCCCTTTTGTCATGTTGACAGTAACAGCGGTTAGACCTCCTTCATGAGGACTAATACACATAGAGAATCCGTCTCTAGGTTACATATGTAACTCTAGTTTCCTGAGGGAACGAGACGCTGCATTGGAACACTTTGGGAATGTGACTGCATTGTCCATGCTCTGAATAATGTGTATAATCAGTCAAATTTAGAGGCAGACTGTCTGAACTATAAAGTAGCAGTTGTAGAACCCAGACCCTTTGCCTAATAGAGGGACCACCTCGATGGCCTCCTTTCTCAGGAGAGTGTCTACTCGTTCCATGACCAGAGCCTGTTTGCTTCCCACCAGAGTGGGACAGGGCCAGTTAAACTGGGGCGGACGAGACCCGAACTAAATCGTATAGCCTCGCTCTACAGTGCGCAGGACTCATCTGGACATGTCTGGCCGAGCTATCCAGGCTGCCAGGTGCTCCCTTATGGGATATCAGTCTCTCGAGACTGACTTCCGGTCTGCCCAGAGCTAGCGCGGTGCCCTGATGTGGCTCTAGTGCAGAAAACAAGGGGGGAGCTTGCTGGAGCTGGCCGTGCCCTGAAGCACATTTCGTGAAAGGCGTGCTTCCGAAGCTTGCGAACGAGAGCTGGACTGGGCAGAGAAGGTAGGAGAAAGGGACAAACCTACAAACCTTCTGCGAGGTCCATCAGCGAACCCCAGGAAGCAAAACACCGCTCTGCCTCAGTGAGAGCGGGACCAGGACCGTGGAGAGTGGGGGCACCCTTTTCGAAGAATGCCCTCGAGAGCTGATATCGCGTGCTCTGCTATCAAACAAGCCACACAAAGGCTGTGTGTATCCCTCACCATGATAAAACAGGGGCAGGGAGAAACACACGGCCGAAAAGTGTGCTTGGATTTCTTAGATGCTTTTATTTGTATTTTTTGACAGACAGACAAACAAAATAAAATTTCACACATAGCACTTCGTGAACAAACAGAAGCTGAAGCCAGCTTCACTCCATGTGAGTTTTATACTTTCTGGTCATGACGTCACCCTGCCAGGTGACATTTACTGTATATATGTACTGTATCAGATGCTGCATGCTGGTTGTGTGCATGTGCAAGAGAGCGTAAGAGAGAGAGAACAAAATATGGCTTGTTTAACACTCGTTCCTCTGGCCCTTGTCTTCAACTAAATTTCAGAATGACAACTCACATCTGATTTTTAGCTTGTCTGATTAGAACAGAATTGATTAACAGAGCAAAGAAATAAATTTAATAATTCAAAAAGTATTGGCATTACTAACAGCATACCATAAAACCAATGTTACATGAATAACCACATGATACTACTTAGTAAAGAAAGATGTATTACTTGTCACATATACATTACAGCACAGATAAATTCTTTTTTTGTATATCCCATCTTTGGGGTTGGAGTGCAGGGTGAGCCATGATACAGCAGCCCTATAATGGAGACGTATAACCTTAAATTCATTGAGCTACTACTTCCCTTACCAGAAACAAGTCAAGTCACATTACATAGTATTAGAATTTTCAGTGCAGCCATCTTGATGAACATGTGCTAAACGTCACCTTTAAACAGCAAGGTGAAACTGAGCACATCTATATAAACATAATTACTGGGATGAGTGATGACGGAATTTCACATATACATTCATGCAATTTTGTATAGAATCCCCAAAGCTTTTTTAGTCCAGATTTTTTTTTGTGCATGTGTTTCTGCCACATGGGAAATTATTACACTTAAAAAAATAAAAGTCCTATATTACATGTAATATGTCTATTGATTTTTTTTTTTTTTACGTAAACACTTGAAAAGGCTCTATCTGTGGATTGTGGCAATTACTTCTGACCTTCTGTATACAAAACACACCAACTGAATGAATGTGACTGCTTTGCATTCCCTGTACCAGCACATTGTTGTCAATATGAATCAATGCTCGTGAATCCTTTAAACCCTAGTAAATACAGTAGAGTCTATGTGCACCTTTAAGAGCTCTTCAGAAATCATTTGGAGCAAAGGGCATGGATATTTGCATTTGTATGACCCAGGAATCTGTGACAGATGGGAGTTGGGAATTAAGTGGACTTCATCAATGGCCAAAGACTGCAAGAGCGAGTGGAACTCAGGTGAAAAGAGAGCTACGCAGGTTTATTAATTGTTATTAAATGCTGCAGATTTAAAACTACGAATTAAACTTTTTCAAGGGTTTCTCTAAAGCTGCATTAAAGGAGAATGTATGCCTTCTGAGTGAAATTTGTGTAATAAACAATTCTGTGGAAAATTAAATCTTATTTTATTTGTATATAATTTTACAATTTTCTCACTTACCATAAATAGGACTTCACTGGGCCAGTCTCAAATAAATAATATAATAAAACTGTTCAAAAAAAACAAAAAAGAAGGGAGGGGGGGTCAGGGGCTGAATCGACGAACCACCAATGAAAAAAAAGGAAAATAAATAAAAATAATTAATTAATTATATTTAATTTATAATAATAATAATAATAATAATAATAATAATAATAATAATCATAATAATAATAATAATCATAATAATAATAATAATAATAATATGGGTCTAAAAATTTTTTTAATGGGACTTAAAAAGCTTGCAAAGTATATTTTTGTAAGTCCATAGTCTGGTCACTATTCAGTTATGTTGGTGGTTTTGTACATATAATTTTTTATGTATCTACCCCTTTACAAATTTGAAATGAAGACCCCTGATCTATCTAAGTTTACCATCAACAGACTGGCACCGCAGTGTCAATCATGAAGCAGCAACAGCACCTGTTCGAGTTCGAGCTCGAGTTCAGCTCACAAGTAAAACATGTGGAATCTAAACTTCATGAAGTCCAAGGTCACGGAAAGGTGGTGGCGAATGACTCATTGTGTACATTTTCAACAAGTTAAGAATAATATAGTATAATATAACTCCCACACATGGTGTTTGAAAAAAGTCCCAGCAAAGACGAATCTCCTGCCATCAATCTCGAGCTTCCCACGCGCATCAGCAATGTGTGTGAGCTAATATAATACAGCTGTCTTAAATCAAACCTACACAAAAAGTCTTCTTTAATCTGTAACCAGGCTGTGACTTTGTCCACTTTTAATGTGTAAGTCAGTAGTATTGATTAGGGCCATGTTCCTGCATAAGCGGGATATTTCTTTTAACACAGATTTGTATGTAGCCTGTTATCACTGAGACAAGATCACATCTGGATTGCTTCAGGAAGAAAAAATAAAAAATAGTATATCTATTTATACACATATATATATATATATATATATATATATATATATATATATATATATATATATATATATATATATATATATATACACACACACACAGACAGACAGACACACAGACAGACAGACAGACAGATAGATAGATAGATAGATAGATAGATAGATAGATAGATAGATAGATAGATAGATAGATAGATAGATAGATAGATAGATAGATAGATAGGCATATTTTATTTTAGCTGCTCAAGTGTAATTGAAATTTGTGTCATATTACTGAACATTTTTTACAGAAATCCTTCAGCCAAAAATGAAATGTTCACCACACACAGATTCAATATCTGAACTTTTATTTTAGTAATTTGCATCAGCATGTAGGAACTATCTGTGGTTCAGGGGTTCTATGCAGCTCTGTCTATTTGGTGTTTTCCATGTTCTCTACTTGTTTGTGTGGTTTTACCTTCATTTTAATGAAAAAACTACTTTTAATGACTCCTTTCCCCTCCATGTCTTTTTTTTCCGTTGTGTTCTTTTTCTCTTCATCTGTCCCCTTGGGTTTAAATTCATCTTCATTTTTGCATATAAGAAATATATTTATGCCTGCAAGCAGTTACATGAAGACACCAGAAACAAACAAAAATGATACCTTTTGGATTCGTCTCTTTGTCTTTATTGTTCTCTTGTTCTCTTTATCTAGCTCTCTGCCTGGCTGTGGCTTTTAGTGCAATAAAATACCTCCCACACCAAGTCGTGTTCAAGAGATACATGCCCATAAGAAACTTTTGCTAATTGCAGGAAGGCAGTCTTCTGTCCCCAGCCATTATCGATTTGCTGCCCGCTTTGGCTGACACGCACACACACTGAATGCTCTAAATCTTTAGATCCAGGACAGCGATAGCAACAACAAGAATCAACTGACCACAGCTAGACACTATTACAACATGCCCTGACATTCAAACAGAATCATAGTTCAGGGTCAAAAAACGTCTGACTATAATTCAAGAAAACATTATATTTGTGTTTGATAACATTTAACTATAACCCAGATATTTATTCTTCCAAAGCTTCAACACCTTATTATTTTTTTTTTTCAAGTTGGGTGATGTGGGACTCAATCTAATTTTATAAAAATTAAAGAAAGGTGCTTTTTGCTTGTCATGTACATTAAGGCATTTTTTTTTCATAAACAGACTGGATTTTATTTTAATTTGGATTAAATGGACAGAGGTGACAGAATGCTGGTGCAGGAGCTAGCATTACTGGCACAGAGCTCCACTGTGCTTGGTTCGTTCCTGATTACTGTCAGAGTTTCATGCTTCTTATATCTAAAACATGTTGGTAGGTGGACTTGGAATACCAAAATATATCTAGGTGTGAATGGTTGGGTGAGAATAGCTGGTAATAGATCTCCCAAGCAAGGTGCATTCTAATCTCATGAACAGTGTACTCTGGGTTTGGTGTATTGTGACCCTGATTGGTACTTGCTGAAAATGCATTCCAGAAACTGGTTATCTGAAGACATTTACACCTCCTACTGTGGCTCCCTTGCAGTCATAGCAGATAGGTTTTTGGTGTCTTTGTAATAAGTGTTAGCTAAGATGCAAACCAGCAAACCCATAATAAATGCACAGATTTGCAAGAAACCAATATTGTAGCACATTCCTTAGCAGATGCTCCAGCTTCATCCTGCACTAAGATTTGCTAATAATTCAATCAGATTAGCTAATTTGCTTACTTGCATTACATGTTAAATATGCTAACTACTTTGCTGTGTAATATCAGTACTCAACTGTGCTAAAAAAAATATTATTAGCTAAGCGTTCAAACCTAATCTAAATCATTACATGTTTACTAATGATTTTATGTGTTACATATGTCACATCATGTTTGTTATTAAATTTAATTCAGGCTTCACCACATCTGAACCGGGAATCCCGTCACTCTATATGGTTTAAGCACAATGGTGTACAGAGATTTTTGTTAACCTTTTTGATGTGGATTTGGATTTGCCCACTTCATAGCTGCTGCATCTCTGTGGATCAATTAGCTTGCTAATTAAGCCCACAGGGCCACATCGGCTGGAAATCTCAGTGTCCATTAGACATCTGAAGGTCTTGTCTCAGCATTATGACAGATTACACATCACTGGGCTCTGAAGGGATGCTTCAGAGCTCCAAAATAAAGGAGAAACGGGAGAAAAGGTGCAAACTGTCATGTACAAAGCAGAGCAAGGAATCCCAGAGCCTCTGCTCTGTGTCCTTATGATTCAAACACCCCCCTGGGACCCGTTCTCAGTGAAGAGTAAAAAGGAAAAAAAAAAACATTTACATATGCAATGTAGCTCATCAATTATAATTAATGAAAGTACCGCCTGCTAGCTCAGCGGCCCTGATACGGCTGAGTTTAATTAGCGATTCCTTGCATGTCCGCATTGCTGTCCCATTTCCATTTCCACAGCAACAATCGAAGCAAACGTTTCCCGAATGCTATCGACAAGCAGCGTGGCCTCTAAAGGTGGCTGATCTTGCAGAGGCAAACAGGATATTAAAAAAGAGTCCCCCATGTTTAAGCCTAATGATGCCAGGAGCTCAGTGGCGCTCAGGACGTGTTGACACCAAAGATTTCATCCTGCTTGCAAGAGAAAGAGAGCGAGAGAAGGAGAGTGGCAGGGAGCAATCACCCAGCACCAACATCTAGAGAGCAATATGATTTCTGTTTACTGAGATATGAAGTCGGCTCAGCCTGCGATTCAGAGACTTATTAACTCCACTCTGGAGCTTTCCATTGACATGGACCATGGATCCAGTGAGCTGTGTTAGTAATAGTGAGATCCGTACACTGTGTCACAACATGATGCTTAAGGACTAAATAAAGTGATGTCGGGAGGCCAGAAAAACTCCAACTCCCCTCTGCAGAATCAAGTAAAGAAGCAGTTTTGTTGGTTTCAAACAAGATTCACTAATATGTTAAGCAAATCAGTGTTTATCAGTGTTTTTTTTTTAACAGGGTCATGATAAAAGACCACATGCTTCTGTGTGATTAGGTAAGTAAATGTGAGAAACACATAAAAGTGCATTTTAACATGCGACCATTTTTTTGTGCCATATGGAAAATTTGATAGTGAAAATAAAATAATTATGTGTAGAGAAAAAAAGAAAGCGTAAAAGCAATGTCAAGATCTAAAAAGTGTAAAACAAAAAAGACAAATGAAAATAGGACAAGGTTGTAAAGAAAAAGTACAGAAAAAAGCACATGCACAAAAAAAAGTACATACACAAAATATGTTAAAGAATTCACATGTAATGTTTATGGTTTTTAGGGTCAGCAATGCCTTTCATTACAAATTTATATATATACATTTTATAAAACAAAAACCAGATTTAAAAATATAATATACATTCTCTCTCTCTCTCTCTCTCTCTCTCTCTCTCTCTCTCTCTCGCTCTCTCTCTCTCTCTCTCTCTCAGCTATAAGTGACTTTTGCTTCTCTCCTCACCCAGAAATGGTGCTTCCTTCGTGACGTCTATTGTAGGGTCAATGCTGCAATATGGATGCCTCATAGTGTTGCTATAGCAATGCCTGATGTACCTCCATCTGAGGTCTCCTGCTTTCTTCTCGTTTTTTTTCCCTGTATGCCATTTCCCTTTCCAAGCTCGAATAATGAAGGTCTGCCAGCAAGCTCAGAACAAACAGATGTTTCTGATTAATTTTCCCATCACTCGAATTAGAAAGTAAATTAAAACAAAAAAGATATCTTTTTCTGCTGTTCAGTAAACAGTTTGCACATGTTCCCCCGCTTCCCTGTATGTCAAGAAAAACACTATGCTGCTAACAAGGCAGATGTATGGGTGTCTAAAGGAGGTGATAGAGATTTGTGTGTGTGTGTGTGTGTGTGTGTGTGTGTGTGTGTGTGTGTGTGTGTGTGTGTGTGTGTGTTTAAGCTACTTAAATAATGTACCTTGTTTTGGCAATTCTGAGTACATTCTGAATGTGTGTAGTGTGTATGTGGGTGGTGTGTGTGTGTGTGTGTGTGTGTGTGTGTGTGTGTGTTTGATGTTAAGTGGTTGTATGACTAATTTGGCTTCATTAATATTTGCATCCACTACTTCAGAAGCTTTTGCATGACTTCAGAGCTACTCATGAAAATTCTGGCCAATGACGTTTACAAAGACTCAGTGAAATATTAAAAGCACTTACGCTTTTAATCCTTCATATCCATGACTTTTCCATCTTTACACTCCAAATCATACACTTCTACATCCTTGCTCTGCTGGTGGTGCTTCAGACCAGACTCTTCTCTGTCAGGTATATTATTTCTATTCAAATCATTACTCAACAGTTTTTCCTCTTCTAATTTTTTTGTGATTTTTACCATTTCAGATTTACACTAAAGGCATTAAAGCTTTCAGCACACCTGTTAAATCACCCAACCATTACCTCAAATAAACCAGTTCACTTAATTTGTAAATTGTATGTGTGGAATCTGTTAGCACACATTTTTTCAAGTCAGTCTCCCTCCAGTATCTTTGTATTTAGTGTGTAGAACGTGTCCAACATTGCTTGGTTAAAAAATAATCTCCAGCACTTACACATATGAAGTTGAAAAATCGGAAAAAATCTAAATTAAGCCATTTCAGATATTTGACCACTTTCTTCTGTGCCAGCCATGATTACAGAGGCGCTTTGCTGGAAATGAATTTGAGGTGGATGCACTTAATCCTGACTTCCTTTGGCCACTTGTACATTAGAGCGATTAACCTCAGTGTGAACCTGCTCTTTCCATCTCTTAGCCATTGCTGATGTCTTAATGTTAAACCCCATAAACCAGAAAATGCAGTTTTTAAAAAAGAAAAGAAAAGAAAAAACATCTAGCAGAAGTTCATGCTGTGTTTTCATACGGCTGCCGGTAATGCCAAATGTGTGGGACCTTGAGACAGAAAGCACTCTAAATGTTACCAGGAGTTCAGAAAGCACATTAGGATTAATGCAGTGCTGTTGAAACTGGCCGTCTTGAGTGTTTCAGAAGACAACTGTAAATTAAAATGCTATTATCTCTATAATCACTGTGCCTCTAATGCTTTATTTAATGAAAGGTTTGCTGTTTAGCTTCATGCTAAATGTAATGTCATGATAGAACATTAAGCTTCGTGTGCATTTATTGGGTGACAAATCATATTTACAGCATTTTGCATTTACACCAAAGGGTTTCTATAAGGTTTTTTTGTAAAGACATCCAACTTGGACACTTTTTTGATAAAGAGAAAACAAACTCTCCCAAAAGATAAAAAGCTAAAGACCCATTTAAGGTTCTAGATTAAGTGTAAGTTAATACAGATATTGCTGCAATTTTAAGCTTACTGGAGAAATACAGTAAGCTGTGGACAGTAGTTTAAAATCTTAGAAAAGGTGTAAAGGTTAAGTTAGGCTCAGTTTTTAGCTTTCTAAAGGTGTTCTACTTGGGATTTCCATGTCCTATGATGCAAGGGATCCCCGTGCAGTGCTGTAATAGAAAAGTAATTATTTGAAAATTCTAATTCAATTCAAAATTATGTACATTTTGAAGTGTCATTCAAATAATAGTAAAATATTTGAATGAAACTTTGAAATGTACATAATTTTGAATTGGCACAAAGTGGTTTCATCACGATTCTTGTTTTTAAGCTACCTGACCTAACCCTAACTTTAACCATAACCCTAACCATAACCCTAACCCTAACCCTAACCATAACCCTAACCATCTCAGAAACAGAAAAAATTAAGACCTTTTTAGAGTTTTTGCTGTGATAGAAAGATGTATTTTAATGTATGGGGGTGTGACACAATGACACGATCTGGACTTGCATGTGCATCTGCTAGTTCTTCAAATATCCATATCTGTATATTAATTTTAAACTTTGTGTGGACGTGGCCTAAACTGGATACTTTCTTTCTTTCTTTCTTTCTTTCTTTCTTTCTTTCTTTCTTTCTTTCTTTCTTTCTTTCTTTCTTTCTTTCCCACTATGCCTCTGGAAACACACATCTCAACAGAAAACAAGATTTTATATATATTTTATTCTATTCTATTATAATATTGTTTGTACCTCCCTGTGGGATTTTTCTAGCAAATATAGTTCGTTCCAGTTCTCAAAATACCAATTTTACCAAAAATCTTACCAAAAAAAGAAAAACTCTGTACGTGTATCATTCAAATCTGTATCCATTCATACTGAAAACTATATTTATATTCAGTCGCATCCCTCTTAGAAAATGGTTTCTACGTGAGATTTGTTTAAAAAAATTTCTAAAACAGAACTTGTTATACAGACAAATAACATAAGGCGCAAAATAGAGATGATTTTTGCTAAGAATGAACCAAAGAAAGATCCTCTATGTTTTATCATAGTGCTCCACGTAGCATCAAGTTACAAAGTGACCCAAAGCAAGTTATTCACAGCATTAGAGCCACATTGATTCCTGCAGCCAAACAGCACTCAATTCAAAAAATTTTTTTTATTCTTGCATTTTAACAAGAAAAATACAGCATCCATTAGCATTATTTTCAGTCACAAGGACCGTTTTTGGCTGACTTTTCCTAAAAACAAATCATGGACATTCGCCCACAACACAAAAGGCATATTGCTGCATTTCCTGACAGATGCCAAAATATCCACTGTGAAAGGTTGCATTCGAAACAGAGAGAGTGAAAAAACCAACATGTGTTTCTGCTCTGTTCTTTCAAGAACAGCTGCCACTGATGGGCCGCACACACACGGGGCCTACAAAACCAACATGGCATTACGCTGCTACATATGCCATGTTCTAGCAGGAACGGTAGGTTGTAATGCAAGATAAAAATGAACATTTCTGTAGGAATGTAGGACGGGTGTGAAACAGGGTAAACACAGTGACTCATGGTGAATGACAGAAAGAGGGGGGAAAAAAGAAAACAGTGTTTAAGCCAGAGAACGAGTAAGTGTGTTTGAGAAAAAGCAGAAATGACAGCATCGCTGGACTTGCAGCGTCGGACAAGCAGAGGAGCTCGGCACCCTGTTGTCCGTGTTGCTACTTTTACCTCTAATGTTGTCAGCGAGTGCATTTTCTCTCTAAATCCTGCACTCCCTGTGGCCACTCTCTCTCTCTCTCTCTCTCTCTCTCTCTCTCTCTCTCTATACAAAAATCTGATTTAGAGCAATATATGCAAAGCAAAATTATTGCATACATGTTTATGTTTGGATTTTAGTTTTAGAAATATTTGTTATTTATATATAGCACATATATTTAAAATATTACAAATATTACATTATGGCCGTTTTTATATGTGTAATATATTTTCACAAATAAACAGATAACAACAGATGCACAAATAAGCAGCAGGACATAATGCAGTACTTCATTTAAAGCAATTGTTTAAAACCTGTGTGCCAACAAGTAACAGGAATCAGCATGGAACCAAATATAACGTTTACATAATGTAACAAAACTGTAACATTGCAACATTAAACATTATTTTCACATTTCAAAGTAACACTGTGATATCATTGCATGGTACAGTAATCAATTTGCACTTTCTACTAATCTACAATTTGAAATGCTGAATTTGAGTGATTGTCCCAAACTGGTCAAAAATGTTGGAATAATGTCACTCTTAAAACTCACATATTTAAAAGTTAAAAGAAAAAAAGAGAGAGAAAACAAAAGACATCAAACTTTTACAAAGAAATTACATGAGTAAAGGAAAAAATTATACTGTTATTTAGTGATTGTCCCAAACAAGAGTCAAAAATGTGGAATGATGCAACACCAAAAATGCATGTTTTACTTCATGTACATAATTTTTTAAACATGAAATTAAACCTTTAAATGCAGATAACTTTCAGAAACAGTTGACTAAGTGTGTTTGTCCAATATTTTGGCATATTTGCAAAGGACATTTCTAGCAAAGTAAAATGAACTTCCAGATGACAAATCTCAAAAACACGCAATTTGCTTTAATATTATGCATAAGGCAACCATATATCTTAATTACATTTAATTTAATTTAATTTCATGCATTCTTATTTGTATAGAGGTTGGACATTGTTTTAAAGCAGCTTGACACAAATATCTTGCAATGATTAAAGTTACAAATATTGTATAGTTATAGTTATAGTTATTATTTTATAGTTACAAATATTAATAAAAGATGTGAATTTCTATAATATATATATATATATATATATATATATATATATATATATATATATATATATATATATATATATGTTTACATTTAGACAACATTCATATGTTTGTTTGAGAGTTATATTAGCAAAGTAAAATGTACATCGAGATGAAAAAACTGTTAAAAATAACAAACACAATCTGTAAAACATTTAGTGTCAACAGTACATCTTATAATGATTAAAGTTACTCTGAATATGTTTTTTTTTAGAACGTGAAATAGTTAATAGTTATTTTATAGCATTATAAATATATATTATTTAAATTGTTGCTTCTATTCAAAGAAGAGCTTGAACAACTTAATTCCCCTGCATTTACATGTAAGCATTTGACAGATCTACATCCACAAGGCTGATCTCTCAAATTACTCTCTAGGAGTGTATCAGTGTTTAATAGACCCATGAGCAAATTCTACATTATCATCTATGTGACATTAGTTTCCTATAGTAACTAATTCCATAACACACACACAGGTATCTCATATATTCCGTTCTACTTTAATGTATCACATTTTTTTTACGTTGTACATATACTTTACAATATATGTCTTAAGCAACATATAAAACTACTAATATGTTTACATATATTAAATATAATTTTATATTATATATTATATACTCTGCTCTTTATCCCCCATTTCTTTCCAACCACTCTTGCTCCCTCATTCTCACTCTCTCGCTCTCTCGTTCTTTCTATACCCTATCATCTGCAACTGAAGTTGCAAAGTGTGACAGTTTCGCCTGTATCTCCTAAAATCTTTTATTCAAATGAAACATGTTGCAGGATGCCAGCAGTTTTCTTGCCTCCATTACATCAAACAACTGCTCTGATCAAACTCAAAGAATCTGACAATGTTAATTAATCTGAACCTTCAAATTACATGAACATATTAATACACTTCTTTTGTTATACATTATGAGATACGTACATACGTACATGTATACAGTAAGGAAAACAAGTATTTGAACACCCTGCTATTTTTCAAGTTCTCCCACTTAGAAATCATGGAGGGGTCTAAAATTGTCTTCGTAGGTGCATGTCCACTGTGAGAGACATAATCTAAAAAAAAAAAATCCAGAAATCACAATGTATGATTTTTTAACTATTTATTTGTATGATACTGCTGCAAATAAGTATTTGAACACCTGTCTATCAGCTAGAATTCTGACCCTCAAAGACCTGTTAGTCTGCCTTTAAAATGTCCACCTCCACTACATTTATTATCCTAAATTAGATGCACCTGTTTGAGGTCGTTAGCTGCATGAAGACACCTGTCCACCCCATACAATCAGTAAGAATCCAACTACTAACATGG
This sequence comes from Silurus meridionalis, assembly GCF_014805685.1. Taxonomy (NCBI): domain Eukaryota; kingdom Metazoa; phylum Chordata; class Actinopteri; order Siluriformes; family Siluridae; genus Silurus; species Silurus meridionalis. The sequence goes on along the minus strand of NC_060895.1, from coordinate 18,298,185 downwards.
CCAAGACCAAAGAGCTGTCCAAAGACACTAGAGACAAAATTGTACACCTCCACAAGGCTGGAAAGGGCTAGGGGAAATTGCCAAGCAGCTTGGTGAAAAAAAGTCCACTGTTGGAGCAATCATTAGAAAATGGAAGAAGCTAAACATGACTGTCAATCTCCCTCGGACTGGGGCTCCATGCAAGATCTCACCTCGTGGGGTCTCAATGATCCTAAGGAAGGTGAGAAATCAGCCCAGAACTACACTGGAGGAGCTGGTCAATGACCTGAAAAAAGCTGGGACCACCGTTTCCAAGGTTACTGTTGGTAATACACTAAGACGTCATGGTTTGAAATCATGCATGGCATGGACGTTTCCCCTGCTTAAACCAGCACATGTCCAGGCACGTCTTAAGTTTGCCAATGACCATTTGGATGATCCAGAGGAGTCATGGGAGAAAGTCATGTGGTCAGATGAGACCAAAATAGAACTTTTGGGTCATAATTTCACTAAACGTGTTTGGAGGAAGAAGAATGATGAGTACCATCCCAAGAACACCATCCCTACTGTAAAGCATGGGGGTGGTAGCATCATGCTTTGGGGGTGTTTTTCTGCACATGGGACAGGGTGACTGCACTGTATTAAGGAGAGGATGACTGGGGCCATGTATTGCGAGATTTTGGAGAACAACCTCCTTCCCTCAGTTAGAGCATTGAAGATGGGTCAAGGCTGGGTCTTCCAACATGACAATGACCCGAAGCACACAGCCAGGATAACCAAGGAGTGGCTCTGTAAGAAGCATATCAAGGTTCTGGCATGGCCTAGCCAGTCTCCAGACCTAAACCCAATAGAGAATCATTGGAGGGAGCCTAAACTCTGTGTTTCTCAGCGACAGGCCACAAACCTGACTGATCTAGAGACTGAAGATCGGTGTGGAGGAGTGGGCCAAAATCCCTCCTGCAGTGTGTGCAAACCTGGTGAAAAACTACAGGAAACGTTTGACCTCTGTAATTGCAAACAAAGGCTACTGTACCAAATATTAACATTGACTTTCTCAGGTGTTCAAATACTTATTTGCAGCTGTATCATACAAATAAATAGTTAAAAAATCATACATTGTGATTTCTGGATTTTTTTTTTAGATTATGTCTCTCACAGTGGACATGCACCTACGATGACAATTTCAGACCCCTCCATGATTTCTAAGTGGGAGAACCTGCAAAATAGCAGGGTCTTCAAATACTTATTTTCCTCACTGTATATGTATATATGTACATACATACAATGTATGTATATCATATTGTATATGTATATAAAACATTCTTACTCTTCACGTCTTGCTCTAATTTATTTTTCCTCAAGATTTTCCCATTGCCTTTTTATTTATTTTATTTCATTTATCACTTTATATTTATTTTATTTATATTGCTGTTCATATATTTATGTTAATATATAAACCTAATATGATGTTTTGTGTTTCTCGATTTCCCGGTTTTTGAACTTGTTTTAGTTTACTTGTTCAGGTCCTTGTTTCTCCAGTTAATGTTGTTTTTTTAGTACCCAACTTTTGCCTCCATATCATTATTGGTTCTGCTTGCTGATTTGTCTCCCTGTTTTATCGATAGCTTAGCCTACATCTGTGGTGCGTGATAACCAAAAAATAATACACCAGTGGGAGGTTGAAAAAGCCGTGCAATAATGAGTATTAGGTTGATGGGTGATGGTGCAATGAGAAGGAAAACTATTGCTCATGTCACCAAAAAGATTTAAACTAAAGTAACAAGCCTGGTTAAAAGATGTACAAAGTAAACAGTACAGATATTTGTGTAAAAAATGTAATGAGTGAAAGTAAAAAGTTTTACAAAAAATGTATAGTGAAGTAAATTGTGACACCAGAAAAATCTGCTTAAGTACAGTAATGAAGTATTTGTACTTCATTACTTCCCACCTCTAGTATTTGTAGTAGTTGTAGGTGTTGATAGTAAAAGTAATCATACATTAGTAGCTGTAGGTAGTAATATAATAGGTAGCGGTATACTGTAGTAGTGATAGTAGTAGTCGATTATAGTACAAAAGCTGTAGTCATTGTAGGTGGTAGAAGTGTAGTAGAAAATGTAGTAGCTGTAGGTGGCAGCAGTAGTAGTGGTATTATAGTAGTAGTAGTAGTAGTAGTAGTAGTAGTAGTAGTTCCCTGGTGGTCTAGTGGCTAGGATGCAGCGCTCTCACTGCTGCGGGCCGGGTTCGATCCCCGGTCAGGGAACCAACCCCAGCCACTCTTAGTGCTGGTCCCAAGCCCGGATAAATTGGGGAGGGTTGCGTTAGGAAGGGCATCCAGCGTAAAAACATGTGCCAAATCAAACGTGCGGAGGATCCGCTGTGGCGACCTAGTCAAGTCAAGTCAAGTCAAGTTTATTTGTATAGCGCTTTTCACAATAGACATTGTCTCAAAGCAGCTTTACACAAATCAACAGTGATGGTGAATGGTGTGAATTTGTCCCTGATGAGCAAGCCGTGGCGACTGTGGCAAGGAAAAACTCCCTTAGATGTTATGAGGAAGAAACCTTGAGAGGAACCAGACTCAAAAGGGGAACCCATCCTCATCTGGGTGACATCAAGAGTTTGATCATAAATCTTTCAACAATACAGAACACTGGACAGTGAGAACTAACATGATTACTGGAGTATAAGATTATAAGTGATGTTCTTTCTACAGTCTTAAACAGTCTATATGGTTAGTAGCTCAGCATTTGTGGTCACCACAGATCCAGCATCAGCTTCTCCATGCCAGAGCCTTTAAACACTCCAGGAGGTCCAATGTCAAAACTCCACACATGTAGCGGGATCCAAATGGCACTGGAACGTCGGCACGTTGGCATCTACTTCTTCAAAGGTCCGTAATCATCACGAGGTGGGAGGTGACTGAGCTGGCCAAACCTCAGGGTGTCTCGGGATGGGGAGAGAAAGAGAAGCAGTGGAGAGAAATTAGCGTAGCTGCTGTTCATGATATTAACAGCACAAGTTGATAATGTGCATGTGATCAGATGTTCTGGAGCACAAGGTTATGATATGTGATGTGTGTTATGTGTAGGCTTTGCTAAAAAGATATGTTTTTAATCTACACTTAAACTGGGAGAGTGTGTCTGAGCCCCGAACACTGTCAGGAAGACTATTCCAGAGTTTAGGAGCTAAATGTGAAAATGCTCTACCACCTTTAGTGGACTTTGCTATTCTAGGAACTACTAGAAGCCCAGAGTTTTGAGATCTCAGGGAGCGTGGCGGATTGTAGCGTGTTAAAAGACTGGATAGATACATGGGAGCCAAACCATTTAGTGCTTTATAAGTGAGAAGTAATAGTTTGTAGTCTATTCGAAACTTAACAGGAAGCCAATGTAGGGACGATAGGATCGGGGTTATGTGATCATATTTTCTTGATCTTGTAAGAACTCTGGCTGCTGCATTCTGGACTAACTGAAGCTTGTTTATTAATGACGCAGGACATCCACCTAGTAATGCATTACAGTAGTCTATTCTGGAGGTCATGAACGCATGGACGAGCTTCTCTGCATCGGATATAGACCCCCCTAATGGGAGAAGCCAAAAGAAAAGAAAGAAAGTAGTAGTAGTAATGGTTGTAGTCATTGTAGGTGGTAGTAATGTAGTAGTAGTTGTAGTAGCTGGAGGTGGCAATAGTAGCAGTGGTATAGTATTAGTAATAGTAGTCATTGCAGGAGGTAGAAGTTGCAATTAGTCTTTGTAGGTGGCAGTAGTAGTAGTAGTAGTAGTAGTAGGTATTGACCAGGTGTTCTCTTCATTTGCTTTTACTTAAAATAGAATAAATGATAGTTTGAGCCACAGTTTTTTTTAAATAACTACTATAAAGTTTGTGAAAATTAGACAAAAAAAAGCAGCTTAACTGAGCTGGAAAGCATATAAAAATGCAACAAAATGATTACATTCATTTCAAGCATGTAGATTTAACCCTAACATTCGATATTTAGTGAAGAAGTCAGAGTGATTGTCTTTGTTTATTGGTCATGTAATTATAGTGGTTGCTTAATGGCTTTCCCTCGCCCTCACTTTTCAGCCGAATGCCATGGCCCTGTCTGGTCCTATACTAGTATCTCATTGACCATATTGAACTGAACGGAAAGAGCACTTAAGATTGGCAAAGATTAGACAGCAGCCTAGCTTTAATTGCTGTAACTAGAGATTTTTCTCTCTTCTCAGCTCTTCTCATGAAACACACACACACACATACACACAGTCGACTGAATTGGATAAACAGTCTGTATAATTTTTCGCAAACACATAGGAGTAGTCCTGTTTTCTCAGCATCATGAAGACTTTTGCTGTTCAGGTACAGAAGTAAGAATGGATAACAAATCCAAAAACATGGCAGTGAGAGCGATGGATAAGCAACATGAAAAGTTATAGGTGTAACACCTACAAGGTAATACACACAGAGCAAGCTTTTGCCAGCACTTCTTTTGACAGTAAATGTAATTTTTTTTCTGGGTATCTGTTGAGATATTGCTGCATTTATCATGGGAATGAATCAAGGGGGGTTGTGAAGAAACACAGCGCTCATTTTGGGACTCTTATCTCCCCTCTCTCCCGCAGAACGATGGCTATCATTCAGCAGAGCACAAATCTGCTAAGGAAAGATAAGTGGGCTAGCGGTGAAAGCTTATTGACAAGGGAATGGCTGCTTTTCAGTGACGGCTCACTTGGGGGATCTACCAATCAGATTAAACACGCACAAACACATACACAACACTTGTATGGTTGTGTAGCATTTTGGTTTATTTACCTGAACAGCAATCCCATTTTCTCTGTTCATCAGTGGAAGGAAATTTTTTAAGACTTCCATAGTTTAACAAATAGCCACAGCAAACAGCAGTTGATAGAAAAAAACATATTTAGGAAGAATTAAAAAGAGAATTAAGAATTTATTAGATAGTTAGTCAGGTTTTATTTGATTATTTGATGATTATTTGATGATTTTATGTGGTAACAAAAAAGCTTCTACATATACAAGGACAAACCAAAAAACACCAAAACAGTATTTCTTCACAGAGAGCCAGAAAACCATTCTATATCACTGAAAAAGTGATATCGAATGGATAATGGATATTAATTGAATTAAAAACCATTTGAATTAATGAAATAACAACCTCATATTGTAAACGTGTTGCTAATTGTCTTTGTCTTACAAGAACGAATGTTAAATCAACAGCGACACTACCTTGTTTACATTTTACACCATATAAAAAATGATATCCACTACAGACAAAAACAAAGAAACAAATAAATATAAACACAAACAAATTAATAAAGTGCATGCTAATATTTTCTTATTAACATGTTCATTACAATAAAAAAATACTGGAAAAAGGTATGGAGAATTGTGATTAATCAGCCACCAGGGCATTAGTACAGTCAGGTACTAATGTAGGGTGAGGAGGCCTGGGGTGCAGTCAGCATTGGGGTTGAAGTCAGAGCTCTATAGTAGGCCACTCATGATCTTCCACTCCAACCCATTTAAAATAAGATAATTTCATGTTTCATGGAACTGGATTTATGCACAGGGCATTGTCATGCTGGATCGGGTCTGGGTCTCCAAGTTTAAGTAAAAGGAAAATGTACTTCTACTGCATCCAAGTATATCTTATACAATTGTGTGGCTCCAAATGAAAGGTCAGGTGTCCTATTACTTTTGTCAGTATAGTGTATATTGGTTCCTCTGCAGCAGAGGTAGCTCTTGGTCTACCTTTCCTTGGACGGTTCTAATGAGTGATTGTTTTATCATAGGGTTTGATGTTTTTTTGGGCTACTTTTAAAGTTCTTAGGATCTTTTAATGATGGATTGACATTCATTTCTTAAATTACTGATAGAATATCTTTTCTTTTCACTAATCTAAATGGTTCTTGCCATAATAATTGATTTGTAGAGTAGTTGTAGTAGCACTAATAGGGCAATTGTCTCTGTACTCATCCTTTTCTCTGCACAAGACAACTGATGGTCTACATAACCTGAATAAGGAAAGAAATGTCACAAATGAACACTTCACAAGGTTTACTTGTCAATTAAATACCATTCCAAGTGACTATTATCAAAACTTAATGTAGCGACACTGGACAATCTAAAATATAAAACATGTTTAACATTTTTTTATTTACTACATGATTCCAGACGTGTTCTTTCATAGTTTGGATGTCTTCAGTATCAATGTACAATGTTAAAAACACTGAAAAAGAAGCTGTGTCCAAACTTAGTGTATACCAAAAATATCCTAGTGCACTTGTTCTAAGAGTAAATGCATTTAAACTGTGAATACTAAGTTCTCTTGAGTAGGTAGGACTCTATTCCAACACTAACAGTATTTTTGTTCATGCTAAAAGGATTCGCGTAGAGTCTTATATTGAATAGGGTTACAGCTCAGGGCAGAAAAACAGTGTCTATTTCTTCAAGTTTTTCTTTTTTTGATACTGTGTTGGAAAAGTATAAAACATGGAGGAGGAAAATCTAGCAGTTGGATAAGAATCACAGGGAAACGATTCATGCTCGGGTGACTGAGCACCTCACCTTTCAGTGCGAGATGCCGCATTTGCATTCAGACTTCCAAATCGCTGGCGCGCAATCATCTGTAAACATTGCTAAATGAACCCGAATGTCCCTCTTGAAATCGCTACATTATTCATCATTGTATGTGCAAAAAAAAAAACAAGACTGTCAAATAACCAACTAAGAAAAGATCGATGATGAAGATCCAGGGAACACGTCTGCTCATCTGCGTTCTCTAGGAGACATCGAGTGACCCCTCGGTGACACGTTTAATAGGGAAGCAGTAATGAGGACTTTATAGCACTGATCGCTCTGATCCATGTATTAATACAGGTACAACCGTCTTCAGCTCTCCTGCTTTGTATGTGTGTTCTATATATTATTTCTATTTTTATACATTTGTAATGAATTAATTTTTACCAATTTGTACAAATATCTTTGAGCTCTCTCAGTAGGTTTTAACAAGCCTATTACTGTTATATCAAACTATTAGACTTTTACACTCGACCTACTACTGATATAATAAAATAATATTAACCAAGAAACATCTGTTTTAAGGTAAAGTCCAGTCTTTGAATGCAAATTTCCAGTTAGGTCTGTTACCAATTTCAGCATTAACTAAATACACACAATGCTGCATGTTATTTATTTCTTTGAGCACCTTGACCTATCTCAGATGCTCCAGATGAGGAAGCAGATGTTTCTGCTAACACTTTCCCACTTGGTAGTGCTTAATAGTGCTTGAGCTGTTGCCAGTGTGAAATCTGCAAACTTTCTGCACGTTTATCACCATGAACAGCTTCTTGTACACTATGCAGCAGCAGAGAAAACTGGTGAGATGTCATTTGAAGTCCAACACAAGTTGTTAAAAAGGTCAAAGGTTTGCATGCTCTGTAGTTTAAATAAGTAAAAATACAAATAAAATAAAGAAAAATGCAGAATTATCTAGCAATGTTATAACGGATAGGCAGTGAATTTTGGGGAAAATTATGAAGCCATACATTCTGAAAACTTGTAGCATGTTTGGTGTAAATACTACAACTGAATAAACAATGTTTAGAGGATATCAAAAAGACATTCAACTCTTTTAAAGACAACATTGAAAAGATGTTGTTAGTACATTATGTTAGTAAAGAATGTCACATTTTGACATTTTTTTCACTATTAATATTGTAACAAACCATATTTATTGTATTTGTTAATGCAACAATGAAGGAACATTCCTGAGCATGTGCAACCTTTTGCACTTCATTTTACATAGCTGCAATAAGAAAGACAAAAACATGTAGATAAAGTAGTTTGATTCGTACCATAATGAAAAACATTTGGCTATTGTAAACCAGTGAAACGACCACTTTAATGGCAGACTTCCTTTCAAATCCTGCTACACGCTCCAAATAAATAACTTAACACAATACAAAACATGTCACAATGTGTGTAATTGACCAAAACTTTATCAAATGCAGCCCAGCACCTACAAAATGAATCTTGTTATTCAGTCTCTAAAGCAATCAGACCTCTTGTTATTCAGCAGCAGCAGCATTGTCGACATAAAATCCACCAGCATACTCGATCAATCTTCACAAGATTGACGTGTGTAGAGGAGTGTAAGTGTGCTTCAAATAAAATGTCTTTTTTTGGGAAAGAAATTGTAATAACGGTCAAATAGTTTTAGATTTGGGACAAAGAGATATAAAAGACCTTGAGAGTTATATTTCTAACAAAAAATACTTGACTTTCACTTAAATATGGATAGAAAACCATCTTAATGGTCTTCTTCAGTGAGACATGCAACATCTTGCAAAGTACAGATTGTGCTGGAAAGAAAATGCCATAAAACGTTTTTGTTTTTATTTTGAAGTGCAATAATCCAATGTACATTATATACACAAATGTTTTTAGTGAACTGACTATAAGATTCGTATGTGCTTTTTGAACATACATTTAGTCCTACTTGCTGTTATAATAACCCCCACTCTTCTGGGAAGATGTTCCACTAGATTTCGGAGTGTAACTAGAGATTTGTGCTCATTTACACACAAGGTTTTAGTAAAGTCAGGTACTAATGTAGGTGAGGTGAGGAGGCCTGGGGTGCATTTAGCGTTCAAACTCATCCCAAAAGTGTTCAATAGGGTTGAGGTTAGAGCTCTATAGCTCTCCACTCAAGATCTTGCACTCCAACCCATGCAAAGCATGAACAAGTTTTCATGGAGCTTGATTTGTGCATAGGTGCATTAATTTGCTGGAATAGTTTTGGGTCTCATATTCCTAATGAAGAAAAAAATGTAATGATATTGCAATCAAAGAGATCCTGTACAAGTGTGTACAATTCTTGCTTTTGGTACCTTTTAACTGTGCCTCACACACACAGTATACCAACTGCTATTCTAAAACTGAATTTCCCTTCAGAGATTACTAAAACCTTTCTTATTTTATTTTATTGTAAGGCATCCTGCACTTATTCCATGTAGCTTCACACTTTTCATTTAGTGTCTTTTTTGAGATATTCGAAGATATTTTAGGGGAAAAACACTATTTTCCTGGTATATTCACAATAAAGCACAAAAAGACATCCTGCCCCAAAGGCACGTGTTAACTCTCCAAAGCACAAAACCTATCAATCTGTTGGCATGATCTCACCTGCGGGGTCGTTTAGAAAAGGAGCCGAGAGCACTAGTGATGTAATCGGCTTTCGAGACAGACGCGCTGCTCATTTGAACACGCCCCAGGTGTCGTCACCCAGCTGCTCGAGTTGGCAGAAAAGCAAAACTATGCCGTGTTCCATTCATCACCATCACCACATGATGAAACTGAAAGGGAAGACTTATTCCTCCTGACTGTCTGATCGAAAGTATGAAATGTCACAACAATATAACCACTATAAACACTATTAACCCATTTTAATTTCATTCATATATATGATACAGTGCCCTCCACAATTGTTGGCACCCCTGTTTAAGATGTGGTCGTGGACTTCTGAAAATTCTCCTTTTTTTTAAAACAACATAGAACCCAAATGCAAAAAAAGAGAAAAATCCAACCTTTCATTTAAGTACATAACTTTGGTGGTAAAAAAAATCATACATTTAGAAAAAAAAAAAAACTTGAAATCATGTGTCCCACAATTATTGGCACCCCTAACAATTCCTCTGAAAAATTTAATAGTTTTTTTTTTTTATATATATTTTTCTGTAGTTGCTAAGGTTGGTCAGGGTATCTAGGGACTTTTAATTAGTAATTCATGATTTCCTGTTTCCCTGGGATATAAATATGACGTGACACAGAGGCCTAATTCTCTTACCCATTTGTCAACATGGCAAAGACAAGAGAACACACCATTCAAGTAAGGCAGATGTGTGTCGACCTTCATAAGTCAGGCAATGGCTACAAGAAAATAGCCACTCGCCTTCACTTGCCGGTATCTACAGTCAGAGGAATCATTAAGAAGTTTAAAACAACTGGAACAGTGACAACGCACAGTGAGGAGGATGGTAAGAGAAGTAAAAAAATCTCCCAAGCTCACCGTCACAGAATTGCATCAAAGAGTGGCATCTTGGGGTCACAGAGTCTCCAAAACAACCATCAGACGCTCTCTACATGCCAACAAGCTGTTTGGGAGGCATGCAAGGAAAAAGCCTTTTCTCACTAACACTCACAAACGTAAACGTCTGGAGTTTGCTAAGCGGTACTGGGACTTCAACTGGGATCGTGTGCTTTGGTCAGATGAGACTAAGATTGAGCTTTTTGGCAACAAACACTCTAAGTGGGTCTGGCGTAAAACAAAAGATGAGTATGCCGAAAAGCACCTCATGCCCACCGTGAAGTATGGTGGAGGATCTGTGATGCTGTGGGCCTGTTTCTCTTCCAAAGGCCCTGGGAACCTTGTTAGGGTGCATGGCATTATGAACGCTTTGAAGTACCAGGATATTTTAAATAAAAACCTGATGGCCTCTGCCAGAAAGCTGAAGATGGGTCGTCATTGGGTCTTTCAGCAGGATAATGATCCAAAACATGTGGCAAAATCTACACAAAAGTGGTTCAGCAGTCACAAACTCAAGGTCCTCCCATGGCCATCTCAGTCCCCAGACCTCAACCCAATCGAAAACCTGTGGGGCGAGCTAAAGAGAAGAGTGCATAAGAGAGGACCCAGGACACTGGATGATCTAGAAAGATTGTGCAAAGAAGAATGGTCAAAATCCTCTCTCTGTGTTCTCCAATCTTGTGAAATGTTATAGGAGGAGATTAAGTGCTGTCTTGTTGGCAAAAGGAGGTTGTACAAAGTATTAACATCAGGGGTGCCAATAATTGTGGCACACATGATTTCAAGTTTTTTTTTTTTCTTCTAAATGTTTGATTTTTTTACCACCAAAGTAATGTACTTAAATAAAAGGTTGGATTTTTCTCTTTTTTTGCATTTGGGTTCTATGTTGTTTTAAGAAAAAGGAGAATTTTTAGAAGTCCACGACCACATCTTAAACAGGGGTGCCAATAATTGTGGAGGGCACTGTATATAGGTATATGGGGTGTAAAAGTACACAAAATCCATGATTCAGTACGTACCTTAGTCATGGTTTGGTTCAATTACGTTACACTTAAGCGGATGAAATGCAAAACATATGACTTTTTATCAAAATAAAATATATAAAAATAAAATAGAATAGACCAAATTAATGCAATACACTTTTTAATTATAGGAATTAAATCAAGTAATCATTCAAATTGGCATTAATTAAATCAATTGAAATAAAATAAATACATGGAAAAATTTAATTAAATATTTTACATTTGTTAGACCACATTTGTGTGAAACATGTGTATATAAGTGTGTGTGTAATATAACATTTTCTAAACATATGTTCTACTTAACTGTTCTACTTATTTCAGCATACTTTAGCAAAGGTTTTTATTCCTTCATTTATTCACTCCCTCCATATTCGGAATTATCAGGTTTTTCTTCTCATAAGAGAAATTCTTGAAGCAAATGCTGAAATATCCATATCATCTTTGAAATTGTCTTTAAAATTATTAAAATTATCATATTATAATATTATTTTAATATTTGTTTTTTAATATTTATATTCAAATATTGAAGAATAATATTTGAATTTTTTGAATTTGTTTTAATTGTTTTAAATTTGTATTAAGACTTATCTAGTATAATTAATATATTCCATGTATTAGATTGTATATTGGGTTGTAATTGATATAAACACATGGCTTGGGGCTCAATTGCTCTAAATAGTTTTGCATTCAAGTGTCTATCAGTAAACATTTGATTCATAATAAAACTATAATCAATGGACATTCAGCATCACCCAGATGAGTTTGCATTCGACTCAGATTTTTTCTCAAGGTCTTTTCCACACATGATCTCAAGATGTTTTTCCTTGTCAATGTCGCCACTGGCTCACTCATTACATGCAACTGCACTGGCTTTTATCCATAAGATTGACTGTTTGATTGTCATATTGCTCTTTATTGTAAAGTGTCCTTGAGCTGGAAAAAAACCCTTGTATGTGAATAAGCACACATCTCCACAACCACAATCCAAATTCTAGTGGAACATTTCAGAAGAATGGAGGTTATTCTAACTAGCAAAAAGGGGATTAAATGTGGAAATGTTCAAAAAGCACATGCTCATGGTCAGGTGTCTACAAAAATTACTTTGATTCCGTACTTGAGTAATTTATTTTATTTATGCATTCCTTATCAGAGAAACTTTTACTTCACTACATTTTCATGTGTAATATTTTACTTTTTACGCCTCTATATTTTTGGAAAATATGTCATTCCTTGCTACTTTGAAGTGAATACATAAACTGTGTTAAATAAAAAGCTGTCAGGAGCTCACAAGCACAACCCTACAGAGTGTGTACGGAGTAAAGGAACTATCACTGTGTATATGTAACAAAAGAAAACTTCCTTTAGAAAGGTACATTGCATATTACAATGCGAGATTGAATTGCATCAATTATTCAGATATTGTTCTCATAGATCCACTCTTTTAGTTTTGATTTTTACAGACATTCCAAAGAAAGTAGGTTTGTAATTTTACTCAAATCCAAATGGAATAGGAGTACTTTTTTCTTTAACTGGAATGTTTTTAACCAGGGGATTTGTACTATTACTCAAGTACAGAAACTGTGCATTTCATCCACCACTGGAATAAACCCTGTTGTCAGGGTTATGTCAGGAACAACATTTCCCATTTGCTACTGCACATCACAGGATTATTTCACATGTCTGTTTGCTCACCTGATTCATGTTCTCATTAATGAGCACTTGTGTATAAGCCACACTGTTCACTGCACTCTTTCTGTTGTATGTCATTCATAGTTGTTGATGCTTACACTCCGGTTTTGCTTTTTGTTCATGTTTTTGGTTGTTTTCTTGTTTTTGTTTTTTATAGTTTCTGTGTGCACTTTAAATTAAAATTTCCTGTACATGCATCCAATTCCTGTTCATCACCTGATATATTTTGTAAAGATTTTGGTGGGAATTAAACATTGCTGACATTGATAGCACCGCTGTCTCACCTGGTACCTGATTTAATTCTGAGCTTGGGTTATTGTCTGGCCAATGTTTCTGTTCATTCTCTTTATGTCTACACTATATGGACAAAAGTATTGGGACACCTAAATTTCCCAGCCATATGTGGTTCTTTCCCAAACAGTTATCGCAAAGCTGAAGGCACACAATTGTATGCAGGGTCTTTGGATGCAGTAGCATGAAATTTCCCTTCATTTGAACTAGAAGACCCAAACCTGTTCCAGCATGATAAGATATGCTTTGCATGGGTTGGATTACATCTCTGACATCAACCCTACATGGCTGCACCCCAGGTTTCCTCACTTCACCTACATTAGTACCTGACTTTACTAACACTCTTGTGTCTGAATGGGCACAAATCTCCACAAGCACACACCAAAATCAAGTGGAACATCTTCCCAAAAGAGTGAAGGGAATTACAAGCACAAATTAGGACAAAATTTGTAATGCGATGCATAACATACTTATGCCCAGGTGTCAACAAACTTTTGGCAATATAGTGTACTGTATGTGGGTTTCTTTCAGGTTGTCTGATTGCCTCTCGAAATCCTGCAGAGAGGTTGATTGGCTCCTCTAAATTACCCCTAGGGCTAAATGTGTGTTAACAGGATCAAGTGCTTACTGATGATGATGATGATGGTGATGGGGATGATGGTGCATATTATGATGACACTGGATTAGATGTATTTGTTTTATAGTGATAGGTCATTCACAGTAGCACATCAAGACATCATGTAGAACTCACTTACATTATTTTTTGCACTGCCTCACTTTACAAACTGTAAAAAAACCCTTTCTTTCGGCCTTTGGCCACAGCGGATCATACGTATTCATGATCCGCATGTTTGATTTGGCACATGTTTTTTACGCTGGATGCCCTTCCTAACGCAACCCTCCCCATTTATCCGGGCTTGGGACCGGCACTAAGAGTGCACTGGCTTGTGCAACCCTAACGGCTGGGGTCGGTTCCCTGACCGGGAATCAAACCTGGGCCGCAGCGGTGAGAGCGACGGGATTCTAACCACTAGAACACCAGGGAATCACTTTACAAACTGTACTTATCTTTATTATTTAATTTTCCTAGTTTTTACAGTTTTTTTACATTTTTATAGCACCAGCACACCATGACAAATTTCTTGTACATGCAACCCATGATACTTGTCAATAAACATGATTTTGATTCCGAACTCATGGCTTTAAGGAATAAGAAGCCTCCTTATCATCCAGACTCTTACCTGATGGCATGCAGTAAAATGCTGTAAAACGGTGCAGTTTTGCTGGGTGAAGTGCTGATCCGTGTGGGAGGAATGTTTATATCTGGTGGTTAAGTGATGCAATTTTCTGAAAAATTCAATCAGAACAGCTGAATTTAGACCTAAGTGGGCCGTTTAAAAGATCTTCCGATGCTGTGGTACGGTTGACATTTTCAGGGATTAGTATCTGATAACCGAGTGCTACTTTACGTCTATTATAAACAAATTATGTTTAGATACTTAGTGGGATTCTTCTTCTTACAGTTAATATTAAAACAAGGCAAATTTATTTTGCAGATTTAAACTCCACTGTTACTTTTCCAAAAGATTATTTTAAGCGGGTTTTGTACAACTTTAGGTAGGTCTGAAAGTGCAGGATTGTCGAGGTTCATGTTCATGTCACTTTGTGCTTCGGTACAGTAATAGCCTCTGTCAACACTCTGAATGCAATTACTGTGATTTTCCCTTTCTGCCTCCTCCCATTCAGGCCCTCAGAAAATTGTCGAAGTCCACAGATTCAGCTTAGTAAAACGTAGCTCCAGCTTCCTGACGCCCACAATTCGAGATCTTTGGCCCATCTTTGAAGAGGATTAATTTGTGGCCACAGCAGCTTTGGCACGTTCCCATTCGAGCACGCACAACGCTAAAATTGTGCTAATAGTTTCTGTAGTTATGCGTTTCTAAGTTTAACTTTTCCAGCCTTGTTTCCATGGCAGCATCACAACAGTTGTCATTGAAAAAAGAATATGTGATAATTACTTTGTTAAATAGTACCATGGAAAAAAATGGCTCATTATGAAGAGCTGCCCACAAAAAAATATCTTCACACCGTCACCTTCGGCAAAAAGTTTCTTGAACAAACTCTTTTTTTTTTACCTTCTTGTTCGCTGACGGATTAACTCTCATTTATATCAGTGAGGAAATTAAGGATAAAAAAAAAAAAAACTACCTGGAATCAATCTATAGCTCATCACTTACATTGTGATTTGTTGTATGTGCATATTAGTGGTATTATTACTCAGCTACTAAATACAAAAATGCAGTTTTTACTTAATGATTTTACAATAGCTATTATTGGTAAAAAAACAGTACAAACCTGCCCGATCTTCCCGGAAAAAGTTACAAAGGGTTACAAAGTGTCCCAATACTTTCTTTACAGTATATACTATGTGTGTGTGTCTTCAGGTAAAAAACACAATACATACTAAATGTAAAAATAAAAGTTAGGTAAAATGGCAAAAAGCAAATCCCCAATTTTATACCACCAGAGTGAGTATTTACTCTGTGTCATATGTATGTACATGAGGAGTGTAAATTATAAGCAGTGTGTCCAGAAAATGAGCTTGTATTTTTATCTGACATTAAAGTTCAATTTAATAAGGCTGTAGCTCATCATAGAAACTGTGCCTGGAACCACCTCTTTAATCTTTTCTGCAAATGGCATAAATTGCTTGTTCCATTTTACACAATCCTGGAGATAAATGTACCTGTACTGCCATATATAGGAGCCTTTTTTAAATGCAGAATACAGGTACAGACTCTAGCCTATCTGTTGCTATGTACAATGTGTCAGCTGTCCTGTAATAGGACCGCCCCTTACCAAATGTTCTTTGGGTGGTGTATCATCTCCACATTTCCTTTCTGGTCATAAAACAGGGTTACATTTCAAATCCAATGTGCTGCAGTACAGAGCTGAAGCGCTGTCACAGTCCTATCACTTACACACTGCGCCATATATATATAACTTCTCTCTGCAGATATAATCAAGGCTCATTGTGGAAATGCATTTTGGGTATTCTGGGTGCATTATTGAGCCCAGTATATCTTTCTGTGCAAGATTCTTCTTTTTTACACACATGCTTTAGATGAAGTCGTGTTTGTCTTCGAAAGAAGCATACACTTTGCTTATTGGGTCGCATCACAATAAACGACCTTCCCCAGCATGGCTTTGTGTTTTAAATATGAGCAGAAGAAGGTTCTAGGAGTTATAATACGGTCGTAGGGAAATATTTTGGATTTATTTTACCCCAACTTTCTCTCAATGTAGTCATCGCCGAATCTCACCGACAACTTTTATATTGATGTTGACTGACAGCTAACTCCTTAGAGGGTAATATGCTTCCTCTGGCACACACAAAACCAACCACCTCTTTTTTTTTTTTTTTCCAAAATTGGTGCTTAAACAATGTTACAGAGCAGCTGAACACATTGGGTAGAGCAGCTTTTGGATAGGCCACCTAGTCGAAGATTTGGAATAAATGACTGGCATATTATTTCTTAACAACAAACAAACAAACAAATAATAATCAGTGATATCCAAGATTTATGCTATAATATTGTAATTATATTTCTACCCCAATTGAATTTGAATAATTGAACACTTTTTAACAATGGCCATTCTTTGTTGCAAAACAGATTTACAGTACGTAATAAGTAAGACAGTGGTGTTCGAGACAAGGAAAAACTCCCTCAGATTATGAAAAAGAAACCTTGAAATGAACCATAAATAAAAGGGAACTATGTGTTATCTTGGTGACCCCTGAAATTCATCCCTACAATTCCCTCATTGTTGATGTTATCAACTGTTTACTGATTAAGACTTAAGTTTAAAATGGTTTCAGGCAATCGTAGTCCTTATCCATTGCAGGAAACTGCTGATATTAATTCCAGGCCAAATCTATATTCATGGTTCTTGATTAGTACAATCCACAGTGGTGTTTAAGCTGTCCACATGAAGCCATTCTGAGCAGCAGCAAGTGGTTAAGTTCACATTTTTTGTTTAAACATCTTTCATCATAATGTTTGTTGTCAGTGGTGTTTTAGTCCTCAAAGCTTTCTACCTACAGAGAGCGAGATGCAGCAGTGCTTTAATCTTTAATCTATCCAGATCTGCACAGCTTTCAAAGCTTCATATTTTATGCAAATACCGGCATCAGTGCTATCTTACAGATCTCTAACTAGCCTAATCCCCAGCATAATTCACTGAAACTCTATTGAACTGTGTATGCTGCTCTATTCACTAGCTGATTTTGGATTTCTGATAGAAATGACTTTGAATGTTAAGTGAGAAAAGAAGCTGTTGGTTCTTTCATTTTTTTTAGAAGCTAACAGTGAAAACCTGACCATTTGTAATAAGTAAAATTTCACACCTGTTAAATGGTATTGTAACTGTGGTATATCTCAGAAAAAAACCCTGAGCTCTAACTTCTGTTTACAAAAGAAAAATTCAGCACCATTATAACAATTCAAAGAATTTTTTTCTGTATAGTGCTTTTAAAAATGCACATTGTCTCAAAGCAGCTGTATGGAAATAAAGCGATTCTAAAGTTGTATAAAACAATGTATAAGTTTAGTGCCTATAAGTTTGTTCCTTATAATTGTAGTATATCCCTAATGATCGAGCGAGTGGTGACTGTGCCAAGGAAAACCTCCCTGAGAAGGCATGAGGAAGAAACCTTGAGAGGAACCAGACTTAAAAGGGAAACCCATTGTCATCTGGGTGTCACAGATTGTCCATTCAGTTGAGGTTTGTACTGACAGGCGCTTAAGTAAAAAACTTTTCATGCAATCATTTTCACTTATCTGCAGTCTTATGTCATTGCAGTAAACTGTTGATATGAATTAAAATATAAATCCACCCTCAAAGTTCTTGAGGTGTTCAGCAACTTCACAGATCATACAATGTACATAGAGTTCAATGTAAAGGCATTTAATTGGATTTAATTTATAGCTTTACTTCAAAAAGCCACCACACATGAGCCTTCAACATCACAACACATTTGAGACAACAGATCACATCACTGACAAAGCTCCAACTGTCCCCACTGTTTGTATGGTACTGCCCCAAAATAAAAGGTCAGTACGGACAGCACAGTGTGAAGACAGGCAATGGTGGTGACTGAAACACCTGTACTCATCTAGCTCCAGCCGGGACAGCTGTGAGAGAAATGATATTGATATTACCGTGGTTTACCTCCCTGTATAGTGGAAAAATGGTTTGCGATTTTATCCGCAGGATTCAACAGGAGGAGACATACGATTTAAAAAAAAAAAGAAAAAAAAAAAAGAAAAAAGAAACAAATAGTGACTATGAAGCCTTGCAGCTCTATCTCACAAGAGAGAGCGGAGCTTGTTAAGGGCACAGCTGGAGGCCGAGCTGCACCTGAAACAGGGGCTCATCATGAGCTGCAGGTGCAGCATTAGGGAGGCTGGTGTTGTTTTGATTGTTTATCTTTTCCAGGAGGCTGTTGGCATGGATTTTGGTGATGTCCTTCCAAGCAGCATGTAAAAGCAAAGCTAGTGTACTACATCTCAGTGCCATAGTGTTGACACTACGTTTATACAGCTGAGAAGACAATGGCAATTACTGTTTCTTTTCCATCTGTTTTCTGGCCATCTCTAACCTGTCTGTTAATGGAAAAAAAACATCACAGAACAGTGGTATTATTTGGTAGGAAAGCATACTCAGTAGATTGTACTACCTGCAAATGTATCAGGACCTGTATTGCTGTTCGGAGAATTTTGGAACATGGTGCACACAAATGCCTCTCAATCTTTTTACAAATAGGAATTCATTTTGGTTTAAAAGAATTCCCACAAACGCCAAATATAATTATTAAAATGAAGAACTATTAAACTAATCAGTATACTTGTCATTTGAAAAATGTGTGCAATAATATATATATATATATATATATATATATATATATATATATATATATATATATATATATATATATAGTACAGAACAAAAGTTTGGACACACCTTTTCATTCAAAGAGTTTTCTTTATTTTCATGACTATGAAAATTGTAGATTCACACTGAAGGCATAAAAACTATAAATTAACACATGTGGAATTATATATGGAATTATATACATAACAAAAAAGTGTGAAACAACTGAAAAATGTCATATTCTAGGTTCTTCAAAGTAGCCACCTTTTGCTTTGATTACTGCTTTGCACACTCTTGGCATTCTCTTGATGAACTTCAAGAGGTAGTCACCTGAAATGGTCTTCCAACAGTCTTGAAGGAGTTCCCGAGAGATGCTTGGCACTTGTTGGCCCTTTTGCCTTCACTCTGCGGTCCAGCTCACCCTAAACCATCTCGATTGGGTTCAGGTCCGGTGACTGTGGAGGCCAGGTCATCTGGCGCAGCACCCCATCACTCTCCTTCTTGGTCAAATAGCCCTTGATGCCTTCAGTGTGACTCTACAATTTTCATAGTCATGAAAATAAAGAAAACTCTTTGAATGAGAAGGTGTGTCCAAACTTTTGGTCTGTACTGTATATATATACAAAAGAATCCTAAAATAAAAATGTATATATATATATATATATATATATATATATATATATATATATATATATATATATATATATATATATATATACATTTTTTATTTATTACGGTGTTTGATTTCTGAATTCAAAATTCAAATTGACATTGTATGGCTACTTACAGTACTTTTCTTTTGTTAAGGATTGGAGGAATGCAATTTTATTCAAGCAATCTACACACATTACTACAGTACATCATTCATTTCATCAGTAACCTTTTCATTTCTTTTTCACTGTGGTGACTAACATGGTGAATCTTTAGTAGATCCCTAGATTTTTAGAAACTGTTTTTCAAATCATGCAGATAATTTGCTGTGACATTCAAGGTATGGGATGAAACATAAAGGCAAACAGCAAAATCATACAATTTCACATGAATAACCATGATTGAATTGCATGTGACATTTACACTTGTTCATTTTTAGACACTTAACATTTCTAAGTCTTGATGCTGTAATGCATTGATTTGTATTATTATACTTTTATTTATTTATTTATTTTTATTTATTAATTTGGATCATATTATTAATTATTGTTTAAACATTTCACTTACATTTACATTGTCATTTTTCTCACTGAAAATAAATGCAAAAAGAAATGTTTTGGTTTTTCTTGTACATATATTACAATTAACCAAATAATTAAATATTATCAGTCTCATTTCTAGGCTTACATTATACTAATACTAATTGTTTTGTTCTATAGGCAGAATATTTCTGGTAAAAGCAAAATGAATCTGTCCCCCTAGTTAGAAACTTAAATGTTTAAAAAGACAAGACAAAACATTTGCCTATGTCCATTGCATTTTTTTTTCTTTCCATGATTTTTCCCCATTCATTTCCACAATCATTTTCTTTCTTTCTTTTTTTTAATTTTTTTTTATTTACTTTGTGTTCACATGTTAATTTTTTACACATTGTTTTTAACATTGTTCATGACATCTTTTCTTAAAATTTCAATGTGCAGTTTCAGGGATTCAAATGTTGTTTTTTTTGTTTGTCTGTTTGTTTGTTTTACACATTTATTTACCTATTATTCACATGATTACATCTAAATGCATGTTATTTTTCATTGAGGGAACAAGTTCCAGTGTTGTGGTACCACACCTATCCACCCACCTACTGTCTTACATTTGGATCTTTGTGCACTCACTCTAATTAAATACTTTCCACTGTGTCTGAGACTGAAGGAATCCTGATGTGATATAGGCAAGACCTTGCCATCCACATTTCATTTGTTCAATCAGAGCAGAAAAATCCCACTGCTGGCTTAGCAAAAATGGCATATCAGTGACAGACATATACCGCTGTGCTGCCTACACTCATTATCATGATGAACAGTATCAAGACAATCTTCTGAAATTTGCCACTACCAGTCCAACAGTGCTGCTGTCTGTAGATGTCTCTTGACTACTGAGTGTGTTTGGTCAATACTGAATCTCACACCAATCCTTATAAACAGTACAATCTCAACTAGCAAGAGCAGGAAAGAAGTAATGTTGAAGTGTCAAACTCATTTTAGGTAACAGACCATATTATACTTAATCCTTGAGCTAAAATAAAAACATTTAATAGACAATAACATTAATTCTTAACTGTGTTTATTAATATATAAGCATTTATCTGGAAGATCCATTATGATTGAACAATGGAATGAACTTATAGTATATCTCATTCTTAACAGAGTGCAGTTAATTATTACACCATCTACCCAACCCCTAACCTATCAATGATTTCTTACCTATTGCACTGCATAAGTATTTATCCCCTCTTCCACGTTTCAACATTGTGTCATGTTAAAACCTTTAACTGAATTGGATATAATTGGGATTATTTTTGCTTGCTTAGGAAGGCTTAGGAAGACATCATTAGCACATTTGTCATTAAGACTTTATGGTCCTGGGATTATTGCTCTATTTTGACCAAGTTGTACAATAAGTCAAGGTCTTTATTTTTATCTTCCCACAATGGCCCACAAGATGATTTTAATGTGAAACACCGATGGGCCATAGTTAAATCTTCACCAGGCAAGGTTTAGTCCATGGACTGTATGTTTAACACTTTTGTTGGAAATAAGCTGCACTTATTATCTCTTTAGGGAGTTTCACATAGTGTTCACTTATAGAGCAAGTATAGCATAAAAGTATGGTGGACAAGCATTACATTTTCTCTTCCCTTGAAGATAGATGTTTACTAGAACCTCCAAACCTGTTCCAGCATGACAATGTTCCTGTGCACAAAGCCAGCTCCATGAAGATATGAATAGGAGTGGAACATCTTGAGTATTCAACAATAAGATCTTCTACAATAAGTGAGCTTTAAGTAAACAGGCTTTTATTCTCTCTTGGAGCAAGTATTGTGGACTACATTATGAACAAAGCTTTCACAATATGTTCACTGTCAGGCAGTAAACCATTCAATCAATTTGTTGTGAAGCTTATTTCCTCAATATTTATTGAGGATATGTTCTTTGGCTTGAATTATGACTAAAAACTTAGTTATCCACATATGCTACAGATCCAGTAAATTATGTCTATTTCAAGAACATGTTTTCCTTTAAACACAGTGGTGTCTTATCTTTTCTGAAAAGGGCTGGTGTAGGTGCAGGTTTTCATTCCACAGCTAAAGTTTTGGGTGTCCTTAAACACCGGGTGGTGCAGGAAAAACAGCAAGATGGTCGTCACCCGGAAGTGCACACCGCAGAACCGGAGGTGCGCGGCACAAAACCAGAAATGATCACCATGTGCCCTTAAGATCCGGACACCTGCCCCACTTTAGCTGATGCAGAGCGGCATGCAAGGACCTGGGGCTCACAAGTGGACCTCGCAGAGAGGTTAAAGATGGGCTTGTCCCTTTCGCTGCCCTCACCTGCCTGGTCCGGTGCCCAAGCAAGCCTTTCGGTGGTTTCTTCCCTTCGTGAGGAGTCAAGGTCATGGGCTAGGCCTTATACCTCCCACCCCTTCAGTTCCAGGGTGTCTCTATATTTAAATATTGTAGGACTGAGGAAGTGAGGCTATGGGCAAAGCCATAAATCGAAGAGACACTCACTAGCTACCTCTCCCTTATGCATCATCCCTTAAAGCCCAGCACTGCCCACCAAGCCCCTGAGAAATCCCTATCAGGCTGATCTGCTGTGGGAGCTGGAGGTGGGAGATGTCCCGGGTGGTGACCAGGTCCGTGAGCTCCGCTGTACTACGGACCTGGCCCTAAGGGCTACTAAGGTGACTGCTAAGGCCATTGGCTGGTACATGGTCACCCTCATCTCACCAGAGAGACATATCTGGCTCACCCTGTCAGATATTTTCGATAGGGAGTTGGCTGTTTCTCCTGGACACCCCATTGGTGCTGACTGGCCTGTTAGGCGACAATGTAAATGTGGTAGTTGAAAGGTTTCAGGAGGCAAAGAAACAGTCAGTGCCATTCCAGTGCTTCCTTCCATTCTTCCTTCCACATCGCCTCCCGTGGCACTCTTCACCACAACCTGGCACCTCCTGGCATTGTGAGGTGTTTAGAGCGAGCATTGCAACGTGTACTTCCCATGAAAGGGACTCTGTGAGACGCCAAAAGGTCCTGACCTAGGACTATCTGGGGACCTGACATCTGATCGCATGCACATTATCAACTTGTGCTGTTAATATCATGAACAGCAGCTACGCTAATTCCTCTCCACTGCTTCTCTTTCTCTCCCCATCCCGAGACACCCTGAGGTTTGGCCAGCTCCAGTCACCTCCCACCTCGTGATGATTACGGACCTTTGAAGAAGTAGATGCCGAACTCACAAACATCCCGAACCATCTAGAGACGTACCAGTGCCATTTGGATCCCGCTACATGTGTGGAGTTTTGACATTGGACCTCCTGGAGTGTTTAAAGGCTCTGGCATGGAGAAGCTGATGCTGGATCTGTGGTGATCACAAATGCTGAGCTCATAAAACTCGGAGCTACTAACCATATAGACTGTATAAGACTGCAGAAAGAACATCACTTATAATCTTATACTCCAGTAATCATATTAGTTCTCACTGTCCAGTGTTCTTTATTGTTAAAAGATTTATGATCAAACTCTTGATGTCACCCAGATGAGGATGGGTTCCCTTTTTGAGTCTGGTTCCTCTCAAGGTTTCTTCCTCATAACATCTAAGGGAGTTTTTCCTTGCCACAGTCGCCACGGCTTGCTCATCAGGGACAAATTCACACCATTCACCATCACTGTTGATTTGTGTAAAGCTGCTTTGAGACACGCTGCTTTGACTGTGAAGGGGCGCTGTGCACTGCACTATACGGTGCCCACCTCACTCCGGCGCCCTTAGGGAGCTGGATTGTTAACACTGCCACTCTTGGTGCTTCAGGGCATGACCAGTTTCTCTCAGGAGGCCACCAGAGCTGCTTCAGGGCATTGCTCCGGCTCTAGGTATGTCAAAGGTCAGTTTTGAGAGACTGATTGCCTTGAGAGGCCTTAACAGGCTCTGCCAGATGTGTCTTGGTGGGTCCTGCTCACTCTAGACAGAGGCTATATGATTCGGTTCGGGTGTCATCCTCCCCGGGTTTTCCTGAAGGGGCAATCCACTTTGTACAATCAAGGTCATGCAGCGAGCCCTACATGCCTTAGATGTGTAAAGAGATCCCGGGTTCTTGACTCAGGGCCCCGTGCTGGAAGTTCCTGGGTGCCGCAAAACGCTTACAACTGACACATCTCTTACAGAGTGGGTAGCTGTCATTTGCTTGAGGTCTCTGGGTGAGGTCCTATCTAAGGTGGCATATAAATTGCCTCAAAATATTGGCCGTGCCACAGCTCCCAGCCACATGGTGTGAACAACACCACCTAGACCCAGATAACTGTCCAGTCGGCTCAGTGCTGTAATTCCTTCAAGAACAGTTCGCCTAAGGGTTGGCTCTATCCACCCTAGAGGTTTACATGTCTGCCATTGTGGCCTGTCATGCCCCCCTTGCAAGGCAGTCACTGGGTAAGAACCCATTGGTGACACGCTTTCTCCGCAGCACTTAGACTTAGAGTGCCTGCATGGGATTACCTCCCTTTTAGGCCACAGACCAGGGGAGGCTTAACTGACTGTGTCCAGTGCTAGCACTGGACATATATGTCCACAGAACACAACAATTCAGAGCAGCTGTTAGTTTGCTATGGCCCTCCATGGAAGTCTTTCTGGGAATAAGCAGACACTCAGCAGATGGATTGTGGATGCTATTTCTTCCTCTTATGAGTCCCCTGGTCTCCCGAATCCCCTTGTGGTCAGAGCGTACTTCACTTAAAGTGTGGCGGCCTCCAAGGCCTCCAAGTGAATTTCCCTCTAGGACATTTGCAATGCTGTGGGCTGGTCCACCCGGCTGACCTTTGTCACCTTCTAAAGCCTCAGTGCCACTCCTGGCTCCTCTGTCCTTTGCCCTAGCTGTGCCCATCCACACTAAGCAGGGATTGGTCAGTGTGGCTTGATTGGACTCTCGTTGCAGCTCAAGTTCCTTAAGGGGAACGTCCCCAGGTTACGTACTATGGTTACCTGAGGGGAACGATATGCTGTGTCTCTATGCCACACTGACTGCATCCTTGCAGCGCTTCCTTCCCTTTCAGAAACTAGTGCTGGTTTCATTCCATGTGCACCACACTGCCGGTGATGCCACGCTTTCCATTGGACTGATTATACACGTGATTCAGAGCCTGGACATGGCAGAGGCATTCCCAAAGCAATTCTGATGCAGTGTCTTCCCTCGAAAACCATGGTTACATGCATAAACTGGAGACATTCTCCTTTAAAGGACAAACAGTCAAATGTTTCTAGGCTTTATATGAAATGAGCACTGTAACCAGTAGGTGAATGAATTATGGAATTGATCCAAAAAAGGACCAAGGTCACAGCAGTTAAATGTCTGAAATAGAGTTTCTTGCATTGCTTCCTTCCTTTCTTTTTTCTTTTATTTTTTTAATACACTCTAAGGGTATTTGAGGCATACAAATAAATAACATGAAGGACTAAACTTGGCCAATAAAATATCCCTATTAAATATTTTGGCTTCAGGATCCATTGCTACCTTGCTTACATTATTGTTTATTACACTACAGTGCTGCTGTAATCTCAAATCTGCTTAGTCATGTTTTAATGCCTTTTTTATAATGTGACAATATCTGTAATCTGGCAGAATTACAAGATTTTTCACTATGAGAGTCTTAGGGCAGAGGTCATTTCTCAGCAAAAGCAGCACTTTAGGGTATAAGACTTTGTACTTGAAAGGTGTTTTTGGACTTTTAAGGACCACCAAGCCTTCATTGCTGGGCACCTAAACACTAATTTATATAAATGGAATCATTTTTGCCAAATCCCAGAAATGGTAAGGGAATGGCTGTTTATTGCTGCTATTATATAAGTGACAACAGGAATTAACTTGTTTTGTAGATGTTCCACAAGATTAGACGTAACTATAAACTAAATGCTATAAGGTGTCACTCGTTAAAAGATTCATTAATTTAAAAAAACTTTCTTTTGGAAGTGCTGTGGTATGAGACGAATAAAACTGATTGCATGTGTTGGCTGTAGTGTGAATGGGTAACGTTTTCCCCTTTTTTATATTTACTGCATCACACCTCCCTGTCATTATATAACTTATTTCAATGATATAAGAACATTGTATTATGCCCATTTGTGTCAATAAAGACATCTAAACTCAACTGCATTAAGAAACTTGAAAAAATAAACTAGAAAAAAAAGAACCACAAAGTGGAAAAAGACAGAAAAGTATACCACTGCTGGAGAGAGTAAAAAATTGTGATCTGTGAACAAAGAGAGAAAGAGAGACTGAGAAACTAGAATGCTAAGATAAATTACAGAGAAAAAAAGAAAAATAGGGGAGATATATGAAAGAGAGAGGGAGACAGAGCGAAGAGAAGAAGAGAAGACTAAAGTACAAAAGGAAAAGAAGAGTAAAAAAATAGACCAAGGAAAAAATGATGGAGAGAGTTTATTTTTCTTTTCTTGCTTTGATTACTTTAGTGACAAATGAAGGGAAGTCCTTGGATCGAAAGACGACTGAACCATTTAATATCTGTACGCCCATGGAAGACTTGTTCGTGGAAAATGGTATTAAATGTCAAAAAACATGATGAAAGCATAGCTAAGCTGAAATAGGAACAGTTGTTAATAAATACTGTTGTTTAAAAAAAAAATGCCTCGGGTTTTCACCACCTCTGTTTTTTAGATATCTGTAGTGAATGTTTTTTTTTAAATCTTGCTTTAATGTTTGTTCTTTATTCAGGATATCAAATAATCTTAAATGCCAAGCTATGCCATAGAACATCATAGTATTAAGGTTGAATACATACATTGTACTTATTCCGCTGAATACATAATCTGCAGCTTAGAGTTATTTCACATTCATTTAAAATGAAACAGTTTTATTATAATGTGGTGGCAAGATAATTGTTAACTAGCTAGAATTGAATTTTATTCCTTTATTTATTTTTACTTTTAGCTTTCTATAACTATAAGTGGTAACTATAGTGTTCTAACTCGAGATACCATTAGCAAGGACTGTCAAGACTTTTAAGCACTCACTGCCATTCAACTGTTTGAAAGCTAAGGTTTAAGAGTAGAAACAAAATTAGACCCATAATGATTCATCTTCTCTTTCCAGTAAGAAACTACTCTATCAGAATAAGCTGTTTATTATGCTTGTACTGTGTTTCTTGCTGTTCCGTATTTCCCCAAAACAACAACATTTCCCCTATTGCTCAAAGTAAAATGATCCGGCTGTGCTGGGAGTGTAACGATATCAGACTGTCATGTTTAGTGGAGTTATGGGGCATTGAGGAATCTAATTCATTATATACAAGTCATCCATCCGAACACAAACAAGCATTCTTACCATAAGGCTTTTTCCAAGCATGTTTTTGCAACCTTATAATGCATATGATTTAACTTCTTATTAAGAAATAAAAGAAGGTCAGGTAACATAGCTATTTCTCTTTTATGATTCCTTTCCGAAAACCACAGCAATGAGGCAGATTACTGCAGGTCATCCTCGTACAGAGAAACTGTGTCAGTAAGGCACAAAATCAGAGCTGAGAGATACTGTACTTAACCTCTGTCATCTCAAATATATCCATTAGGGACTAGCTTGAACCCCAAGGATGTGCAGCCCTATCCATCACAATCTGACCAGGCCGTTGTTGTCCTACTGTAGTCTGAGCAATGCGTTCCCGCTGCCAAAGTAAGACAGACTGCAATATTATGTTCCGCATTCTGCATAATGCAGAAACAGAGCACCGGTAATGTCTCTGCATTAAAGCCAATCTTCAAACCATGAAGTTTTCTGCATAATGCAGAAACAGAACACTGGTAATTTCTCTTGTGTTACAGCCAATCTTTGAAACAATCTGCATTTTTTTTTTATTAATGAACACTCAGCTAAAGATGCAGATTTTTTTTTAAAAGTGTTTCTTCAAAATTGTGATTTTTCAATATTGCCTTTGCAATAGGTATCGTTAGTTTCATCATTCTTTTGTATGTTTACATATGCTATGTAGGTCTTTCCCAAACTGTTTCCACAAAGTCACACAATATAGCTGCCTAGGAAAGCAGATGAACTTTCTCATGAACACATGGTTTGCAAAAGTTGGTTTAAAAGCACTTGAGTGGCCTGTAAAAAAGCCCTGACCCAAACCCTACTGAACACATTTTGAAATGCTGGAGAAAACTGGAGGCTTGTTATAGCAGCAAACCAATTAATGCCATGCCTTTGGAATCATTATTCAACAAGCACATACAGAACAGGGTTAATAGTCTGGTGTTTACATGCTTTTGGTCAGTTTGTGTATTTTGGACCCTTACATTACATTAGCTCTAAAGTGCAAATATTCTAGATTAATATACAGTTTAAGGAAGCAGTTGTTCTAAAATCACATTTTTGACCACATTTAGTGGCTATGAACATGACATGATTGTGGTTGATGGCTTTTTCAGAAATTGCTGATATCCTGGGACATGTACAACACTCAGTAGAATTTCTATTCAGTATGTAATTGAACATTCTAGAAAGAACTATGTCTAGGCTGGTTCAAGGTGACGGGAAGTCTACTTAAATTGCAACTATTTAAAACTTTGGTGAGCAGAAAATCTTGTTCAAACACACAGCAGGTTGAACCTTGAGGTGGAGGGAAACCACAGGGAAAAAGTCTGCTCTTGAACAGATTTCTGAATTTCAGATTATTTTGAGATTAGATTCACTGTAACTAGACAGTTAAAAACAGTCATTGACTTGCTAACTCTATTTGAGTTGCAATATATTTTCCTTTCCCAGTCAACATGGCAACAAATCAACCATTTCAATTTACACTGGCTCTACAATGTAACTCAATGACATCTCTCTTGAATATGATGTATGAAGACCTAAAATCAAACAAAATAAATTCCCAAATTGGAATTTTACATTTAAAGTGCTTTAAAAGCTTTAGCTGCAATCAGCACAAACCTGATGTCTATAAAAGTTCATATGTTCTGTGTTTGAAGCACACCTCCTTTCACAGAAATGTCATGTCCATGAGGCCTCAGCTTGGTGCTTATCCTCCATTAGTGCTCTCAGTGATGAAAACCACAAGGACACACTGCTCTGCTTTTACACACCTGAGTCACCAGTGCAAGGCCACGCTGATGCTGACGGGCTACGATCAACATGATGAAAAAAGAAACAAATCAAGGTCATGAAGTGAAAGCCTCTCACTTGTCCAGTCCTCAACCATCAGAAAACTCAAAAGCTTTAGAGTAGAGCAGTAATAAGAAGGACAACCTGTAGAGGATCTCTCTCAACACTCATTTAAGCTGCCTGGTGAGGGAAAATGCCTCTCTTTCTGTTCTGTTCTGTTCTGTCTGGTCTACTGGACTGAATTACATCTCTACAAGTGGGCTCATTAATCGAGATTTTTATTAGGAGATAAAAAAAAAAAAACTCTGTCTGCCACAGATTAATCAGTGATTTGATTTATTTAAACAGGAAAATTCCCACAAAGGCCAAAACTTCATTTTCCAACAAGCCCTTCTGAGTGATTCATGAGTGGCCTGTGAACATTAACAAATGGCTGACTGTATTGCATAAGGTCACTCGCACACACTTGTTTTTACCGTGTCCTCAGTTAATGGTTATTATAGCACACTAAGCATATTGACATTCAGTGTAGAATGTGCTGTCAGTGAGAAGACCTTATCTGCGCAAGTTGGCCCCCAATTACAGAAAAACTGGGGCAAAACTCGCAAGCTGTAATAACATCAATTGACCCTTGAACAGCTTAAATGCCACATACTGCAGAGTGCTGTTATGTAAATGATGTAACATAGCGGACACATACTGTAATCAGCTTCAGAACAGAGAACCGCCTTTGCCCTGGTTTGCCCATCTGCTCAGATTGTGATAACATTTGCTTTCTTTCACAGTGTACCATATGAAACTGGTACGCCTGCTGCGAACCCTCGAAACCGGTCTTCCCGAGGAGCTTAATCAGGGATGTGGACATGCTCGAATGCACTGTGTACAGTGCCATTTTTATGCTTGTACCTTTCGGTGTTGCTTATTTGAAAGAAGAACTAGCCATCAAAAATAATATGATGACCAGCAGCACAGATGGTTCCAAGAATGCGCTAGAGGTTCCAAACTTGTTGTGAATAACACACCTAGCCTACAGAGTTTTAAACATTTGATGTGAGTCAACCCGAAATACTGCATGCACATGATTTCTTTTTGCGATCATATGGTGGGAAAGCAAAACTCAAAAGAAAAAAAGAAAACATTTAATTAGACCCCTTTCAGGATGTGGACCAAGTCTTCTGTGTGGACCAGAAGAATTTTTTTTCCTCCAAAACGATTGGCCCGAGCCTGATCTCAAACACCCTGCCCTCCCCATCACCCCCAGTGGAAATGGTTTAGAACATCACACCATCACTGACCAGTGGAAAGTAACAAAAGGCCAAAACAGTAAGCACATTGGAGTGTGTTCTCAGAATAAAAAGCAACAGGATTATCTGTAAGGCTCAACCCAGTCTCTACTCTCACAGCTGAGGCCAGTGTCTGCATGTAAAAACTCATCAGGCTCAGTATTTAGGATGCAGCTGAAGAGACCTGGGCTGAATGGTCTTGTTATCAGTTCAGGTCTTCTTTATTACTATTAATTAGAAGCGTTATCAAATTTGTTTCCTTTGGCACAGTGCAGTTCTTTTTCTGAAGGAGGTGTGCTTCTCTGTAAAGTAAAAGAGGTGCTATCTGTACTTGTTGTCCCCAGTTAATGAGGTGTGGCCTCTCAGCTTTTTATTAACACCACAAGGCATTGTTTGTGTGGTCTCTGTTTTTCTCACTGAAGAAGGTATGGCCTCTGTACTTGTGATGGAGGTGTGGCCTCTCAATTTTTATTCTCATTGAAGGTGTGGCTCCTGTGATTGTGATTTCCAGTGATGGAGGTGTGGCCTCTCAGATTGTTATTCTCACTGAAGGAGGTGTGGCCTCTGTGATTTCCTGTGATGAAGGGGTGATCTCTCAGCTTGTTATTCTCACTGATGAAGGCATGGCTTTTGTGATTGTGGTTTCCTGTGATAGAGGTGTGGCCTCTCAGCTTGTTATTCTCAGTGAAGAAGGCATGTCTTGTTTGTGATTTCCAGTGTCTTGAAAATCTTATAGGTGCTTTATTAAAAAAATTCAAGTTTTTTAGGTTCAAAATATCTGTGTGTGTGTGTGTGTGTGTGTTTGTTTGTGTGTTTGTGTGTTATGGCACTAACCCTTAATGATGGTGATGTACAGAGCAGGAACAGCCTTTTTCTGATCACATGTTAATAATCTATTTTCTATTTTATAATTTTTGAAAAGCTGAATTTATCTACATGTTTTTAGTACTGCAGTCAGTCATGTTTTACCATTTGGTTAAAAAAGTCAATTAAACACAAAAAAACAAAGTTGAGTGAAGAAAAATATAGCTTAAAATTGTTTCTTAGTGAGAGCACATAGTTTAAATAAATAATAACTGAGATAAAATGCTGTTTTACAACACATAAGTTGAAATCACACTTTATACACAAGGGTAGCTGAACAAAACGAGTGAAAAAAAATTAAAGACTATGCCACCATCTTATCAATTAGCAAACAAGGTTGTGTCTTGCATGTCATTCTAATGTTTATCTGGTATCTGTGTTAATGTTGTTTTGCTGTATATTGGACAAAAATTCTGTTTTTCTTCCCTCCAGTGCCAGACATTTTTTTTCCAGTGATTAACACAAAACCTTAGTTGCTGGGCTACACTTACCTTGAATGCCTACCAGGCTGACATTAAAAGATATAAAAAAATATATTTTAATTAAAAATTGTTCAAGAATATGAAGCGAAATTCACATTCTGTAACTTCAAGCATGTCTTTTCTTTGCTTTATAACAGAACGAATTCCCTGAACACTTCAAGCTCCTCTTTCGTCAGAAGGCAAGTGTGTTTCCAAACATAATAAATGATATGAATTTCTTTTAATTATGAGAAAAAATAATAATAAAAGAGGAACGAACACCCGGAGCCATCGGTGAGAAGCGGATTGAAATTTCTCGAATCAAATCAATACGATGTGGCATGCTTTGTTTTCTTACGTTTATAAAAATAGAAAGCCAAATGAGTCGAATAAGACATTTCCTTCTGCTCTGGGGAGCAGCGAAGCCACCAGCTTATGAGCATTAAGGTTAAATACGGACATCAGACAAGCAAGAAAAAATGAATGTGACATTTAACTTAGAAGCTAGGTGTGTGTGTTTAAGCAAGAAAAAGCCAGTGGAGGAGAGGAGGAGAAAGCAAAATAGGTATGGATAGAGATGGAGAGACAAAGAAAGACACAGAGAATGATGGAGAAATGGAAAATAGAAAACAATGATATGTACAGAGACTAGAAGATAAAGACTGGATGGGGGTCAAAGGATAGAAAATTATATTCATTAAATACTGAATATTTCGTTAAAGCAGTACTGTAATATTACTAATTAATAGTGCTCTGATTGCCCTTTACTAACTAATAGTAATAATATTTTTCTGTATTTTTTCACTTCTTAATTGTCAACTTTACTATGTTGCACCTAATTATTGAAAACCTTTTTTGTCTTATTGTGCTACATCTTGTAATTTTATAATTTTATCACATTTCTTTTCACCACGCCTGGTATTATTTTTTAACAATAATTCATATTATTATATTTTACTGTTACTTTGGCAATGTTGTATTGAAACAATTATACAAAAAAAAGTACTTTGAACTTAAAAATAGTGCAATTTTTGCGGATTAAATAATGGCCCCGAATAGCATTACACAGTTTTATATGAGTATTTACAGCCTAAAATATGAATTTCAGTCTGTCATATTGTAGTTATATCAAACTGTCAGCCAGTGGTGTTGGACTTAATGCAGTTGCTCGCTCATGCAAGAGCAATGTCAAAGTCCTGAGGCAGAATCATGCGTAACTGAGTTTTCAACAAACTCTACCCTGCATGTGTTTCTAATGCATGACTTCTGAATTGAACTGGATTTCATAGCTTGAAGCCCTACAGCTGTTGATTGGTGTTATAAAAGTTTTTATTATTTAATTCTAGCACTACTATTTGGTATTATATTTGTGGGGGGGTTTTGTGTGTGTGTGTGTGTGTGTGTGTGTGTGTGTGTGTGTGTGTGTGTAGTAGTAGCCACAAAATACTGCCAAAATTGCCAATTTGACAGACCAGCATTGGTGCAAAACTGTAAAACAACTGTAAAAATAAAATTGAACTTCCTTACCTACAGAACTACAGCACACAATTTTTAAATTAAATCCTAACTAAGCCAGCTTGGAATATGGCCATAGAGCGAGATTGAATTATAACAGCAAGGCAGCAGCACTTTATTTCTTCATAACAGTCTGTAAGGTGATAGACCATTGCTACCTCTGTTCCACATCTATTTTCTCTATTAAAATAATTGATGGGATTGAAATAGCATTATTAAAGCCTTGAAATAAAGGTCAGCCCATGGGAGGCACTGTCCCTCCACCTGACCTTAACCAAGGATCATCAAATATGACAGCTCACCCACCCACCATCTCTCTCTCGCTCTGGATCCTCCCCTTGTGTAGCCCCAAATCAAATTATTCGTGGTCAG
Organism: Silurus meridionalis; assembly: GCF_014805685.1. Taxonomy (NCBI): domain Eukaryota; kingdom Metazoa; phylum Chordata; class Actinopteri; order Siluriformes; family Siluridae; genus Silurus; species Silurus meridionalis. The sequence continues at coordinate 18,264,361 of NC_060895.1, read as the reverse complement.
GTGATCCAGGCGAGGACTATCGATTCGCATTTCTCACCATCACAGCTTTCAAGCCACAGACGGATGGATGTCTTAGCCACTTGCTTCCTTAATGTGGCTTTTAATTGTGTTTTGTTTGCTTGCTTTGTTCCTCCTGCGGTTATTAATGTCAGTGACATTTGCCTGCTGATTGCTCGTGAGACCGACATCCTCCCACACTCCTCCCTCCATTTCCCCCCACCTCCTGTCTCTCAGGTACACCGTGTTCATTACATTGAGGTCCTTCATCAGATCAGCTTTAAACTGCACCACCTCACAAAGCGATATGGAACCGAGGGATCTCAGAAGTGCTTCGCAGACACACACTCGCTGTGACTTCAGAACAAGTTCTAACTTTAAACATGTCAGTAGGATATTTTTGCATTGAATCCTGTACCTAAATATGAGCCAACAGTTTTTAGAAAATGATCTGGCAACTCCTTTAAATCTTAATATGCTAGGGAAATCAAATCCTAATCAGTTCTTTGGGAATTAATAATAATAATAATAATAATAATAATAATAATAATAATAATAAGTTTAATTTATATAGCGCCTTTCCCAAGCTCAAGGACACTTTACAGGGTACAATATTTCAAGACAGATGAAATATAATGAACATACATAAACATAAACATATTCGTTGGACATTTGCCCAGGATGAAGGAACACATGCAGCTGCATGAGTTAATAGCAGAGACAACACAGACACAAAAACATACAGGACAAGAGATAGAACACTACATAGTACATAAAACATACACCACATTTTAGAAAAATTAAGGACTCCTAACACATATGCATTGACTGATAGTGGAGGTTGAAAAGGTGGGTCTTAAGCCTTGATTTAAATTCAGTCAAAGTGGTGATGGTTCTGAGTGCAATTGGTAGGGAGTTCCATAGTATTGGAGCAATGACAGAAAAGGATCTGCCACCTGCAGAGGATAGACGGTATCTAGGAACCCATAAAAGTTCAGAATTTGAAGACCGGAGTGATCGTGAAGGAACATAGGATGAGAGAAGATCGGAAAGATAGGGGGGAGAAAGAGCATTTAGTGCCTTATAAGTGAGCAGTATGATTTTATATTTTATGCGAGATGAGACTGGAAGCCAGTGAAGATCAAATAATATAGGGGTAATGTGGGCAGATTTTTTATTGGAGGTTAACATTCTGGCAGCCGAGTTTTGTATGTACTGTAAACGTGAGATTGAGTGAGCTGATAGACCAGAGAAGAGTGAATTGCAGTAGTCGAGACGGGACGTAATCAGAGCATGCACTAATGTTTCTGCATCATTTCTGCAGATAAAAGGATTGTTTCTTTCAACAAAAAATATCCTTAAAACCCATCAAATTGCCATTATAACATACATTTGTCAATTCCACTTTTGTCTCACATAAGTTATGTTAGCTAATAAGAAACCTACAAATAAGAAAATGGTTATGTTGTTTAATAAAGTACTACTTTGGCCAAACACAAAATGTGCACAATTGTCTTTTTACACTTAATGTAGTCAATCAGCCGAGACGTGGTGGTCTGGCGTCCGTCATGTCTTTCAATGATTCTGTATTGAAGCTATGAGGCTAATGTAGAAAGTATTGGAAGCTTGTTTCATCCGAAACTTTTCATAATGATCTGCATCCAGTTCTTCAGTAAGTCAATAAGTGGACTTGAACAGGTTTGCTTTTAGCCATAAAATTAACAAAACTTCACCATACAGTTGAACACACTGACATTACAGGACATTAACCAAAATCAAAGATAAAAATGTTTTCCCCTAGGGCACTTTTTCCTTGATTATTATTCATTTCCAATCTTTTACAGTTTATTGACCCTGTGCTCTAACAAGTTTGGATATGTAAAGAAAAATATATCACTGTGCACTGCATAGGTGATAATTAAAGGCGTCGTGTTCTTATCAATCCATGTGCTAAAAGGTTATAGGCAGAAAGGCACCGGAAAGCTAGAATTGTTTGAAACAGTTAAAACATGTTTAGCTTCATTATCCTCATAAATCCAGTGAGAAAGTACCAACCAAAAAAAATAAATAAATAAAAAGCAACCTTTACACAGATGATGTGTATTGATTCTCACTGAACCATTACTTTTAAAAAGCATCATTAGGATGGCTATATGAAGTAAGAAGACATTTCTCACAATCACTATACTTCTGGGTATCTGTGTTTTAATTCTAATATTGTCAATAGGCTATAATGATGTAAAATCGATGCTATAAAATTTACAAAACAAGAAAAGTAATATTGTTGTTGTAAATTGTTGTTGCAGGTTTAACTATAAGAATGATCAGGCTCCTTGTTTCCTGTTACCAGTTGTCTGCAAGTTCTTGGTGTATCCCATGGGGTTCCACCAGTTTCCTCCAACTTCAACATCTGTTTGTGTACTAATCTAATCCCAGGTGAGAATAAATGTGTGCATTGTGCTCTATGATAGAACTGATGTATTGCAACCAGGGTGTATTCCCATATTACCCCAAGTGTTCCCAAGGATAGGCTGCAAATCCCCCATGACCCTGACCTGGATAAAGACTGAATGAATAAATAAAGTAAAAATCTATAACTCTTAGTTTGTCACTCTGGGGTAACAAACAGGGTTTTAACAAAATAAATAATTGCTTTAAACTGGTTGTATTCTATTTATTGCCATAGTGATCAAATTAGCATTTTTATCAAATTTTAGCAAGTCCAATGTGAAAATTCTTCAAATTGAAAAATCATGCCATTATTTAACATTTTATTAATGTCCATCCATGACACATTATGGTCACATTATTAATATTTAGCTGTTAAAGATGATACCATCAGAGGCTTACAGATATTTAAACATGATTTAACTGGATATGTTTTTTTTAAAACTCTGGGTTGAATACATATGTAAAAAACTATCAATAGTTACCTGTTAAATTGACAGTGTATTTATGAACAGAAAAATGCATTCAAAGAACATCTTTGTATTTTTAGGAATTTTGTATTTGAAAATATAATTTACATTATAACTACAATGTAATTATGCTGTAACTACAAATTGTAGCAGCATAAGAGCTGATTGTGAGACCATGTACCACAAGCTTCCTAAATAGTTTTTATTCCCAAAAACTATGTTCTTTTAAACTGAAAACAGCAGCTCAGAGAACTCAGAGATCTGAAAGTGGTAACTGTTATGCATTTGGCCACAAGGTGTGAGGTCAGTAAGCACTGAAAAAAGTACACATGCTATCTGTTTTTTAAACCAAAACACAACTACATTAGAGGATTGATTAAAATATTTGTTGTTCATTTTTTACAAAACGAATCTGTTTTTTTATTTATTTTTTTTTATTACGTTTTGGAGGGCAAGTGTGTTTTTGCTCTGTGTACTAAATTGGGATGGCAGTGAGCTTGTTGTCCTCTATTTCCTCCATCTGAACGTTTCTTTGTTCTGTGTGAGTCATCTTTCCTCTCAGCCAGCTCTCCATCACAAAACTCTTGAATTCCTAATGTTTACAGAAAAAAAACACACTACTTTATTATAAAACAAAGCTGTGTGTGTTTAGAGGAACAGCATACAGCTCTCATATTAGGTATGTACAGCACTTGTCATTTGGATGCTGAGCATCGATATCATACTGCAGAGATCAGAGGTACAAGGTGGCTTCCAGACTTAATCAGTGAATAAGTATACAGTAGTAACCTTTGACCTCTGAGAGGAACCATTACTGTTATACTGTCAGGAAGGATAGATTAACAGTAAAGCTGCAGTGATTACAAGAACAGATTCCAGGAACATGTTCACAAAGCAGGACTAAAACATTGTGCTAATGGTAACTTTATACACTATAAACAAACTAATATCCTGCTACATACATACACACAAACAAAAATCTTGGTAGATACACAATAAACAAATAAAATTCTACTTGATATACTGTAAACAAAAACTCTCTTTGATGCTACATACACAAACTAAATATCCTGAAAGATATAGTATAAACAAACAAATATCCTGATAGATACTGTATAAACAAACAGAATGTTCTGTTTTCAAAAACCCTGCTGCACAAACAAGCAAATAATCTGCTAGATACACTATAAATAAACAAATATCCTGTTGGCTAGACTATAATGAAACTAAAACATTTCTGGATACATTATAAGCAAACAAACATCTGGCTAGATAGACTATAAAGAAAACGAAATCATCAAACAAACAAAAATCCTCAGACTATAAACAAACAAAAATGTTGATAAATATAGTATAAATAAACAAAAATCCTGCTAGATGCACAATAAACAAATAAAAATCTGACCAGATATACTCTAAAAAAAAACAAAAATCTGGTTGGATATACTATAAAGAAACTATAATATTGCTAGATAGATTAAACCAAACAGAAATCTGACTTTATAGACCGTAAACAAATACAAATATTGCTAGATACACTATAAACAAACAAAAATCTAACTAGATACACTATAAACATCTGGTTAGAGACTTAACAAACAATAAAAAATACAGTATAAACAAATAAATCTTGCTGGATTTACTATAAACAAACAAAGATCCTGCTTGATGCTGTATAAACCTTTTATAGTTGAATTTATTTTGTTTTACATTTCCACTGTTCTAAAGGGCACATGATTCTGCAGTCCTATGTTTTGTGTTGAGCACTTCAGCGCTAATGCACCAGAAATTGTAATCTCAGTGCCTTATTTTCAGACGATAGGTTCAGGATGTATGTTTCTGAGCTACAGCTTATTTCACTGGAAAGATGACTAATATCTGCTAATGTCACACAGAGCTTCTCAAGGGCTAGAATTTACAACAAAATGCACATGCATGCTCAATGTAAGCAACTCTCCATCAATAGGAGGCTGCATCCTCTTTCTGTTTTATAAGCACAAAAATTGTGCTTTTGGTTTAAAGAACTGACTTAACTCCCCAACACTTCCATTGCCAGACAGAAAACATGATATGGGACAGCAAACAAACACTGTTTTTGTGTTCACTTAGATGCATTATGTGTATATATGTACAGCATTTGTGTATATGTCTGGGTATGTTTTTTTTTTTTATCTCGATTGGGGTAAAAATGGGCAAAATGTAAATTTGCCTGTTTTTTTATTTTTATTTACAAAAATGACAAGCAAGGCTACAAAATCCAAAATGTTCCCTTTATTTGCAGAGATAAAGGCTAAGATATAGATGTTTACAGATCACAGACTTTGTCAATTAAGAAAATATTTTAAATAAATAAAGAATAAAACAAGCCTACAGAAAGGCTTTCAGTAAGAACCTGACCTTCTCCTGCTTATGTTACATTGTAAAACCATAATGTATGTTTTTTTCACGTTCCTGCATTTCATACTTCATTCCAGCAACTTGAAATACACTGACATTTCCAACATTTACAAATACATTGAGCTATATTTACACAAAGCTGTCTCACAGCTGTTCTGTGGTCATCAGAAGGTCACTGAAAGCGACCATTACAATTGCATCACTGACATGATGCAAACCAGTGCAAGGTAAGAGTAGGAGACAAACATATAGTTTCTGTACACAACGCCAATATTAAAGCCATGCATCAGGGTTTACAGAGTCTTCAGGGTCTCCTGCTTTATAACTTAGTTTGGTACACAAGCATAACTAATAAATAATAAAAGCGCTTATGGTTCTTATTATATTTAGCATTGTGCAAACTCGAAATCTCAGATGCACTTCAAAAGACATTGGCTAAGCAATCGGATTTTTGTGACTTTAATATGAATCGTAGAATTTTTTTTAATGAACTGCAAAATAATTCTTGATATAAAAATACATATACAAGCCAGAACTTGTTTATTGTTTATTTAAGATATAATTCCACTGCATTTGGCCCACATGTACTCCCTGAGGTTAACTGCTTATATGAAGTGGGCAAATTATACATTATTTTTTAGTTATTAAACATTAATGAAATTTAGTGAATCAGAGCAGTAAAATCTACAACTAAATCTTTCAACACATTGTATTTTTCTGGGCGAATCCATAATCCTCCCCAAGACATATTGTTCCCTTTGTGCATGTGCATGAATCCATTTTACATAAAAATAAAAAAGTCCCAAATGTCATCCTTATGCTTTTGTGCACCTTTTCTGCTTTTCGTCTTCTTCTTCTTCTTTTTTTTTTTTGAATTTCTTTTGGAAAGCTTTTGGAAAGGCGCAATAAGGATCTTCTCTGACCTTTCAAGATATTGACTTACTCAAGGGAGCAGGTCTATTTTTACTTGCTGATTGGACTTTTTTTTATTATTTATTTATATATATTTTTTTGGCACGGCAGGGTTATGAGGCCTTCACGCAGCTCAGATGCACTTTGTTCGAAAAAGATCCATTAAGATACACAAAGCTATTTAACCACCCAGTGTCCTGCTACAGCTTTTCTTTTTGCTTTTTTTTCTATAGAGGTTCATTTCTTTAAGAGGGAAAGGAAACCATACAATTGGATAATTTTGCCTAAAGCTACTTGTTTTACTATATTATGATAAATTAGATTTGGGTTCATTGTTACTGTATTATGTATACAGCGACTAAATGCATCGGGAGAACGACGTACTCTTCCATTTGCGCGTTATATTATGCTTCATGAATTTAGTCATGAAACCGGATACAATTGCAATATCCCTTTAACAAATATGCAATCAAGCATACAAACCCCAGGCCAAAAAAAAAAGACATGGCTAAAATGTCCAATTCTCCATTATGCCTAGCAGATAATGGTGCACAGGCAGCAGATAATGACTTGCCCTTTGTGTGGTTAGAGGAAAGAGGCCAAGAAGCAGGAAGACTGATAAGTCTTATAAATACTGTTGACTACATAATGACAGGAAAGTCCATATTGGTAGACAACAACATGCCCGCTTTAAATTATACATGGGATAATTTGGCTTAGGGAAATTAAATATTCATGGAGAAACAAAATGCATGGAGCATATTCCCTACGCCTGTGCTGGAGCAATAGCGACGTGTGACAGACTTTGCGTGTGTATTAGTAAATGGGAATATCATGACAAACAATGTTCACTTTTATTTGCATTCCATATGTGCTTGTAAAATTATAAGTAAAATAAAAAAAGAGAAACGATCAGCTTATCCTTCTGCACAGAGTATATAAAATCGGAATACACTCGAGAAATGCAATTGGAAAAAAAAGACAAATGTCAAGCATTTTTAAATTTTAACTCTTAGAGTAGTGTTGTCTGATTATTATTCTATTACAACTAAGGCCAAGACACTAGTCATGAAAAAGCCTTGAGGAGACATTTAGGGCAAAACAATATATACACAGTACTTACACTGTGATAGTTTTAAATTCAGTCTGGAGCCAGTCAGAGTTCAGGAGTTCCGAAGTATTTAACAAATCAGTTAAAAGAAGCAGGCTTTCTGGACGTCTAACACACACACACACACACACACACACACACACACACACACACACACACACACACACACACAAATGCATCTGAAGCTTAAAACCTCTCGTTTACACACACTGGCTGTACATGTTATATTACAAGGAAAAACAAATACAGTCCTGCTCTTATTACAAACACTGTGCATCTCTATACTGTAAGCATGCTGGACTGTAATATATGACATAATGTGATGGATTAAAGGACTGTGTATATTACACTATTAAATGCTTCACTCCGAGTGGTCAGAAGACTGAAGGGTGATTATTTATCTGCAACAGGACAGCTTGAGAAATAATCCCACCTACAACATACACAGGAAGGTGCATGAAGGATGCACTATGTAAACAGATTAGAAAATATGTGTAATTAGTGATTTAATGAGGGTTTTTGTCATGAATTTTTTTCATTTAGCCTTTGGATGGGTGGATAAGCTTTTTATTCATTTTTTTATACTAAATATCAGAAAATGTGTTCTGACTGCAGCTTTAATATAATTTGCACCTTTGTAGCAGTGGTAGTTCATTACCCATAGTAGTAACTTATGGCTGTGAATTCTGGTCCCAGGACTACCACTAAGCCACCTTTAATCCTCTGTGCCAACACGGCTCAGCTTTCAGCTTGGACTGGATTTGGTCCCACTTGAAAGTATCATTAAAATCAGCTATAAGTAATATGTGTTTTATGCCAGCTATTTAAAACCAGTCATTAACATGGTGGTGATAAACAGTAGCCCCTGCAGGCTAGTGTTCCCGATCTCAGATTGATGGCTTCGACTGCGGCTCCTGGTGGTCTTTCATTATTTAAGAGCAGAGAAATCTGGCATATTGTGCAACGAAGATACAACAGGCAAATATTGGAGCAAGTCTGTTGTCACTTGTGCAGTCAGCAACCTTCAGGAAGACATTATAAAAAAATAATAAATGCAAGCGAGCACCATTATAGCACCACTTTAATGAGTGGTTCAGTATAGCAACAAATGATGTATACATTGTGCTATGCGCAGTATAGTTAGGAAGACAATTTTACAAAGCCTGAACCAATTTACCAGCGCTCCATACGCTCTTGAATTCAAGAACTTGCTCAATTATTTATTTGCATTTGTTAGTGGCCTTGTGCTGTCTGTAAATGAGGCGCAGTGGGAGGTCAAGCTGAGCACGACCTGTGGATTACGCATGCAGCTCGATGCCCCCTGTTCCTACAGTATCAAAGGACTACAGCCTCATGTTAACAAAAAATCCCAGTTAAGCCAATGTTTCTAAGTATGTGCTGCTAATTTGGCTCCAGTAGAATTTAATAAAGCATATGAGTATCATGTTCATTAAACAATTGGGACAAACATTTCTCATTCCTACAAACAGACAATTTTTTTGCAATTTTTCTGTCACCTACAGAAGCATTTCATAGATGTACCAAAACAGGTTGCTTCTTAATAAATGCACTTTAGTTACAATAAAGAGAAAATTAATGCTATTTATATAATTTAATAAAGATAGATAGATAGATAGATAGATAGATAGATAGATAGATAGATAGATAGATAGATAGATAGATAGATAGATAGATAGATAGATAGATAGATAGATAGATAGATAGATAGATCATATCACATCTTATCTTGTCATTGTATAGTACAGGTACACAGCAACAAAATGCAGTTTGGCATCCACCAGACGTGCAAAAAGTAGCAATCGAGCAAATAGTATAGATAAATATGTAGCATATGTTATATATATATATATATATATATATATATATATATATATATATATATATATATATATATATATATATATATATATAAATTGTTATTTAAGGATATAGTTTAATGTTTTTATTGTAATTCTAATATTATTTATGTTTTGTGTTTATAATTGTTATGTTTCTAATTGTTATTGTAATATTTAGATCTAAGGCTGACAAACTGATTAAAAAAACTTCTTGTTAGTTAATAAACTAAGAAAAAGTGAAATTATTACTATTATTTATCATTTTGGTAAAGTGGCTTTATTGTCATTTTAACCATACGCACGTGATACAGTACTGTACACAGTGAATCAAAACCTTGTACCGCCAGGACCATGATGCTACAGAGAACAACAGAGAATTTTACATGACATTACAGACCTACAAATATGAGTACATGAACTACATACATGTGTAGAAACTGTAGAGTGCAAAAACTGTACCAAAAAATACCTGGCACAGTGAGTTCTAGTGCAAAATCAAACAGTACACAGAGCTAATGTGGAGTAATAATGTGGAGTAATAATCTTCAAAAATGCCTTCAGAGCAAAAAAGCTTTGGTAACATGACAGGTTGTATTTTATAGAATTATTAAATAATTATTAAACTTCTACAACATTCTATGTAACTATAGAGTCAAAATAGTTTCGTTTGTTGAACAAAATGTGTCCTACATTACATCAGCAATCATTGGTCATTGCTACAAATCAAAATGCTATTTGATGCATGTGCGGTATATTGTATATGGTGTGTGCATGTGTGTTTTAAAAAAGATTTGTGGGTAATGAATTCCATGCCTTGTTTTCTAGCTCACACTGGTATAATTTAAAAAAAGCAAACATCAAAGACCAAACAAGGAGGAGGAAAACAATGTTGTTTCCCTTACACTATTGGGGAAATGATGTTCCGCCTGTCTTTCATTTAATCTGAAGATGAATCTAATACAGCTAATAATTGCAAACTGCTTGTATATTAAAGATCGAGACAAAAAATGTTGGCTATTATCAGCTAATGAAGACTTTTTTTTAGGAAATAAGGCTGTCCCAAGAGCTGATGACTGTGAATTTGATTCCATATAAAATTACAAATACTGTATGTTCCCTTTTGAACGTGTTGGAAAAAAAATGTCAGTGTGTGTATGTGTGTGTGTGTGTGTGTGTGTGTGTGTGTGTGTGTGTGTGTGTGTGTGTGTTCATGAACAATGCATGAAGTGGTAAAACATGTCTTCAGAACAATACCCTAAAGACAACATTCTCTTTTGCTCGTATTTTCAGCCCGCTACATCTCAGAGATGAAACAAAAACAGCGGAATCTGTCACTGCGTAACAAGAAACATGCCGAGAGCGGACTGCTCAACGCGTCACAACTTTGCACACAGCTATTAGCTTGTTTCAAGGCAGTGTCAGCAGTCGCTGTCAAAGCACTTAGTGCCTCTAATGTGTATGAACCCTGTCTGAAATAACTGTAAGGAGGGGCCTCTGGTGTACAGTAAGTGGTGGAGGGCCACGTAACAAGACAGCTATCAAAGACCGGAAACACTGAAAAAATACAGGACAGGGTCGTACCAAAATCCTCTCGAGAGGTGTCATATATCTGAGATACATACGCAATGGAACTTTTCGTTTCCTGTGCTGCCTCTGTCACCTTAATTACTTCAACCGACTTCTATCCGGCCAATTAAATCTCACGGCGAATCAAAGAAGCAGCCCATTCAGCCTGCGAGCCAGGACAGCTTAGATGAAGAAACATTTTTTTTAATGATCAATCCACTTTACACACCGCTTCTATTCCTGAGCAAAAGAAAGAAAGGGCTGAGGGGAAAAATAGTACTTCACTCAGAGGTGTGATGGGGCTCAGAGTAATAAGCGGAGTTATTTCTCATTAGCGCTTGTCATTTTTCTTCCCTGACTTCAGTTAGTTGCAATATCAGTTTGACAGCAGACACCAAAGGAAGTTTTTAAGCTTTAAGGTACTCATACTCAAAAAAAAAAAAAAAAAAACATCTAAAAGATAATATTTTTCATACCTAAGGGATTTAGTGCAATGCAGGTGAAGCCAGAACGGATTCTTGGATCAGCTGGAAAGAACGTACATGCGTTTGATCAATTACCGGGAGCAATGCTATGCAAATGTAATGTGCCATGCATCAAAAATAAATTCATGTAATGTATGGTACAATATTTACTTACAACTGCAACATGAGCCTGCATATGGAAGGGTTTATTTGCATTATATGTAATTCGATTTAGAAACAGAAAGCTATTTGTGTGTGAAAATGCATGCAAAATTATTAATACCTGCAAAAAAAAGTGATCTGATTCATTAACAAGCACTAATGATCCTGTTCCCTTTCTCTTTATGGATCTGCCTGATCAATCCTGATGCCCTGCGACTAAATGAAGTTCCCTTTAGTAGGAAACCCCTTGCTGCTGCTGAGGATGGCTCGACATAAACAGCCTAAAGATATACGCGATTACTATTGAAGGTTAAACTGAAGAACCATGAAGATGGTTTTGGACTATAATAAATATAAACAGTTTACTACAATGGCTAAAGGATTACAGTAACCATGAACAGGCAGGTTGCACTCAATTTGCGCATCAATGAAATGCTAATTATCTCACAGTGAGGAATTATAATAAATGAATATTCAGTGTCACCCAGGTGAGAAAGGGTTCCCTTTTGAACGTAGTTCCTCACAAGTTTTCTTCCTCATATCATCACAGGGAGTTTTTTCCATGCCACACTCACCTCTGGCTTGCTCATTACGGGTAAACGTAGAGACTATATTTTTGTAGCATTGCTTCCATGCTATCAATCATGATTTAGTTATTATTTTGTTATAAACTGTACACACTGCCATCATCTTTACTCTCACGCTACTAAACAAAAACAAGCAAACAAGTCGAAAAAGATTCAGGCAGGGAATTTGCATTAGGAGGTTGCATTCAAGTGTTTAATTAAAAAGTCATCAGAAACTGAGTGAGATAATGTCCTCAGAGATGTAACCATAGCAACAATCAAATAATGGTATGGAGGACTAGAAAGGCTCCTGAATAAAATAAGAAAGAGAGGAATAAAGGAATATCTCGAAACTACTATTTAGATTGAAAATTCAAGTTAATATTTTGGTGATTAGATGTGTATACAGTTATAAGCATCTCCAGAGCTAATTTTCATTACAAACCAGCCATCATTAACAGGAAAAAAAGCATGCTTTTGATAATAGCCAATCTAGAGTTTGATATGTGAATTTGCTGCGCTAGTTAGTGTCTTAGGGAGTCGACGGTGTAGCCGTTAATGAGGAACACACTTCCTGGCTCAGTTCTGATTTTCACAAAGTCCGTGTCTGAGGCCAAAAGACAGCGCCTCCTGTGATGAGCACGGCGGCAGCTCTCACTTTGATGTCTGACATTATTGGTACTTAGGAAACCTGAATCTTTCATCAAGTCTGCAGCTTGGCACGGTGGGGGAGTCCCGTTTAGAGACGAATTCAAATCAGCCTCCGTGTCACCCGCCTAACGTCTCGCTTTGCGCCAGTTCGGCTCCAACTCTCTGTGATGTGACACCTACCATTCATTTGATTATTTCTCTTGTTTGCAACTAGACATTATTTGAATTCAGCTATTTAATATACCAATTAGTCACTCATTTAGTCGGTCGGCAGGAAAGGAGCCTGTCGGCTTGATACGACGGCCTTTAAAGCTAAAAGCAATTAAAGTAGCAGCGTAGTTCACTGTTTTGACAAAGTGTACTTCAAATAACTAAAGACATTTGTAAAGAAGGATGTATCTGACTGAAGCAGATCAGAAAGATGCTACACTGATGCCAATTATCTTTTTTTTTTGTACTCAGGGGCAAAATGAAGTCTGTGCTTTGTAATGTTTGGCAGAATATTACAGCCATGCCCATGACACTGTCTATGTGTTATTATTATTAGTAAAAGTAGTAGTAGTAGTTTTCAATGTGAATAGACTTTTAATTTATGCTAATGCATGCACATATTTTTACCACTGCAAAAGAATCATTTTGATGAGGGTTGAAGACAATTTTCATACTGTAAATACTGTATACTATACTCCAGTGGCAGGCTGTGCATTTTACACCTAGGCCTTCAGTGGTGTCCTTCCTGAGTGAACCCACCTCTTAATAACATCATTATGATGCCAGGGCTATAGAAATAACCATTATTAAAGAGAAATGCATAAGAGAGCGCTGCATCAAGAACATGTATCTCATTTAGTGAAAGTGAATGCCATTACTAAAGAAAGAAACCAATGACCTCAATTCAACAAATCTCCTTTCACTGCAGCCATAGCTGCACAGTCTGCATACATCATCTCTAGCAGAAGCATTAATTTCTACCTTATAAAATGACCAGAAATGTGTACATTTGTTTTTTCTGTGCATTACGTTTTTTCTAGAGATTTGAAATAAAGGCAAATTCTACAGGAAAGAAAAAGCATAAAAAGGCTAAACAGTTGTTTTAAATTGTTTGGACTCACACTTCCTCACGATGTCCAGCTTTTCTTGAAATGCCCATCTTGTAAATGTCCTTGTATGAATATGTGTGACCATATCAATTTTTTCTCCTCTTTCAGTCATTGTGAAATGAAAAAACAGCTATTAATATCCCCACGAATATTTTTGAACCTGTAAAGTTTGCTATAGATGCAGGTTGTGAGCTCTGACCATCTAATCAAAAGACATAAAAATGCTTACATGATTAGACGCCTGCAGACTTCGGCGTCAGCAACTCTCAATCTGATTGGTTAAAGCAACAACTTAAAGCAACTAGGATTGTGAGCAACAGAACACCTAGTGTGTACAGAGTGATGGCTAAAGGCAGACAGATACCTCTGACCCCCAATAACATGTGATGTGTTGGCTAAAATCTGATAGAAACTCGATAGAAACTTTTTTGTTTGTTTTTTGTTACGGCACACCTGAGAAAAACACTATGAAAGGAAGATAACAGACAATTGGGACCATTTTCCAGTAAAATCATAATGGACAATGTAAAAAGTATGAGTTGTTTGTGATCATAAAATGTTATATAATTGTTTGACCTTTTGTTAAATGGATGCACTTGTTAAAAAAAAACATATAAGGATGGCTGCTGCTATCGATTATTTTAGTAATCGAGTAGTCTAACAATTATTTAATTGTTTAATCAAGTAATTGGATAAGAAGAACTTTTTCTTTATTAAAGAGTAATACTAAACAAGAAAAATAGAAATTAAGACAGGTCTCTCAAAATGAACAAGTAATTTGTTTTTTTTTTGGAAAAATATCATTTTTATTGTTGAAATTACAAACAAGAATATCAACAAATATAGCTATAGAGTTCCAAAAGTCTTCCAAAAAATATTTGTTTAATGAAACATTGTTATTCTCACTATATATATATATCGCAATGTGGTTTTCTTGTCTCCGGAAAAGCTGCTTGAAATTTTCCATGCACTAAATCTGTGTACTTATCACCAGCGTTAAAAACGTGCTCCACTACCTGCTCTACACGGCCACTACGGAGGGACTTTTTGAACGGAGTGTTTCTAAATAAAAATTGAAAAATACATTTCAAATTAGGTTACCGTCTTTAACAATGGTGACCACACTATACAGTGTTTTCTTTATGTCTTAGTTTGAAATCATCCCAAACTTTGGAAACTTTTTGTTATTTTCTTTGGCCTGAATCTTCCCCTCGCTGTTTTCTCCCCATTCCTATATTCTGCCGCATCTTCTGTGTTTACCTGTCCAGAGCGCTCCAGAGCTTAGTGGGCAGTGCGTCAGTAATAATGGTCCATGGGAAACAGTGCTCCGTGTTTAGCTAAATGGACTAAATGAAGCATTGGGGCAAATTAATTGGACTCAATTAATTTTTGAAATTGAATTACTCGAGTAACTCAAAGAATCGTTAAAGTCCTTCTTATCGGATTATAGCTCAGGACTACGATTACCATCAAACACTGCACTGTCACAGGACTTTATCATGTCAGCGATCACTCACACCTGTATTACATTGTCTTGTATTTAGCACTTGTGTAAAAG
This sequence comes from Silurus meridionalis, assembly GCF_014805685.1. Lineage (NCBI taxonomy): Eukaryota > Metazoa > Chordata > Actinopteri > Siluriformes > Siluridae > Silurus > Silurus meridionalis. The sequence continues at coordinate 18,249,100 of NC_060895.1, read as the reverse complement.
TCTTTTCACAGCACTTTATATCTTATGGTTGTCCTGTTGGTTCTTGTTATTTTGCTTATATTTAAATATTTTGTATGTTTGCACTTAAGAATGATCCGCACTTGTATCTGCTTCCTGCGTCTTCGTTTCTTGTATTACATTACAACGCATTTAAACAAAAACAGATCTCTAAGACCTTTACTCATTAAGGGCAGTTTTTTCGTAGTAAACTAATATTTATAAATTGTAACCTTTTAATAATTTTTTATTAATTTGTTTGTTTGTTTACTTACTCTAAATGTCAAAATGCATAGCGAACCATATGTGGTTCTTTCCCAAACTGTTACCACAAAGTTGGGGGCCGCAATTGTAAAAGTTAAATAAACAAAAAAAAATGTCCTTATAATTTTAAGATTATATAGGATTTCTCTAGATATATTGGAATTTATATTTCCCTTCACTTGAACTATGACTTAACATGACAATGCCCCTGAGAACAAAGGTGAACAAAGAGAGCTCCGTGAACATATGCTTTACAAGCATTGGAGTGGAAGATGTTGAGTGGCCTGCTATAGGCATCTGACCTCAACCTAATCGGGAGGAACTAGAACGCTGACTGCACCAAGCCTCCTCATTATACATCAGCATCTGATTTTACAAACCCCCTTGTTGCTAAATGAGCATGAATCTCCAAAAGCACACTTTAAAATCTTTCATATATTTGTAATACTTTTTGTTTATAGCTGGACAGCATGTTATTCTAGTTTTACTTCACTGGTATTTATGTCTTTGGAACACATAGTATTTGCTACATAACAGGATGTGTCTTACAGTCTATCAGGTGAGGCATCAGCCTTCTGCTATCTGTCAATTTTTTTTTTTTACTGTATAGGCATATATAGGTGTGTGTGTGTGTGTGTGTGTGTGTGTGTGTGTGTGTGTGTGTGTGTGTAAAAAAATCACACCCCAAGTCAACATTATTAAATTGTTGCTGCACTGAAACACAAAGCCCACTTCTGTTGTTTAAACCATTATGAGAAAACATCGCCGTTGTCGAGATTTCTTTTAAACAGGTTTCCTCAGAAATTTTGGCTGATTCTCCTGAATGACTGAGATAAACGTTAATTATTTCACGTGTAATTTTTCTATTCCTGATTGCGGTGGAGTTCATTTGGCGTAATTGGACACAGGTGTTGCTGAGTCACAGCATGCCATGTTGCATTTCATCTTGCTTTTTTGGCAGCGCCAAAGCCATTTCAGGAAATTTCTTTATGAGTAAGCAGAGTTGGCGCAAAACACTTTTTGCCTGCGACGGTCATGTGATGCCAAATGGCAAACAAGTGTAAAAAGAACCCTCATAATGTCTGCTTTACTGATTTTTTGATTATAACGACTAACTTATACTGACTCTGTGCACTCACAAACACACTCTCCACTTTCTACAACCCCAATGAACCCCAACAAACTCTTCTCTGGGTTTCCTGGGACCGTTGCCATGGAGACAGTGCTTACCTCGGTGCTTTCTCACAGTCGTGCCTGTTCTGATTGGAGTTGTTCTCTAGTTCACATACTGTACATTGAAAGACATTAAACAAAGCATTAGATATACATAGAAGGAAGAATATATATATATATATATATATATATATATATATATATATATATATATATATATATATATATATATATATATATATATATAAAGTATGTTATTTAGCTACTGTGCTCATTCCTTGGCCTGATAACAATCTATTTAGTAAATAGCAAGGAAGAGCTAGAGAAGCTGTGTTTACCTGTTAAATGCAGACGGATCTCTCAGCTACATGAAATCCACCATGAACACTGAAAATGAAATATTGAAAATTGTATTGCTCCTGTTAACATTTCCAAACAACCCCATCCATCATTTACTGCTCTTTTGAAATGGATAAAAGGATTTGGCTGATTTACTAAAGTGACTGGGAGAATCCCAATGCCTTCTGGGTAAAGTCTGATCCTGACTTCTACAGTGTCATTACCTCATTCCCCCAGCCTCTAAAAATGATTTTCTTGCAAGCTATTGCATAATTGCACATAATAACGTAATAAAATATTCAATTTTAAGTAATATTATGAGGAATATTATCTTTATACTTCCGAAACATACAAACATCCAAGTAGTCCCCTCTCATAGTGAAACTGCCCTGATGCCAAATATGCCAATACTTTCTTATTTGAGGTGTTCCAAGTAGGAAATATTTTTGGGCAACAAAACGACTGTCCAATTCACAATGCAGCTGCCACCTGAGCAGCCTGATTCCAAAAAAAAAAAACCTGTAAGGCTTTTTGAACAGTGTGGCCAGTGTAGCAAATGTGTTATGGGATTATATATATACATTTTTTAGACCTCTTTACAGACTTTTTTTTTTAAAGACTTTCAGAGCAGATGTTACAGATTGTCTAGCACTCGAAGTGGCTCTCTAGCTTATATCATAGCTATGAGGTAGTATCAAAAAGTTTAGAGACAAGCACTAGTGCTAACTGGTGCTATACTGATAGCGTGCTTTACTACATCTGCGATTTCATCATGGACAGAATGTTAGAACAAAGTGCAAACGTGAAATTCTGTGTGAAACTGAGCAAATCTGCCACAGAGATGTTTGACATGACATACTTTTTTTTTTACATAGGGAAATGCTGCAATGAGAAATTTGAGGTGTTTTGAGTAGCACACATGCTTCAAGAGCGGAAGAACATCTTTTGATCGACTTATGCATGATGATTGTCGGAGAACAATCCACATGATCTCACTCACAGACTATTTGCTAATTGTGGCTCCTGCAGACTTTGCCCGCTTTCCGAAGATGAAGATCTATCTCAATAGTAGCCGTTTTTGACACCATTGTGAAGATCCAGCGCGAATCCCAGAAGGTGCTTGGACACGCTTCAGAAAGAAGACTTCCAGGACACATTCCAGAAGTGGCAGGAACACAGCGCTGTATTGCTGTATAAGGAAACTATTCTGAAGGTCAGTAAATGTACATAAATAAAGTACTTTCTTGTAAACAGAGCTAGTCTTAAAACTTTTTGATACCACCCTATATATGCAGGGTTTAATCAACTTACCACAAGTGTGTAAAGCCTTAATGAGCTGTGTTTGCTGATTGGTCATGTGCTTAACTGGTTATTGATCTAAAACTGCCACAACAAACAGCTGAGTCTTCTCTTTCAGGGTTCACTTTCAGCGTTGCTTGAAAATACTTTTCTTCAGAAAAATACAAATTCAGGAACCTGGATAAGAAAAAGCAAAAATAAAGTCTATTGCAGTTGAATCAAAATCTAACCTCATGAAATGTCAAAGATGGTCTGAAAATGTGTGGCAAAATGATCTTTTTTTTTTACACAGACACACAGTGTTTGCAATTACATTTGGAAATGTACAATTACATTTGGAAAGTTCTCAGAATTTAGTTCCTCCCAATTTCCATTAGATTTGGAATGTCCCAGAAATGTTGCTCCCCAGTTACCATTATCCTCAGAAATGCCATCTTCTTTGTGTCATCTAGGGGTTGTATATTCATTCTGATTTCCATTATCTTCAGCCTGTTCAGGGTTGAACTAAAAGAATAGAGAATAATTGTATTCCAAAATCTTCCATCCCATGTTTTTGCACATCAGGTGATCTCACACACATTCACATATCCTAATTATACTACAACTTCTGGATTATTCTGACCATGTGTAAGTATTGCATTTTCTTCTAATTGCTTTTCTGATTTTATCTAGTGTTCCCATTGTTTTTCTGTGAGTATGATAGCTCTGATTAATGACCAATTGCTAAACTTTACTGTTTCACAAAAGAACTATCAATCATCAATCATTTACCATCAATCATTTCTCACTATTATTCAATGTCCTATCACTGATCACAATTGTTTGTCCCACCCACAAACTATTCTTTATTCAAAACTTTCTTCTTCTTTTATTTAAAAAGTAAGTAGTTTCTTTTATGAAGAAATGTGTGTGAGGAACACTTTTTGACTTTAGAAAATCTTCTTAATATAGAACATTTTTATTTGATATGATCATTACTATTTAATAAATATACAAATTAACCTGTTGGTGGATTTGTTGTGCCTTTTTCTCTGTTGCATTCATTTGTTTTGTTCCCCTGAAAAGATCGGGCATTTTGTTATTATTGCCCCTATGCCACAGCACTTATTTTAGATCCTTAACAAGTCTTTTTATCATACTTTACAAATTTTGGTTTTACATTTGTTTTCATAAAACTGTTAATCCTAATGAAGGTGGTTGTTCCTGCATTATGCAGTAGGTATTCATTAAGATGGAATCAGAGGCAGACTGTAAATTGTAAGTACTTTCTTACAAATGCTTGCAGGCATAATCGAGAATAAGCACTTTTTAAAGTGATCATTTTGCAGCTTTGCACAATTTGAAATCATGTTTGCATACTCTTTATTCTAGCTTCAAAGCAAAAAGTAAAAATCTAATTTTAATATCATAATATAAATTATATTTCGGGCAACTGAGAGAACTGTACATTTCATATTTGTAAAGTATGCAATGTTATACACAATACATAAACAAATTAATTAAGACACCGGATTTATCCAGCCTTATGTGGATCTTCCCCAAACTGTTACCACAAAGTTGGAGGCTTGCCCTTGCAATATGAGGCCCAAACCTGTTCCAGCATGACAATTCCCCTGTGCACAAAGCAAGCTTAATGAATATATGACTTACATGGGTTGACGGGCAACATCTTTTGCTATAGAGATTTCAACTCAACTCTGAACACCTTTGGGATGAATTGGAAGGCTGACTGTACCCCAGGCCTCCTCACCTCACCTACATCAGTACCTTTACTAACACCCTTTTGGCTGAATGACAACAAATCTCACACAAATCTCTACAAGCACACTCTGAAAACTATTGAAACATTTTTCTAGTAGAGTGGAGTTTATTATAACAGCAATCAAGTATTAAATATGACCGCTGTTCAAAAAAAGCATATCTGAATCTTTAGGACAGGTGTCCAAAAACGTTTGCCCATATAGTGCTTATTATGTCAAAACAATTGAGTAACATAATTACATTAAATAAGGCATTAAAATAGAATATATATATATATATATATATACAGGGAGTGCAGAATTATTAGGCAAATGAGTATTTTGACCACATCATCCTCGTTATGCATGTTGTCCTATACTCCAAGCTGTATAGGCTGGAAAGCCTACTACCAATTAAGCATATTAGGTGATGTGCATCTCTGTAATGAGAAGGGGTGTGGTCCAATGACATCAACACCCTATATCAGGTGTGCATAATTATTAGGCAACTTCCTTTCCTTTGGCAAAATGGGTCAAAAGAAGGACTTGACAGGCTCAGAAAAGTCAAAAATAGTGAGATATATTGCAGAGGGATGCAGCAGTCTTAAAATAGCCAAGCTTCTGAAGCGTGATCATCGAACAATCAAGCGTTTCATTCAAAATAGTCAACAGGGTCGCAAGAAGCGTGTGGAAAAACCAAGGCGCAAAATAACTGCCCGTGAACTGAGAAAAGTCAAGCGTGCAGCTGCCAAGATGCCACTTGCCACCAGTTTGGCCATATTTCAGAGCTGCAACATCACTGAGTGCCCAAAAGCACAAGGTGTGCAATACTCAGAGACATGGCCAAGGTAAGAAAGGCAGAAAGTCGACCACCACTGAACAAGACACACAAGCTGAAACGTCAAGACTGGGCCAAGAAATATCTCAAGACTGATTTTTCTAAGGTTTTATGGACTGATGAAATGAGAGTGAGTCTTGATGGGCCAGATGGATGGGCCCGTGGCTGGATTGGTAAAGGGCAGAGAGCTCCAGTCCGACTCAGACGCCAGCAAGGTGGAGGTGGAGTACTGGTTTGGGCTGGTATCATCAAAGATGAGCTTGTGGGGCCTTTTCGGGTTGAGGATGGAGTCAAGCTGAACTCCCAGTCCTACTGCCAGTTTCTGGAAGACACCTTCTTCAAGCAGTGGTACAGGAAGAAGTCTGCATCCTTCAAGAAAAACATGATTTTCATGCAGGACAATGCTCCATCACACACGTCCAAGTACTCCACAGCGTGGCTGGCAAGAAAGGGTATAAAGAAGAAAATCTAATGATATGGCCTCCTTGTTCACCTGATCTGAACCCCATTGAGAACCTGTGGTCCATCATCAAATGTGCGATTTACAAGGAGGAAAACAGTACACCTCTGAACAGTGTCTGGGAGGCTGTGGTTGCTGCTGCACGCAATGTTGATGGTGAACAGATCAAAACACTGACAGAATCCATGGATGGCAGGCTTTTGAGTGTCCTTGCAAAGAAAGGTGGCTATATTGGTCACTGATTTGTTTTGTTTGGTTTTGAATGTCAGAAATGTATATTTGTGAATGTTGAGATGTTATATTGGTTTCACTGGTAAAAATAAATAATTGAAATGGGTATGAATTTGTTTTTGTTGTTGCCTAATAATTATGCACAGTAATAGTCACCTGCACACAGATATCCCCTAAAATAGCTAAAACTAAAACTACTTCCAAAAATATTCAGCTTTGATATTAATGAGTTTTTTGTGTTCATTGAGAACATGGTTGTTGTTCAAATTAAATCCTCAAATAAAATTAATCCTCAAAAATACAACTTGCCTAATAATTCTGCACTCCCTGTATATATATATAATTAGGAACTTGGCCCTAGACAAGGTGACATGCAAGGACACTTTACAAAAGCAGGGAAGCTGGAGAATCCAGAAAGTAAACAGGATGAGGCTGTGACTTTACCAATCTTTGTCTCATATTGCTGCCTTAGTCACTTTCCAGGTATCTGACCCTTGCTGGTTTGTTTTTCTGTTACTGGGTTTTTTCAGACCAGCTTCTGGTAAATTGTTTGCTCACTGTTTTTATTTTTGCCTATGCACTTGTTTTTTCCTGCCCCGTGTGTACCTATGTGCTGGTGGATTTAACCTTGACTGTGTGCAGCATCCACTATTGCCTATAGTGTTGATAGAAAAAATAAATAAAATAAAGTTAAATAAATAAATACAACTCCAGAGATTACACACAGTTTGCAGTATTGCACTATTTCACTTCTTGTCTCCTCCGGGAAACAGAGGTTCATCCAAAATCACAGGTTTGCACACATTTGAGAGGATTATACTGTGAGTCACTCTAATATACTACTCTAAGATTATCCTGCTTGAACACAATTCCTTTGAACAGGAAGGGATTAATTTGGTGCCATTTAACATTGTAACATGACATGGCTGACATTACGAGCAAGGAGTTAAAGAGGATTTTGCCCCATTTTTCAGGAACCAAAGTTCAATGTAAGCCATTTGCCTTTTATAATAAGCTAATACTATTCAGTGGGGCCCTTTGTAATGTCGGGCATAATCTGCTTAATGAAATTCAAAAAGAGTGACAGAAGAACAGTGCTTATGACTTCACATGCACATGGTAAAATACAGAAAAAGGGAAAAAATGCAATATGCACATTGTTCTCCAAGTTTAAGAAACATTTATTTTAAAAAGGAAAACACAAAGGAATTAGAATGAAAGAAAAAGGGTGGATGAAGGATGAAAAAGAAGGAAAAAACTAAGTGGTTACATTTCAATATGAGATTTTTTTATTTAACCATAATCATATTATTGTTTACAGGGCAACAACTATTTATGTACAAAATTTAGAAACTCTCATCCATTTCCCAAAAACAAAAAAATCCTTAATATATTCTTGTAATTGATATAAAGCAATAAAATAAATATAAACATTGAGACACCTGACATTTCCAGTCACGTTATATGTGGTTCTTCCCCAAACTGTTATCACAAATGATCACATTGGAGGCACACAATTGAATCAGATGTCTTTAGAAGCAGAAGAACCATTACATTTTCTCTTTACATGAGTTGGCCTGAAATATATTGGAATGAAAGATATTTTGTACATGGATAGGAGAGGAAGATTCTGAGTGGTCTGCTGTAGAGCTCTGCCCTTAACCCTGCTGAACACCTGTGGGATTAATTGGAACACTGACAAAAACCCAGAACCCCTGACCCTACATTAGTACCTGAATTTACTAACACTCTTGCACCTCATATAGACCAACAAAATTGTCTTGTGAATTAGTAATTAGGCTCAAATTGAACGGAGCCTAGATTCAAACCCTTTGGAGAATATTTGATATATAAAACACAGACTAATCCTGCATACATTGTTTCACTATTTGTGTTTGAAGCCATTAACATTTCATGAAGCAATATTGGTTCTTCTTTTAGTTAAAGCTGTCAGCAGGTTTAGCTACTGTACACCAAAGGAAAAAGCTATCACATACAAATTTACATTATTTATTTGTTTAATTTTCACTAATTTTTTTTTCCCACATTTTTGCTTAAACCAATAATTTGCTTAATGTTTGCCAGTTTGGGCCCAATGTTTTTTTTTTTGCCAATTGAGCACAAAATCTTTTTTTATTTTATAAGGGTTTCAGTAAAAAACATATTTTCTATACCTGCTAATTTGCTATATCTTTTTTTTTCATATAAGTACATGATGCTTTTTGCATGTACTCAAACAAGTTTTTGAAAGTTTTTGTTTACTACATTAATACCAAAGTAAAAAAAGAAATTCACAAATGTCTAAAATATTGCAACTGTTCTTGCATTATTGTAAATTGTTTAAGTATGATTCCTATTTAAATTATTGCATTTAAATAGTAAATATTAATACGTTAATTAAATAATCAAAAATCATTTATTTTAAATTAATAAATAATTGATTATTTCATTTAAATAGTAAATAATCAATTATTTAATAATCAAAAATCATTTACTTTTTTGCCATTGTTCAGAAAATAACATTCACAGCTGCTGTAACACCGGAAATTAAAATTTGTAATAAAATGCTCCTTTATGTTTTTGGTTATATTCTTTGCCCATAAGAACAGCACACGTATGCAGACTTTTTTTAGCGTAACAAGACATCAAGAGCAAAAACCTTTCTTTAAATGTTAGCACAATTTCATAAGACCGAATATGACTCTTGATATGGGTTAATGCAGAGATACTTGACACTGTATCACCTAAGACTAATCTCAGAGCGTCTGTGTGGTATTAGAGCTCATCTGTGTAGTACAATGAAACATAATTACATTTCCTATTACGCCCGTGTTGTTGCGGCTGGGATAACCATTGACATTTTCACTTGAAATTACGTGTTGCATTTTTTTCCTTGCAAAAGGATTAGCAAAATCCACCATCTTGGGGCTTTATTATTATTAATTAGACAAAACTCTTAGTGCTGGGAATTGACAGTGTAATTTAAGCAGCTAATTAATATGCAAAGTCTGGAAACAAGATTTGGTTTTTAATCAGCCCAGTCACTGCATGGCAGAAAAAAGCATTTAAAATGTACATTTAAATATGGTTATGAGGCCTGGCTCAGTGGGTATGGGTTTATGATAATGGTGGAAGGGAAATTTGGAATATTTAATCCGTTCCGGGGCATCTGCTTGTGGCACATTTTCATAATGTCTTATTCAATGCTGTTCCCCCACAACTCTAAAGTGTTCTTCAATGGGAAAACAAAATCAGTAGTGAGTTTCAGATTTTCATTCTGTACAATAATGCGATCAAGTAGAAAGGCCGAAACTAATTACAGTATGCATTATTGCTTCTCATCAGCTTCATATAATCAAAGCCATCACCAGTGCAATCATCACATTTACACACTATAAAATACAGCGCACTATAAATCGCTTTTCTGTGCTTCGTAAAATGCAAATGTGCAACAGGCTGTACATTACATTCAAGAGCTTTAATGCTTTATAGCAGTTCATGAAGTGATCTGTAACAATTAGACCATTTTAAATTTAAGAAGGAATTTCAGTCATTCCAATTATTAGAGTCCATTCAATTAAATAATATTGTTTGGATTCTGTAATATATTCCCAAAACCAGGTGTAGTAGAATCCATGTGCAGTTTATTAAACAGTATAAGAACGCAATACAAGAATCCAAGAGTCAAAAAAACAGGCCGGAAGTTCAATACGCAATATAATGTCCACAAAATAAACAAATCCACAGAACCAATAGTGTAGTCAGAAAAGGATAAGAAAAATATAAAACACAATAGAAAAGGCTGTAGATATAAAAAGGCTTGGTATGTTCACAGAAACACAATACTGCACAGCAGTGAGTGTTACAAAGTCTACAAACAGGAAGTGACCCTCGACCCGGAGGTTTTTAGAATTCAGGAAGATTCCCACAGCTTCAACTGCAGTTGAAGCTGTTGCAGATTCCCCCTTCTAGGAACACCTCTAAGTGTTTTCCTACATAGCCTTACACAGGTTCGGGGAGCGGGTCGGACAGGATGGTTATGTCCTCGATCAGTGACAGGTCTGGAATATCCTCCCAGTTTACCCAACACTGCTCCTCCGGTCTGTACCCTCCTGTCCACAAGGTATTAGAGCCGACCTCTGCCTGTATCATTTAGGGGCATATGTGCAGGTTTGAGAAGGGAGATGTGAAAGAATGGAGGAAAAACAGTATTCAGGTGGTAGCTTTAGATAATAGGTGATCTGACACACAATTTTGAAAGGTAGTTTTCTGCATGGTAGTTTTAACTTGATGTTTGATAGCCTGATAGCCATACCTTTTGGCCAGATTGATAGGAGGGTGGGAACATCTTCCACGATTTGCTTTTATCTCTTGACATTGAACTGCTCTCTGCAGATGCCTTCCAAGGAGGTTGGTAGCCCACGACACATTGGAATGGGGTGAGGTTGGTAGAAGATAGGGTAGAGAGTTACAGCCTATGTGTCCAATATACAACATCAACTTGTGGTCAATGCAGAGAAATGCGAGTTCCATCGAGTTCCACCTACAAAACGCAGCACATTGAAGGATTTAAATCAAAGGTGGTGTAGGATTCGAGCCATGGTGAATGGTTAATTTGTTTTAATGCCTAAAATGTGCTCTAAATTTTACTAGACCTTCTGAATTTCTTAGTCTTCCTCCTCAACAGTGTGGTGAGCATGTTAAACATGTTGGACATGAAGGCTTTAGGTGGCCAAGTACACTATGATGTTGTTGATGTATACTATGACACAGGAGGTCAGGAGAACCCGAAACAACTAATTAATAAAAGCCTAAAACTTTGCACATTGTGTGAAACCCCGCACATTAATAAGGCCATATGGCATTTAGCCCGCAGTAGTCTATGCAAGGTTTTAACCCCTCATCCTCGTTCTCTACAAAGAAGAATCATGCAGCTGTAAGAGATGTAGAGGGCCGGATGAATCCTACTGCCAGGGCTTCCTGAACGTACTCCTCCATAGCCTTATTTTCAGGTGCTGACAATTAGTAAATGCAGCAATGTGGAGAAACTATATTGGGGAGGAGTTCTACCTTACAGTCCTATAAGCAATGTGGGGAAAGTGACATAGCTTGTTCCTTGCGTAATGGGGCCTCCAGATCATGGCAGTGCAGATTGTTGTTTTCGGCTCCGGGTTCTCTATTGAGGTGATGTGGCAGGGCCAGAGCGGGTTTCGTTCTAGGCAGTGCTCAATGCACCTCGGGGACCAACCATTGTAGCAGTTCCCTATGTTCCCACAAGATCATGGGGTGATGGGCCTGGATCCAAAAGAACCCTTATCCTGCCAATTTGCCCATTATCAACTGCAGTGATTGTCAGAGATGAGTCACAAGGGGTCATGGGGAGTTGGAGCTCTTCAGCCACTTGGTGGTGGATTCAACTGACAGCCGATCCCGTGTTTATGAGTGTGGATTTGTACTGGTAGCCAAACACTGTAAGAACAGTTTGTTAAATTCACTTTTACCAGCTTAAACCGGGGTTTCTTTAGGCTTGTGGAGAAATGATGATTGGCTCAACCACAATTTAAACACAGTTTAGCCTGAGTTGTCAATGCTGTTCAAAATACCTGGGGATAGTGCTAAGCTGGGCTCAGGGGCACTGGTTGCGGATATCTTGGTCCTTACAGGCCCTTTCTGCCTGAAGTGTGGGGTTTAATCCTTTTTGGATAACTGCTTTGAGGGTTGTGTCATTCCACCCACTCTGAGCCGCCAGGGTCCAGAATTTCATTGCATAGTCAGCGGCTTAAAAATTGTCCCAAAACATTCAGTCCTCCGGCCAGATACTCAAACATGTTTTAGATTTGCTGAGTGAAATACGTGTAGTAGCCTCTGATCGTTCATCACTGTCCCAGGCTGGAGAAGCCCATTATAAGTCCTTCCAGTTAGCAGCATTAACAAAACCACACATTCTCCAGAGGCAAAGTATTCTATTAAACATTCCCAGGCCCAGGTGGAGTAGAATCTATGTGCAGTCTATTAAACAGTTCAGAAATTTAATCCAGAGTCAAAAAACAGACAGAAAGTTCAATACACAATATAATCAGTTTACGAAATAAACAAATATACAGAAACAAAAGCGTAGTCAGAAAAGAATAAACAAAAGTTGAAACATAAAAGAAAAGTCTATAGCCATTTAAAGGCTTGGTATCTTCACAAAACCCCAATACTTCACATGGCAGTAAACCATTAATGAAGCATAAGTAGGCTGCAAACAGGAAGTGACCCTCGATCCGAAGGTATTCAGAATTTGGGTAAAGGTCCCCTCTGGTGGAGCGGAGGATGAACTGCAGTCTGCAATCTGTTACAGATTTGCAACTGATTTTTCTATGACATAATATAATTGTACCACCTCTAAGGCAGACTACAAAATCATTCGTGGTTCAAACACTGACCTTCTGAATGAAAAAAAAAGAAATCTGTGTCCTGACCGACTTCTCAAACTGACTAACACTAAACATTTACACAAACAATGAGCAGACCTCTGTAATGTCCATGTCTGTTATCTGATTCTTTTCATCATACATTGTATCCCAACCCCTTGTATGTGTATACAATCAACCCCCGATATTTTGCTTTTCGGAAAATTTGCGTGTTCTTATTTGGAATCTAACTAACAGCAAGTTGCAAAGCATCTTAAAATTCACGGGAATCTGCAGCAAGACTGTTCAAAAACATTATAAATAACATTTTAACTATATTTTCAATAACACATTTCATAAAATTGTGTAAAACACATTGCATTAAAGTGACATAATGTCTACATGAATTCACCAAGGTACCATAGGGGCTGCGGGGTGCGTCCAAAATTTGCAGATTTTCAGAACTCGCAGGGGTCTTAGAACATAACCCGGGGGACTATTGTATATATATTCTGATCAAATATAGCAGATTTATGTTACACTTTTAACTGTAGCTTTATGATCATGTATATTTACATTTACGATATTTCGCTGACTCCCTCATCCAGAGCAACTTACAATTTCATTTCATTTGTACAACTGAGAAATTGATGAAAGAAGTGCTAGCTCAGTGGTAAAGATGTCGGATTTCTGATCAGAATGCTGTGACTTTAAATCCCACCACACCAAATTTTTAACTGCTGAGCCCTTGAGCAAGGCCCTTAACCCTTAACTGCTCAGTTGTATGAATGAGATAAAGGTAAGCTGCTCAGAAAAAGGGTGTCTGCAAAATACCATAGATGTAAATGATGGTTAAACTCATGTTTAGAAGTCCAATATTGTAACCACTAATCTACCACTTCCACAAAGAGAAAGATCCTAGACCATAGAAACTATAATCTTTTGATCTATAGTCAGATGCTTTATCCATGGCACCACTGGCCCAATTAAAAACCCAGGGCTTCAGAAAGGTTTCAGCAGGGTACAGTACAATACATTCAATCAGAGTGCTTTCGAGACTTAAGCAAATCCAGAGGATATTTAAAATGTCCGATGAGTTAAATACCAGAAAAAAACTGAACAAACCATCTAGGATATAGAAGAAAAAGTGCTGATCTATTCTCTAAAACTTTACACCCCTACAAAATTTGTGTTATATTCTGGCTTCACCCTGATCCGGGCTCCAGGTTATTGAACAAATGTTCAGAAAAAAAAAAGTCAAGCCCCAGCCATGACAAACTGTCTCTGTTGGACTTGTGAGCAAAGCCATAATGTATGTGGTAAAGTAAATAATTTGGGAATGCACCGTCTTCTTCTTTTTCTTTCGGCTGCTCCTGTTAGGGGTCGCCACAGCAGATCATCCTTCTCCACACTACTTTACATATGCCTCTTTCAAATTTGGGAATGCACTCAACTGGGATATTCAGATATGTTTTTACCAGTTTCAGGCCATACATTTTACACTCAGGCCTTAAGTGATGTCCTTTCTAAATCAATCCACTCTTAATACCATTATTATGATGCCATGGCTATAGAAACCATTAATATTATAGCGAAACACAGTATAACAAAGCACTGCATTATCTGCATTAAAAAACATCAATATTCTTCCTCTTTTGGCTTCTCCCATTAGGGATCGCCACAGCGGATCATCCTTCTCCATACCCCCCTGTCCTCGACATCTGCTTCTTTCACCCCAACCACCTGCATGTCTTCCCTCACCACATCCATGAACCTTCTCTTTGGCCTTCCTCTTTTCCTCTCACCTGGTGGCTCTATCCTCAGCATTCTCCTACCAATATACGCCATGTACCTCCTCTGCACATGTCCAAACCATAAACATCAGAAACATCAATGTTAACCTCATAAAATGACCGGGTTTTTCGTGCATTTTTGTACATTTTATTCATGCATTACGGTTGGATGCATTCCTGGTGATTTAAAATGAAGGCACATTGTGTGGTTTTTATGCAAATTCTACAGGAGAGGCAACCCAAAGTATAAATGGTTTATGAAAAAGCATAACAATTGTTTTGAACAGTTTTGGCTGACCTTTCCTCACAATTTAACTTTGCTCAAAAAATCCGCCTTGAATGTCTTTATACTGTAAGTATAACCACCAACCATATGACCACATCAGTTTCTTCACCTTTGTCAGTCATTGTGAAATGAAAAAAATCCATTAAATCGACATGAATATATTTGAGCTTGTGCAGTTTGGTACAGGTGCAGTGACTAGTGAGCTTTCTTTCTATCTAATCAAGATTTGTTAGATGTAATTACATTATAATAAGTGTAAAAATAAGGACATTTCTGCTTTATATGCTTAAGAAAATCTTGAACACCAGTGCAGTGGCATACCATTTGTACATAAAGACATAACTTACATTGTGCCAATACAACTGCACCATAAGGAAAACAGTTTTCTTATAAAATGTATAACCATAAATAAAGTAAAATAAAAACACAATTCTTTCTGCATAAGTTGAAGTGAATTCTAGTCTCCGGTTGTCACTGAGTGAGTTATATTATAACTTCTCACGACATTCCTCTTTCTGTCTCAAATTGAAAAAAAAAAAAGCAGGAAGAATGTGCAGAGTCACTTACTTGGATTTTATTCGGGGTTTTACTGATAGGAGAAAGTTCTTGGCTGGGGGTCAAGAAACAGCCAGGCAAGGTTCCTATCCATAATCAGAGTACAGGCAGGCAGGCTGGGGGTCAGGACCCCAAACCAGCAGAGCATGACTGGGTTAAGAAGCAGTAAAATGGCCATAACTAGAGTGGATATAACACTGAGTGTTTACACCTCAAGCATCTTAAACCTCAAAATAAGATTCAGGATAATGCAATGTATACAGTGTAATGTATAAATGTGTAACTGGAAAAAAAAAATGGTTTGCAACTACATTTCTGGCTGAGGGATGGATTTTAACCAATGATGCATGAAGGTAAAATGAACTAGGAGTGACAAAAATCAGCTCAGGGTCAGAATTATTTTCAGTATTTTTTCAGTACTCATGCTTCATTGGTTGATAGGTAGTTTACACAGTATGTGTTTTTGAGCTTAATCAAACTTGTACGATGATCTTTGTTCTTGAAGAAGGTGTTACAGTGAAAAAGACATGGACTTGTGCTTATATCTCAGTTATGGCCTTTGTCAGTAAGTCCCAGGAGGAGTGGCATCTAATGTCTTTTCTAGTTAAAAAATTCTGTTATTTGTGAATACTAATAAAAGAGGTATGGCCTCAGTGTTTGTTGGTCAGTGTTTGAAGGAGGTGTGGCCTCTGAATTTAACATTTCTAATATCTTTAACCATTGGCTAACAAGTTAATCACTGCTAGTAAATAAGTTCTAATCTGACAAAGGTAGATAAAAGTGATATTTCAGTGTTTGGCTTTTAAAATTTATGAGCAAATTCTCAGCAATTTATCGTACCATAATAGTTTCCAGGTTCCACGTTATCCAAATTTTATGTGATCCTACCTGATTAAAATTTTGTTTTGTTTTGTGTATGTGTGTCTGGGCATCTGTGTATGTGTTTTTGGTGCCAGATAAAAGGTATATTCCCAGCTTTCTGGCATTCCTAGGATATTCCCAGATCCACTGTAACTAATAATAAGAAATTACTGAAGATTAATACAATAATTAAGTAGTATGTTTCTTTTAGATCTTGTGAATATTTTGTACATTATATAATAAAGAATGTATCTGACAAATACCTGATATAAATGGCAAACACACTATGAAATCTGAAGTGTGATGAAGACGATTCATCATTTGATCCAGGAGTGACCTACATTTGAAATGCGTCCAACCCAGTCACACTTGCCAGTCAAATAATCCTTACACAGACACAGACACACACACACACACACACACACACACACACACACACACACTTACGCACAGACACTGCAGACAGGAGCCACTGCGGGGTCTTTTAATGGCAAACACAATTAATAGGCAGTTTACAGAGGGCAAGAGGAACACAGGAGGGAAAGGCAAGCATTACCTCCACCCTAATACCAATTTCATGCTTTTCGTAGTGTAAAAGGGTAGCATGGCCACGGTCATTTCACTGTGCTGAAACATAATCTGACAAAGGGCAGAACAGGAGGCCACGAGCAAATTGAAATAAGCTGGTTTGAACACGCCGACATCAGGGGTGCCTGTCAGGGAAATCCTTTCCCCAAAGACACACACTTGCTAATACACAATCCCATGCTGCAACATTTATAACCGAGCTGTTAAACAATATGCTCAGGTAGGGTTCTCAGGAAACTAATTCTCAAAGTACACATTGATTGATTTATTTATTCTTTTGTGAATAAAATGTTTATATATGACTGGTGTGTAAATTAAAAGTACAAAAAAGATAAGAGTTAATAAATGTGCAAATTTAACATTATTGTTTATTATTTTGTAGTTTGTTTTCCATTTACCTGTGCAGTTTTTCTGCAGATAATTGTGTGAGTAATGCACGCATCTAACAAATTACTCATATAAGAAAAAATAGAACTGTGCATTAAATAATGTCATTTTCCTTTATTTTTGTATTTTGTATTATTGTATTTATTTATTTTTTATATATATATATATATAAATGTTGCATGGTATGTGTATTCTGTCTCTGACAGTTCCTCAGCCCCAGCTACATCACTCGAGCTACATTGGTCTCATCTAGTGAGCTGGATTGTTTTTTTGGTTTTTTTTATCTAGCTTGCACAGTTATAATTTCTGTTTGTTCATGCATGTAACAATCATAAAAAATATAAACAGTATATAAACTAGATAAATTAAAAACAGATCCCTGTTCTGCCCTGCCTCCCTAGTTACCTGGTTTGGACTTTGGACTTTGATTTATATTTTGTCTCTCCTGTATTGATCTTTTTTTTTTTTTTTTTTTTGGTGTATGATTTGGACTATTTTTGGACTGTGATTTATCTCTGCCTCTTACCGCTCAGTTTTCTGCTGTTTCATTTAATTAAGAACCAGTTACTCTCTCTCTCATCAGCTCCCTCAAAAGTTTTTGGATGTCTATTTGTTCTTCTCATTGTGTGCTGTTTTGAGCCAATCAACCTATTTCTTGTAATTTCGTGGCTTTTTTATCCACCACTGCTGTATCATTTCCTGGCTCTCACACACCACAGATATAGGCTAGCCTACAAAGCTAACAACAAGCAAGGCAGAAGGCAACTAGAAGTTTGGCTAACATGGATGAAACAGAGGAAGTCAGTGATGTAAACATGACTGAGAACAGAAACATTTCTGATCACCTGATTAATCTTTTCTCTGCTTGTGTTTTATATGGTGGTTGTTCAGTCTGGATACTTTCATTAGGTAACAAAATTGTGCAATTCCTTTATATTAATATATTAATATGATGTGAGTTCCAGTTGCCATGTCAGTAAAACAGGTAGTAGTAATGGCCACATTTTACTTAACCTGTTAGCCTTCACCACTGCTTTTGGAAATCAATTTAAATATCTTTAAAAGGAAGACACTTTACTGTGTCTTTACTGAGCTTTACTGTCCGTTATTCAAAGTTGATATTGCTCAAAAAAATAATAAGTTATAGAAAGGTATAGATGATGAAGTACTGTGAATATATTTTTTCTTCATATATATATATATATATATATATATATATATATATATATATATATATATATATATATATATATATATATATATATATATATATATATATTCTTCATATATAAATACATGAAATCAGTAATGTAGCAATCCAGAAAAGTAATGGGTTAAAAGCCACATGTCTAATGTGTCATATTTTAAATTGAATGAAGATATCAAGAAAAATGAGTTTCCTACAAACATTTATCTGAGATTATGTCTGGTTCGCCCCTCCCCGCACCACCAAGCCCAAATTTCAGGATTTACAGCTAAAAATGCTCTCCCTAATTTTTTATGTTAACAGTTCCTGATAAAAATGTGCTGCATACACAATTTAGATATTGTTGGAAAGAATATACTTTGAACTTTAATATCAATCATCAAATTTAATATTGCTCAAATAGATATTAAGTTATAGATGATGACATGCCATGGTTATACATATCCTGCATTGAACATTATTATTATTTCATATATAAATACATGAAATCAGTCCTGGAGCAATCCAGAAAAGTACTGGGTTCAAAGCCACATGTCTCATGAGTTTATATTTAAAATTTTATGAAGATTTTCATGACAAATGAGAGTCCTACAAACATTTATCCGAGACTATGTCTGATCCTTTTCTTCCTCCCCCTGTTTGAGAGCCACCTGTTAAACTCAGGTGGCCATTCATACTCTATTCATTCAGTCTGCATAGAAATGAATGGTTGACCATTAAAGGCTTTTGTTCTACATGTTTGCATGCACGTGCTCCTCTGTTTGACCAGCCATATTTGTTTTTTTTTTACCACCAAGATGTCATTTTCTTATGTGAAAATTTTTCCGAAACATATACAAACAATACAGCAATCGAAGTACTGTGAACTGTGTACTGTAAACAAAAGAATAACCTATAATAATCTAAATTACAACATAGTTCGTGCAAAAATGCTTTACAGCATGTTTAGTGGAGCCTTATCTTTTCAAATAAATGGGGATTTGCAGCAGTGGATGTGTTTGTGACTCGTTATTACAATAATAATGTAAGTAGTGCATTTATGATGCATGTTGTTGTTGTGTACTGCTTACACACATTCAGCAAATACATTCAATATACATTTGTCTTTGAAAAACAGTGATCTGAAATCGCTGCTTGCGGCTTAGAGCTTTAGAATGATGTATAGGTAGTCATGTTTGCCCTAGTCCCTATTTTTTTAATCTATTGCTAAACATTAACACCTGAGAACAATGGGATATCGGTCGCACTGGCGCTGTGCTGAAGGCCGAGAGGTTAGGTAAATGTCACAGCCCAAACTTCTTTAATTTAACTTGAGTGGAAAAGTGTGGTCAGTACTTTAACTTTTAACAAGGTATTTTAAAACATAAATATCTCTACGTCTACTTGAGTGAAGGATGTGTGTACTTTTGCCACCTCTGCTGAATAAACATATACATGTACAGTATATTCATATCAAAAGGTTTTGAGACTAATGGTCCTTGGACTAACCAAGGAAACCCCTTGTGAACACACCATTATCTAATTAAACATCTTTCCCAAAAGGTGGACGTTGGATTTGAACAGCACTTTCCTATTGTTTCAATTAATCCCAAAGGCATTTAATAGGTTTGAGGTCACAGTTCTATTGCAGGCTGTTGTTGTTGTTGTTATTATTATTATTATTATTATTATTATTATTATTATTAATTGTGAGTTGTTTTTCTCTTTCTTTTTGTTTTTACAATTAATAAACAATGCAATAACCCATAAGTACAGAAGTAATGAAAAGTATTTCTATGCTAAATTAGTCAACTCAACACCATAAGTTTGCATCATTAGCTTTGCACTGGAGCTATGATAAAGCTAAGTAAAATAATCTCACAGGCTTCAGATTTGCATCGTACAAAACATTTACATCATCAAATACTGTATTTAAAGACATTATTTTACCTCAGCAATGCCATTTATACCTAAAATAGCATAAAATTGAACCACTCATCCATTTGTTCATGTTCAGGATTTGATTTATGGTGGTCATTGGATACAGATGTTTTAAAAATATTTTTCTTTATTTATTTAAATGTCTGATAGTATTAAGCATTTTGTTTCTTTGTTCTTATTTTGTATATTTGCACAGAAATTTAAATGATCTGTATTTTCATCCACTTCCTTCTTTTATTATCTGACACCAGCTATTAAAATATATTTTGTTTAATATTATATTTCAATTTTATATATAAAATGTTTGTTTGTTGTTCACTGATTTTCTATCTAATTTAATCTTCACTAGACCAGAGCTCCTAACCCAGGAAGGAAGACACATACACATGCTTTCTTTAACAGATTGGCTAGTGATATTGTGATTGACAAGATAGTACACTATTGCTCCCACTCTGACAGCTTTTTTGTTGTTGTTGTTGCAATTTTGCTTTCTTGGACTACCTGCTATGAAAAGCTGTAGAACTGTTAGGTGTTTACCTCAATCTTTTAGTGATAAGGATTATTATTTGTGCCATTTGTTTGGTAGATCCTCTGTAGCAAATTGATCTAATAACTTGGATTTATGTTAGTTGTTAAGATGAAAGTACCTTACCATGCACTGCACTTATTACATTAACTTCAGAAAGAATGTGAAGGATTAAACATTTGCTCTACGAGAACACCTCTATGTGTTTTCCTCTACGCTTTCTATAACCGGTTCTACTTTCATGACAGATTAATGATTTTAGAGAAAAAGCTCCTTCCTTCAAGCATGTCAACCTGTAAGATCAATATTTAGTAGGTGGGAAGACATGCATTTATGCTGAGTGGTCGATATTTTCTAGAAAGCGTTTTATCGGAGATCATAATCTCTTTCAGCAATGATCAGATTTCAGATGCAGATGACAAGCTCTGTCAGCACTACTTTACAATTAAAGTGAAAGATCCTGGATAGATGTGATTTAGAGCCACAGATTTGATTTGGATGATGAAAACAAAACTGGGCGTATGTGAAAAGGCATATAAGCACAACTATTCAACTCCAAAACCTTTGTGTAAAACATTGGAGTTGGGCCTGCAGGATCCACTGCTCTGCTCGTCTCTTATAGATGGTGGAGGTTGCCTTTATCACTCACGGCTGATCACACTAATCCACAGAGACAACTAATCGATGCAAGCTGTTTTCCTGTGAAAGGATGCAGAATCTACTCCCGACATAGAAAGAAAAGGACAGTGAATATTATTGGAGCTGTCCACTGATATCATTCATAAGGTCTGTGCATGTGGAAGAACTATTTCAAGCACTATACAATGTAGCCCTATTTATTTACAGTAGGATTGAGTTTGATGAAAGAAGGGTGTTGTATCAGGGTGATACTTTTAGCAGATAAATCTTTTTTTTTATCAGAAAGAACTGAGCCATGACAACAATGCAATGGTGTAAAGTGTAGAGCTCCCACTTTAGCTTTTTTGCAAATTTCACACCTCAATCATTGCACACTTACTCACTCACCCTCACACTCACTATGTTGTAGCAGCCAACCTGAAGAATATATATAGCCCTGATTTTTAATTGACCTTCCCACATCATGTGTGTCTAGATACACATCTGGATCTGAAATGCCAAACCCAAAAGATTGCACACAACAAGCTTGCATGCTTGACCCCTGTTAGATCAATACAAGCGCAGCAACCTGGAATTCACTTTCCATAACCTTCCCGAATTCATACCCAAGCGCAAATCACCAAAGACAGAGACTGAATGCAACAAACCATTTGTACAGGATTTAACCCTGTTCCACAGAGCACTTCATCTTTTATAATAAATCCTCATGCCTGCCTTAGGCAGAATAGTTAAACACAGACTCCAGAGAATCTTAGCCAGGCCCCTTTTGCGTGAAATCAATACCTGAATTGATCCAGCTGAGCCAAAATGAAGCCACGGTGCTTGAGCGATCTGCTAATGTTCAATGCGAAACCCCAGAATAATTTTTAGCCCCATTACGTTTTTATGAAGTGATGGCGCTCATTAAAAAACAACATGTTCCAGGGGAAAGCTTTGACTCCCCTTTCCAGGTATGTGCATCAGTCTGCGGAGACCATATATAAAAAAACTGAATGCATGATGTTAAATCTCTTGGACTTGATAAATGCATGTCAATATATATATATATATATATATATATATATATATATATATATATATATATATATATATATATATTTGTATTTCACAGTTTAGCATAATCCATTATTTTATTACTGTACCTTCCAGAAACAGGCTATTAAGACACAGCTACTAGGTAACATCCCTATTTTTGCAGATTATGTTGTTCTCTTGGCACCAAGATCGGTGATCTTCTGACACACACTTTACTGCTAAATGTGGAATAAAACTCAGCACCTCCATGTCCTACTGGGAAACAGTTGGAGTTTTCCTTCAGGTAAGGTAAGAGACCTCACCCATCATGTAATCTATAAGAGATAGAAAAAAAACATGGGTGACATTTACAAAGAACGGTGCTATGGTCATTGTATTGGACAGTAGTGGTGAAGAAAAGTGGGTATTGGACTGTCGTGCAATTTATTGGATTGTGGATAGTGATGAAAGGAACAAGGTTGCAAAGACAGGTGGCAGAAAAGAGGTTTCTCTGCAGGATAAAATGAAAAGAAAGAGATTGTTTAAAGAATTGGAACATGGACTTTTTTTTTTTTTTTTTTTACTAAATATATAAACTTTATGGTAGACTTTATGGTAATATTTAAAGGTTCTCATTTTCATTTCATGTTTAGCAAGTCTACTTGGTGCTAAGACAATGACACACACACACACAGACACACACACACACACACACACACACTACTGTATATTGCAATAATTCTGCGAACACCTGGTCAAAAGTATGGTATGTGCTTTTTGAGCATCACATTCAATATTTAATCCCAATTCACATTTAAAATTCCCTCCATGCTTCTGGAAAGATATTTCACTAAATTTTGGAATGTGATTTGTGCTCATTTAAAAACAAGGGTGTTAGTAAAGTCAGGTACTGAAGTAAGAGAGGTGAGGAGGCATGGGTTGCAGTCAGTGTTCCAATTCATCCCAAAGGTTTTCAATAAGGTTGAGGTCAAATCTCTATAGCAAGAGATCTTCCACCCAAAACTATGCAAAGCAGATATTTATGTAGTTTGCTTTGTACACAGGGGTATTGTCCTGCTGGAACAGCTTTGGGTTTCCTAGTTTATGTGGAGGGGAAGATTTCATGCTACCACATCCAAGACACCTTATACAATTGTGTGCTTTCAACTTTGTGATAACAGATTGGGAAAGAACCACATATGGCTTGGAAATTCAGGTGTCCCAATATTTTTGTAGTGTATATGTAAGAATAAAAAATAAAATAAAAATACATTTAGAGAAGCTAAAGATAATCATGATGTCTTAATGGTTCTATTATTATTTTTCAATACAGAGACACTCAGATTCATTCTGACACAATGGCTAAACAATCCTTTCTTGATGCACACTGATCTAAATCAGTGGCTCTGTCGATATAAAAAAATAATGACCTTTTTTTTTTAGGTTATATTTTAGATTAACTGTTGCCAATTCTTTTAGTCAGTGAGTACTAAAAATATTAATGATTAAAGATTTGAATTATATTCTATGCTTTCCTGAACTTTTGCTCAGTTCATGAACTGGCATGAAAATAGAAAATGTTATGTAATCCCTCCAATCTGTACATAACACATTGCAGGCCAGTCTGAGACCTTTGGCTCTGCTCATGTACACACAAATCATTGCAATGACTGAAAAAAAGGAACCACAATGTGATCATGCTGCTTTTGACAAAATGGGTTTATTCACCATGACGGCACTGACAGCTCCAACAGGTACAATTTCTGCCTCTGACATCTATGATATGGATGTCTGTCAACTAATGGGGCTTTTATAACGTTCGTATCTCAATGTCGCCTTTTCAGCTCTGACACTCTTCTGTCACGGTACTTGACTCATTACTGGAAAGTGGACACTGGGGTTTGAGAGTCTGACATAAAAGAGCCGTAGCCCTTTGTGTAAATGGCCACATTAATCTCGCTTTTAACGAACGCTGATGGCCGTCCGGGAGGATTTTTTTTTTTTACTTTTTTTTCCCCATGAATCCATGAGCACACACAAAGACGTGCATTTAGCACTGTCTGAAAAACCAGGATATTAAAATGAGACGTCTGACAGCACCACCAAAATGAATGGCCCATTTAATTGCCCCGTGGACAGCCATTATTATGACATTTAGTGAGGTATTTTGGGTGGCAGACAGGAGTCATTTAGTGCGTGTTTTGCAGCATACGAGGCGTGCCAAGGTCACGTCGTCATAGTCAGTGCACTCTTGAGCAAAACTGGTAATGAGAGACGATCTGAATGCTCCTATGTACTCAATACACAAGGACCAGCAAATGTAACAATTACACTGATGTAGGTTTACGTCATTCTACATGTGGCACACACGGCTAAAATGCCAGCTACATAAATTTAGGATAAGTTGTGTACGTTTCCAAGACTGTACATGAATACAAGCCAAAGATGTGTGCTGTAGCTGAACAGTTTGCTAGAAAAGGGTTTGCACATACAACTAGTTTTGTATCACATAGACAGATGGCAGCACAAGGCTGCATGCACAGTCACAGAGAGCACCGATCTTCATAAGTCAGTGTGCCAAAAGAAGTGTACATCAGAAGCTATGAAACTGGTGGAATTCTGACCATGTTCATTACCACATCTGCAATTTCATCATGGACAACAAGTTAGAGCAAATAGCATACGTAAATTTCGACAAGAAACTGAGCAAATCTGCAACAGAAACATTTGACATAAATTAACATGTTTACAGCAATGCTGCAATAAGTTTTTCAAGCTGTTTTGAGAGGCACACCTGCTTCAGGAGTGGAAGAACATCTATGGAAGTCTAAGAGAGACCAAAAAGACCTTTAACAAGCTCAACCTCTGAAAATGTCAAAACCATTTGGCAACTTGTGCATGATGGTTGTCTGAGAACTATCCACAGCATTGCTGCTATTTTGTCATACAGAACAGTCAAGGTGATCCTCACTTGTGATTTATACTTGCACCGTGTTGCTGCCAAGTTTGTGCCTAGGCTGCTGACCAAGGAGCAAAAGAAACACTGCGTTGAAGTCTGCCAAGAAAATCTCTAGGTTATGTAAGCAACTCTGGTTCACTGAGGGAACGAGACGCTGCATCAACAACACTTTGGGAATGCTTCTGTGTTTCCACGCTCTTAATCACGTGTGTAATCGGTCCAAAGGAAAAGCGCGACGTCACTGGCGGGGTTACGTCACGAGCAGGAAGCTATAAAAGCACATGCCGTGGAGACGCCGTTAGCTTCAAAAGTAAATGAAGCACTTGCAGGGATGCAGAAAGTGTAGATTGTAGAAGCAGACATTGCGTCTTGTTCTCTCAGGGAACCAGGGTTGCATATGTAATCTAGCAAGTTCCCCTTCAGTAACTCGAGTTGCGTCAACAGCACTTTGGGAAAGAGTGTCCAATACTGCCAGACTGATCAATCCTTGCCTAGTGTGGATGGGTACAGCTAGGTCTAAGGACAGAGGGGCCAGAAGTGGCACTAAGATCAAGGCTGTAGGACCTGATGAGGCCAGCAAGGTGGACCAGAATGCAGCGTTGCAAATGCCTTGGAGAGATATCCCAGAGGACAAGGCCTTAGAGGCCGCCACACTCCAGGTGGAGTGTGCTCTGACCCCAAAAGGAGCGGCGAACCCAGAGGACTCATGAGAGGAGTAGATAGCATCCACAATCCATCTACTGAGGGTCTGCTTATCGGCATGAAAACCCTTTTTATACGGACAGTAGCAGACAAACAGCTGGTCCGACTTTCTCCATACAGCAGTTTTGTGGACGTATATGTCCAGTGCTCGCACCTGGCACACCCGTTTAAGCTTCTCCTGGTCAAGGGCCTGAAAAGGAGAATATAGGATGCCTGGAGCATGACTGGTCATAAGACAGCCGAGGGCACCTTGGGGACATACCCTGGTCTTGGGTAGAGGAATGTGCTAGCCATGCCTGAGGCTCAGAGAAAGGGCGTAAAGGTCCCCAACCATTTTTGACCAGTAGAAAAACAGTCTTGACTGTCCAAATTCTCAAGAGCACTTCGTACAGGGGCTTAAAGGAGGCTTAAACAACGCCTCCAGAACAACAGCTAGGTCTCATACAGGCACTCAGGCCTCACCCTCAGGGTACCATGGAGGAAACGTGTCACTAAATTTTTTTTCCTAACTACTGCTCGGCAAGCGCAATAGCAAACCTTAGGAACTTCCTAAGTGAAGGAAGGATGTATACATGAAAATACGAATCTTTCAGATCTATCATGACAAACTGGTCCTTTGACCTGATTTGGGACATGACCTGTTTCAGGGTCAGCATTTTAAACCTGAGACTCAATAGAGAGCTGTTCAGCTGAGGTAGATCTAAAATAGGACCCCCTATCCTTGGGAACTATGAAGTAACAGCTGTAGAACCCGGACTCTTAATTGAATGAAGAGATCACCTTGATGGCCTGCTTGCTCAAGGGGGTTTTCTATTTCTTGTTCCATACCAAAGCGGAAAACCCATACTGAATCATAAAGCTCTCTCTACAGTGTGCAGGACCCACTGAGACACATCCTGCAGGTGTTTCCAGGCTGCCAGATAGTCCCTTAAGGGAATAGTCTGTCAAGACTGACCTCTGGTGTGCCCAGAGCCGGGGCTATGCCCTGGCGCAGCTCTAGGGCCTCCTAAAAGGTGGCTAGCAGCCTCCCCACCCCTCTGCTAAATTCTTGGGTAAAGGCTGAAGGGGGGTACATGCTGTAGATGGCTGAGGCACTCTTCATAGCAGGGTTGACAAACTGATCCCCTAAGGGTGCCGTGGAGGGGCGGACACCGTATGCAACGACCCCAACGACCGGAAACCCAAAAAACTCCTGCTGCCAGGATCTTCTAGCAGAAGTTCTTCTGTTGAAGATGACAGTCCTAAGATCCGTCAGCTCCTTGGGCCTCAGCCTGTAGCCCGCTGAGCAGCAGCATGAGAGCATTGAAGAAGAAACCGCTGGAACGACATTGAATGTTTCTTGGCCTCATGAAATTTCTCAATGACCATATTCATAGCATCGCCAAACAGGCCAGTAAGCATCACCGGGGCGTCCAGCAGAACGGCTCTATACCTGTCAGACAAATCTGTCAGGTTGAGCCAAAAGTGTCTCTATGTATAGACCAGAGCAGACATAGACCGGCCAATGGTCCTTGCTGTCTCTTTCGTGGCCCTGAGAGCCAGGTCTGTTGCACTATGCAGCTCTTTAACCCTATTACTGCCCATAGGCACTCCCTCGTCGAGCTCTCACAGCAGGTCAGCCTTATAAGCTTGTAACACAGCCATGGTGAGCAGGCAACTGGTGAAAACGTTTGTCCAGCTTGCTTAGGGGACGTTGTTTCTGCATGTTAGCTGGCCAGGCGAAATCCAGCTTGGCTACAGCTCAAGTCACTACCTCCAACAGCTCCTTGAAGTGAACTTGCCGTGAAGGCATTTACTCTACAGGATCTCGCTGGCATCCATACCCTCCTCTTCCTGGGA
Source organism: Silurus meridionalis (assembly GCF_014805685.1). Lineage (NCBI taxonomy): Eukaryota > Metazoa > Chordata > Actinopteri > Siluriformes > Siluridae > Silurus > Silurus meridionalis. Next base: position 18,221,089 of record NC_060895.1, on the reverse strand, counting down.
GGCAGAGAGGTGGAGCGCAGCACTCTGCACTGGGGAAAGAAACCAGCAAAGGGCATGCTTCCGAACCCTGGGAGCCCAAAGACATGAATTGCCACTTCACCTTGACAGAAGCGGGGCCAGAACCGAGCCTACCATGCTCTGCTCTTAGACAAGCTAAACATAGGCTGTGTGCACCCCCATCATCACCCCACCCTCCATTATAAAGCGGAGGCAAGGAGTAACACACAGCCTGAAAGCCTGCTTGCCTTTATATTGCCTTTTAATTAGGATTTTAAAACATTTTTACTGACTTACCAATACTTACCTGTGGCAAAAACATACACACAGAGCACTTCCCTAATAAACAGAAGCTTGCGCCATTTCCATGGCATGTGCTTTTATAGCTTTCTGGTCATGACATCACCCCACCGGTTAGGGTACGCTTTTCTGTTTAACCCAATCACAAACATGATTTAGAGCGTGGAAATGGAAAGAAGTGTTCCCAAAGCGCTGTTAATGCAGCTTGAGTTCCTGAAAGGGAACTCAGTGTGCTGTGGATGACACGTCCTTCAGATCCAGTATCATTACCAGTGATGAAACTTGGGTGCAAGGTATAACCCTGAGATGAAGCAACAGCCTTTACAGTGGAAAAGGCCATCATCGCCATCAACAAAAATGGTGAGGCAGGTCCGCAGCTCAACCAATTTCATGCTCGTCATTCTTTTCAACATTCGCTGCATTGTGCATCAAAATTTGTCTGAGTATTATATTTTATAAAACTTAACCCCATGTTTATCATGTCACAATAATGCTGGCATTAAAATGTATTCCCCAGAATACCAGTTTCTTAAATGGGGGTCAAGCACAAGTTTTGGATGAAAATGGATCCAGGGGTAGTAAGTATTCCACCTTGGCTAAAATTTGGGCTAACACTTGTTCTCTGTTTGAGTGAGCCAGAAGACTACTAAAGTGAGTGGAAAAGATCTTAAGGGTAGCTGAACAGCAAAAAGCCATATGTGTGTTTTTCTGTCAGAAAATATAACACTGAAAATTGGAAGTAATATCAGGCCTTCTTCTAGCTATGTGTGCATCAGTAGCAGCACTTCCAAGTCAAAGAGGATCCATTGCAGGTGATCTGGAGCCTGTCCAACTAATGGGTTCTCCAACAGCGGACAGCCAACTGACATGGCTCACATCACCTTTTTGAGGATTTGCCCCCAGGATAACCCAGAAGCATTTAGGGAGCTGTTTGAATGTGTCACAGATGCAGGACACTGGTCCAAATCCCAACGGTGGTCTACCTGTTGCTGCTTCTCTCCAGAAAAGCCAAGTTGCTGTCAGGAAGCTTTCATTTGCAAAACCTGGTGAAGTACCTGGACCTAAAGTGAACAATACTGCAATAGCAAGACTGATTCATCTCTGGAATCCAAATGCACAGAATGAACACAGGGCTTTGAATGGTGCAACAGAAAAGTGTTTGTAAAAGAAGTAATCATTGATTATCTCTCATCATGGCACCTGTTAGTGGGTGGGATATATTTAGTGAACATTTTGTCCTCAAAGTTGTGTTAAAAGCCAAATGGGCAAGCAAAGGATTTGAGTGAGTTTGACCAAAGCCAAATTGTGATGGCTAGATGACTTGGTCAAAGCATCTTCAGAAAATGCAGCTCTTGTTTCCAGTCTGCAGTGGTCCGTACCTATCAAAAGTAATCCAAGAAATGAACAGTGTTGAACTAGCGACAGGGTCATGGGCGTCCAACACTCAATGGTGCACGTGGAAGCAAAGGCTGGTCCATCTGGTCCGATCCAACAGATGTGCTCCTGTAGCTCAAATTGTTGAAGAAGTTAATGCTGTTAATGCTCAACGGATCAGGACTGTTTTGGCAGCAAAAGGGGACCAACACAATATTAGGAAGGTGGTCATAATGTTATGCCTGATCAGTGGCTGTAAAGTTATGCCCAAATCAAATCACATACACATATGTACAGAGTATGACATGCAGTGAAATTCTTTTAACAAAAAAGCATTAAGTGTCTCTATGTATAGACCAGAGCCAGCATTAAGGAATAGAATGAGGCAGAAAATAAACCAAGAAAAAAAAGGAGGTAGATAAAGAAAAAATATATATAAACTATGTAAAATATATAAATATATGAAAAAAGTATATATACAAGGATGCGTATGAACAGTAAACAGTAAAATTTAAGGTTATTGACGTGATTGTCCTTAAAGTGACCATGTGCGGTATGTGTGGTATAAAGTGCACTGTGCCTTGCAAGTCCAGAGTGAAAGTGACTGTGCTGTGCAAGTCCAGAGTTAAATTGACAGTCCATAGATTAAAGTGTCATAGTGCAAAAAAAAAAATTGTGCAGAAAAAGTGTGAAGATAGAGAGAGTGGACCAGTTCCAAATCCTGGGTGTTTCCTGGTTTAAACTCTGAATAGCCTGTGGGAAGAAGCATCTCCTCATTCTCTCTGTTTTGCTTTTAAGAAGCAGAAGCGTTTCCCTAAATGCAACAAAGAAAAGAGTCCATTGATGGGATGGCTAAGGTTCTTCACAATCTCCTGGTCCTGGTCCGGCACTGCGTGCTGTAGATGTCCTGCAGGTCAGGGAGCTTGGTGCGGACTCCACCACCCTCTGGAGGGCTCGCCTGTCCTGCATAGTGCTGTTCCCAAACCAGAAAGTGATGCTACCCATCAGAACGCTCTCAATGGTGCAGGTGTAGAAAGTCTTTAGCACTTGAGAGGGAAGATTAAATTCCCTTAAGCATCTCAGATGGTACAGACGCTGCTGGGCCTTCTTCACCAGGGTGTTGATGTGACCTGACCAAGACAGATCCTGTGTGATGTGAACACCTAAGTACTGGAAACTGTCCACTCTCTTCACTGGGGTTCCGTTGATGTTTAGCGGTTGGTATTACCGCTCCTGCTTTGTGCTGAAGTCCACTATCAACTTCTGAGTCTTGCTGACATTCAGGAGAAGGTTGTTCTCCTGGCACCATCTTTCCAGGTTTTTAACCTGTCTGTCAAGAAGTTAGAGATCCATTGACACAGCAGCAGGCTTCCAACTTAGAGGTGAGTTCCCTTTTCTGTATTCCAGGTGGCTCATTGTTGTGTGTAGAAGATTTGCGATGGCGTCCTCAGTAGAACGGTTCTAGCGGTACGCGAACTGTGGAGGATCCAGTGTGTCTGGTAGTGTTGTAGTGATCAAGTCTCTGACCAGTCTATCAAAGCACTTTATCACTACTGAGGTCAAGGCTACAGGATGGTAGTCGTTAAGGCAGGGGCTGGGGCTTCTTCCGGACAGAAACAACAGTGGACTGTTTGAAGCATGAGGGGACAACAGACCGTTCCAGTGAGAGGTTGATAATCTCAGTGAAAACCAGTGCTAGCTGGTCAGCGCAGGCTTTTAAAAACCCAACCTGTGATGCCATCTGGTCCTGCTGCCTTCCTGGTATTCACTCTCCTGAAAGCCCTCCTCACATCATGCTATGAGATGGTGAACGTGCATGCTGTTTGTGCCGCTAGCACCGCTACCGTTATTAGCTGCAGCTTTAAAGTGAGCGTGAAAGATGTTTCGCTCGTCTGCCAGCGAAGCGTCCGCATTCCCCATTCTAGAAGATGGTGTTCTATAGTCCGTGATGTTTCTTAGTCCCTGCCACAGGCTTCTAGAGCCACCATGTTGGAACTGTGACTCCAGTTTCCTCCCATAGCGATGTTTTGCTTCCTTCACCTCTCTGCGAAGACTGTAAGATGCAGCCTTGTACTCGTCCATGTCCCCGGTGGAGAGCCCCGTGTTGTAGGCAGTGGAGCAGGATCTCAGACCGTTGCGGATGGTTTTATCCACCCAAGGCTTCTGGTTGGGAAACATTCCGATGGTGGTTTTCTGCACCGTATCATTCGCTAGTTTTCCAGATGAATCCCACAACTGCTTCCATAAACATGTTCATGTCATCAGAGCTGCTCCTGAACATTTCCCAGTCTGCGTCATTTAAAGCGTCCTGCAGAGTGACAACCGATTGGTCAGTCCAGCGCGTGACCTCCCTCAGCCTGTTCCTGGCACCGGCTCGTTTCCCTCGCGGGCACCGGTACGGGTCGCATCCTTTGTTCTTCCTTAGGATCTGCCTCGGCCAGCATGGGTCCGAGTTTAAAACGGCAAAAGGTGAGTGGATTGTACACCAATTGATAGAGTGTCTCTGTCATATCTAATGATATCCATCTTGTGTAAATGGAACGGTAACTAAGTAAACAAGAATATGAAATAAACAATAAAAGACAACGCCTAACCGGAGCAGTCATGATGGCAGCCGACCTCACTGGCGCCCTCTTGATAAGGTATGTTTAGTGTATGTCTATGAACTTGCAAAACTTGGTGTATGTCTCTGAACTTGCAAAAGAGGGCAAATAGTTCTTAGTATGTCAATGCAATATAGTATGTTGACCTTTGCTGCAGCTGTGTTTGACTTGTGTTTGACTTGCTTCATATGTTTTTGTAGGAAGCCTTCACCTTCCCTCTCTAGTAGCTAAAATATGTTAGGTGACAGAATTGAGGAGAAAATAAAAAAATAATAAAACAGAATGCACACAATCAGTAGAATATAAAACACAACAGGATGTGCTGTTGTTTTAAACAGTAAAAGCAACTTCTCCACAACTTGTGATTGATTGTGTTCCTATAACATCTCTTACTCGCTATTAATTTTGACACATCGACATCAGTGTGGATTTGATAAGGATAAAACAAGCTTGATCTTCCTTCCCTGTTGTAGAACTTCTTTCAGTCATGTTTTTGCTCTAAGGAGAAGCTTGCAGATGTCTACACCTGTCAGGCATGTGATTCTGAATGAAAGCAGAGACCTAATTCAAAATCCAGCTCTACCACATGATGCCAGAACACCTGACATCTTAAATTTCCTCCCATTCTTGCAAAAATGTCAACCTAATTCTCAGCCAAGCCTTCAGACATCGCAGCTTGTACAAAGACCCCTTACTTATGCAATCTAATTTTTTTTATATATATATTTTTCTTTATATCTTTTTTCATCTTTCTCTCATTCATATCTAAACTAAAAGTCCTTCAATGATTTATAACACTTGTTTGGCTGGAAGAGCAGCACGGCATGTGCTGTGGATTATTTAAGGCTGCAGAGACGAGCTCATAGTCTCAGTCTGCTTCTACCTGAGGCCATTACACTGTGGTAGGAAAATGTGGGTTTCTCAGCTCTGATTGATGCTCTGCTTCTTTTTTTACTATTGTAACTAGCATAATGTTAACATGCTGGTTATTTGGCTCAAGTAGCAACATGTTTTATTAAAAATATTTTTAAAGAGCAGACCTGTAAAATACACCTGTCGATATTGTGTCAGAGCCTCCAAATAAACAGATAAAAATAAATATATATTTTTTACTGATATTATGTGATTATTGTTCATATGGTTCCTACAATTCAAACATTTGACAAACATCTGCATAATATTTTTTTTCTTACCTTTTTTCTTTAACCATTTTCAAATACAAACCACATCACATATACATGAATCCAAACCACCTATTCAACATATCACAATCACCAGACATCTAATCAGACTAACATATCTACAGTCACACATACAAAATATAAATAGAATGAATTTTAGACTGCAAAAAGGTTTTTTTTCTTGACTTTGGTTTGTTTCTGTTTACTCTGACATTTGCCTGTTATTTCAAAATCTGTTTTTAAGAAATCTTGCATTTGAATCCATATAATTGCCTGCGTGGATTTTGTATTTTTGTATTTAATTTCCTTTCATTTTACTTTGCATCTTTTGCATCTGCACTTTTTTTTTTTTACATATTGGGGCAGAATGCAAGTACAAATTTTCAACAATACTCAGTTAAAGTAAAAAATATATACTAAAGAAAAATATACTGTATATATAAAAAATATACTGTACTATATATACTATATATATTTTTTTAGAAAGCAGTACTAGTAGCTGATCCCAAGTATAATTAACCCTAAAGACTAAAAAATACAATAACTAATAATAATAAAATAATAATAATAAATATTAATATTTATATCATTATTATTACTAGTAGTAGTAGAAGAAGTAGTAGTAGTAGTAGTATACTGTAGTTCTTTTTAATTCAAATATTATCTACATCTACACACATTATTATCATTGATACCTTCATTGTCACTTCCTTTACAAGACCCTGAACTCATTCTATTAAAGCATCCAAGAAGAAAGAAGATTACCTTACTGAAAATGCCAGTTTGTTCCCTCAGGCTGTCTAAACAATTTCCAAACAGCATTTTTGTGCAAACTTACCTTACCAAAGTAAAGCGCTTTTTTGTTTGTATTTCATTAAAATTGACACCTATTTTATTATTTGAAACATGGTAAATGACATTTAAACAAGCATGAGATTTCTGGAATATTTTTTTTTGCTTGAAGTGCATACTACATTTGAAGGAAGTGGAAAAGTATAAAGTTTTGATTTTTAGGGCTGGAGAGGGAATCAGGAGGGGATGGAGAGAATGGTAATGTAAAAATCTGTGTGCTTTTATTGTAAAAAGGTATTGAGACAAACATTGAAATGCACTTTTAGAACATGTCAGGAAATGCTCAGGGCCAGGAGCTATTATGAGTATTTTGTGTAAAATCGCTTTGTTATTGAGGTCACAGAGGTTTTGTGTAAACATGGCACAATGAAAGGTTTGCCTTATGGAGCAGAATCTAACCCCAAAGCTCAAACTAAATGTCTTTTTCAGAGATAGACATAAGAACTCACTCATTGATTTAAGAGTGAAATAGATATAGATGGTCAAATGGTAAACTGGCTAGATTGTCTAAGATGTTAGGAAGTGGCTTTAGAAGCATACAGAAATGCCTGTTTGAGGCTGATGGGTGTAATGGTATAATGTCACAAACATAATGCAAATAATTAGTATGCACTTTTCTAACATACAGTATATGAGTAAACGATGCAGGATATGAGTCCCTTCTCTTCCAATCTATGCAGATATGTTAATACAGGTTAATCACTTTTATCTTTATTGCATTTTTTTTTCAGTGTAAATACATTTACATTTAAAAATGTTTGAAACTCACATTTGTATTTTACTCAAACTGTGGGTGGTGACTGAAAGTATAGAAGAAAATGAGACTTCAAGTCATAGAAATTAATTAATCTACTGAGTCATCTTCTCTTTTAGTGTAAAGAGTTCAACAACCTGGTCAAACCTCAGAACAGAGTTACTGCTTCTCTCAATTGAAAGGACCCAGTTAAGGTGGTCTGGGCACCTTATAACAATACCAAAAAATGCTTTGCATCTACACTATGATCTTTAATTGTTTTCCAAAAGTTGCTCAACCACTCTGAAATGTCACTAAAAATGTGTCATCATTTTTGACAGGCTCAAAGTAAACACTGCAATGTGAAAACAGCGTTTTAAAATTTATCCACTTTGGAGAGCATTTTCAAAATCACCTTTGAAGTGCAGGAATCTGAATAAGTTAGAATCTGAGAAAAAAAAAAAAAAAAAAAAAACAGAAAAGCTTAGAAGGAACAGAAAACTGTGGTGCTGTCCATGGTTCTGAAGCAGGTCTGTTAAAATTACTAATTGGAAAACGGGTAATGTAATATAACTACTTTTACATTGTTCAATGCCACATGTCTAGGGTACAGAATTTAAATATATCTTTTATTAATTCCTTATAAACTCATCAAGGTTGAATTGCTACCGCTGGACTTATGATGGGCATCATATTCTTCATATTCTGCTGCCTTCTGCAACAAGTTATTCTTGTGAAACCATTTTTTCTCTCACTAAGTTTTTATGCTGGTTAAATAAATGTTAAGAAAAAGAAGAAAGTCTCTGTCCTTGTTGGTTTTCTCCAGATACTCTAAATTGCCCCTTATGTTAGGGATGGTTAGGGATGTACCCAGGAGGTGAGGGGAATCACGAACATGAGGATTTTACTTTAATATGGTGCCAGTGCTAGAATGTCAGAGATGTCAAAGAGTATACTGTCAGAGGCACAATTTCCAGACCATGCTGACAATGTTGACATTTCTACACCTAGCATGTTCCAATATGTTTCAGTGAGGGATAATGCTCGAAAAAATATAACTTTCCAGTTTAGGCCTTCTCTATTTTAGGTAACTCCAAAAATAGATACAGAAATAAATATTACAGTTGGGGCACTTAACAAATACATTTAGAGTCAATGTTTTAAATCCTTAATGTATGATGACCTAATTTATTTTGGTGTACATCTGCCTATGTTGGAGTCCTGCCCACTACTATGTTTTCTTCTACAGATCCACAGCAACCTTGAACTGGAAAGCGGTTATGGACGATGAATGAAAATATGTCATCTAAACTCATCTTCTGTTCACTGTGCACCTTAGTAGATTGTAGAGATTGTAGTGTGTGTGTGTGTGTGTGTGTGTGTGTGTGTGTGTGTGTGTGTGTTAGAGGAAAAAGAAAGGTCTTCTGTCCTATCCTCTCTTGTTCTACCCTTCAATCTGAGATATGTTGCAGGAGAAATACAATAAGCTTCCCTTTTCCCAAAACAAATTTATTATCACTTGAGCTGTAACATATTGGTCATGACTGTTCATTCCTTTTCGCTCATTTCTCTTTATGTATATATAGAGTATATATACATACAGCCTTATGTAGAATCTTAGACTTTAATTAAAGAAACCTGGGGAATTGTAGCACATTATTTTTTTACTTGATGACAAATTGACCTCAATGACATTATAATATAGTATGAGATTTTTCAGAAATAAAAAAAAATAAATATATATATGTATAATATATATAATTTTAATAATATATATCAAGTGCTATAAATTAACTTTTTGCTTTTACCATTGTTTTAGACAGGTCCTAAGAATGTCAGTCTAGTAAGACACTTGGCATTTTAGTGAATCATTAGTTAGGATCGTGCCTTTCTTGGGTTATAAATTTTACAGATTAAACCTTTTTAAGAGACATAATAAGCATAGACCTATTCTTTGTAATTCCCTGTAATTTATTATTTAGTATATGTTCAGACATTACGTCTACTGTATATTATTTGGGGGAAGTTTTGGTAATGACACAACAAGCTTTGCACACCTGAATTGGGGGATTTTCTGCTATTCTTCGTAGCAGTTAAATCTTTGTTTCATCAAATATGATGATCTTGATCTTTTTTGTGTGTATTTTTTGGTTGATTTACTTTTGTTTAAATACATAAGTACATTACAATTCAGAAGTTTTCAGTTAAGGCTGTACACAGTATACAGTGTGTGTTTATAGTAAAATAAGATGTCAAAAAATTCACCATGTGAAAAGTTTTCCACTACACTTTTGAGAATAAAAAGTTTTTATTTGTGCAGGTAAAATGTGAATGTAGAACAGAAATAAGGTGGAATCCAGATAAAATATTTTCTCTAAGATATATACAATCCAGGACAATCCAGGCTATATTTGAACTAACTAATACTGAATTTTGTTGATTTAGAAATAGATATATTTCTGAACCAATATTTTTCAAATAAATAAATAAATAAAAATAGAAGATGCTACACTTCTCACACACATATTTGCAATCCATACAGTGGAACAGGTGCTTAAAAGAGTCACATTTACTGTCAATTCTCACAGACCACTGAACCATCACATTTAAGTCACATGACTTTCTGCTGAAAAAAATTGTCTTTCAATCAGTACTTGTACAATGACTAACCTCACACAACAATTTGTGTCTCTTGCTTGTCTTTTAATGTTTTGTTGCTATGGTTTTCTCATTTATATGTCTAGTTGTTTTTATACTGCTTATTTTGTTACTTTTGCACTTGTATCTAAACTTGCATCTGCTTTTGCTTCAATTATATGACAGTAGTAGCAGAGAGAGACCAAACATCAAGACTGTCTATTAAGGAATGGCAGATAATGGCTATTAATGAACATGTTCTCCTATATATAAAACATCTAAATGATTAGGAAGTCTAAAACACTTTAATACATACTGCTGCTATTGGAAAATAGTCAGATATGAGGTTGCATCAGTATCTCCATATCATGTTAGGTTATAATGTAGCACCCACGCAGTATTTTTCCTATAACACGTTTATATTTCTGTATTTACTGAACATTTCAGCAAGATTTTCTTGTCACTTTAGACTGCTACATGAATCATGACCTTGGCTCACACAAAAGGCCTGTTACGTACTGTAGTGCACAGGTGGAGTAGTGAATAGCTTGGAGTTACTGAAAGCCTTTACAACTGTGGATTTGTCTGGGTCTACAACAGTGACCTTGATGTTTATATATATATATATATATATATATATATATATATATATATATATATATATATATATATATATATATATATATATATATATATCAGAATTAATTCTCTCACACTTGGAAATAGGTCACTTCATCATACATTCAGCGGAGTTCGTTTCATCACTTCTCTTGCACATTTTTGTCTTACCATTTTAAAATAAAATCTTGTCAAATATGTGTGCAAATGAGTAGAAAAATCAATGTCTTCACTTCCAGATTCAGCCCATCTACATTATTGATTTTGTAGACTTAATTCAAATTATATGAGTAAAAACATCCTGTACTACTAGTATTCAAGAAGCTTCTATAATGAATGTTCTTTGTGTCAGGGCCATGCAATCAACAAAATGCATTTCCCAGCATGCACCGCAGCCTCTAAACATGCAACATGAACTACACTCCCAAAAACACTGGTCACTTGTTGACCGCTCTCAATCACTTTTGATTTTAAACACACACACACACACACACACACACACACACACACACACACACACCTGTTACTGATCTTGCACTCCCAGACCTGTTTCTAATCCCATGTAAACTTTATTGGAGAAAATTAATTTGTATGATGCTTTTTTCTGGTTTTGACTTTTGTCACTGCTCTTATTCCTGTGTTCATTTTAAGAAGAAAGGTGCTTTATACTTGTCACATGTTCTTTACTGCAAAGTAAAATTCTTTCTTCCTGCATATATGATGTTTAGAAGCTGGGGTCAGAGTGCAGGGTCAGCCATGATACAGCACTCCTAGAGCAGAGAGGGTTAAGGGCCTTTCTTGAGGGCCCCGAGAGTAGCCGACCTTCCGATCAGTAAACCAGCCTTAAACCTTCTTCTACTGCTGCTCCCATTAGGGGTCGCCACAGCGGATCATCCGTCTCCATACCACCCTGTCCTCTACATCTGCCTCTTTCACACCAACTACCTGCATGTCTTCCCTCACCACATCCATGAACCTCCTCCTTGGTCTTCCCTTAACACCCTTAAACCTTGAACTTAAACCCTTAAACCTTGAACACTATGCTACCATTTTCCCTTTACTCTGGTTATGCATCACCTGACCCAAGACCAAAGATTTTTGACCTCGTCAAGCAATTTCTCTATTTGTAATTGCATTTAAGACGTTTATTTTAGCTTCATGTGCCATAGCTTACTGTTTGCACATGGTACACAGAGCCGTGTAAATACAAATAAATTACAAAAAGAAACATATTTCATAATTTTTCCAAACTACTTTAGATGCATAGAGAAATACAGTGCTTTAGCAGTGGGAGTTTAGCTAAACACTGATTGTGAAGCAGAAGAGAAGTTGTGGAGTATGAGTGAGGGAATAAACCTGTGGCTAATTCATGAAAACATTTTTTATTTTTATAATTATTGTGTTCCAAAAAGTTGGAAAGAAGGTAAAATGTAAATAAAAAACAAAATGCAATGATTTACAAGTCCAATATATCCATATTATATTTAATATAGAATACAGAAAACATATCAAGTGTTTAAAGTAAGGAAATGAACCAATTAAAAAAGAAGCATTTTGAAAGTGATGGCCACAATATGTCTCAAGAAAATGGAAATGTCCACATCATGCCACACGAGTGGAGAGAATTATGTGGAATGCAATGCTCAAAAAGCACATACCAAACTTATTACCAGGTGTTGGCAAACCTTTTTGCAATGTAGTGTACATCTGGGAACTGAGGAAACCAGTTTTTTTAGAGAAATGTTGTCCCATTTGTGATACAGGATTTTTGCTGCTCAAAAGTCCTGGGTCTTCTTAATGTTTTATATTTTATAATTTATATTATAATTTTTTGTTTTGTAATGTGCCAATGTATTCAATGTGTAAATAAAAGTTTTTACTTTGTGAACTGAAGGCATTTGTTGCTCTAAAATCTTTGCATTGATGTCTTTTAAGATGTGAAAGCAGGTGATTCAGTAGGAACCAATGCAAGGAACTGACTGCTGATGATAAGCCAGATAGTCCAACTCATCTTTAGTCTGAACGAGGCATCATCCATGGTTTCCATAAATAATTTTACATTCCAATCATCTGACCACAAACAGTTTTCTACATTACCTGAGTACATTTTGAATGAGCTTTGGCTCTGGATAATGTTCACACATGGGTTCTTTTTTTGCATTATAGAGCTTTATCTTACTTTTGTGGGTGACATGCTAAACTGTGTTCACAGACAACAATTTCTGAAGATGTTTTTAAGTCCATGCAGTAATTTCTATTACATAATCATGCCAAGGCCACCTAATATTGATTTTTGCCCTTACCCCTTGTGCATATTCTTATGTTTATGACCTGTTGGCAATTAAGCTAATTAGTAGCAAAATGTTCTGCAAGCTGTTTCTTTTTAGTAACACTTACTTTTCAAGCATTTTTTTCTCCCCCTCTCAAATTTTTTGAGATATATTGCAGCCATTAAATTCAAAATTAACAAATATTTCCTTTTAATGGTAATTTTTTTTCCCTTTGAACATTTTCTATGTTTCTTTCTTTCTGCATGTTTCTTTCTTTCTGTACAATTAATGCAACAGTGCCTCTCTCACTCCCTCTCAAATAAAGCCTGCCACTATTTTCCTCATTCCCCCACCAACTACCAGGGTCTTACCATACTTTATGGCTTTATATATAAAAACTAATCGCTGATGTCCAATCTGCTAAAAACTGATCCCATGTTATTAGAACATTCGATTCAAGCTATTTAGAGATTTAAGATAGCAAGAGTAGCATAACGGCAAATATGCCTAAAAAAATTTATTTTTAGCATAGACAGGCTAGGGTCTAGAAGTACTAATAAATAAAATACCTTGTTAGAACAAAAAGGAAAAACACAGGGTTTGAAAGTGTTTTTGTTTGTTTGTTGGTTTGTTTGTTTTTAGGTAGATATTCAGTCTTCATTTGTCAGTCAGTGACTCAGCTGTTCAGACAGCCAGAGGAAGTTTATTCCACCACCTGGGTTCCAGGACAGAGAAGAGTCTTGATTCAGGTTTTCCTTCTGTCTTGACGTATGGTGAGTCATATAAAGTCGTGCTCAAGGCTTCAGGAGTCCGAAATCAAATTTGTATGTGGATTTAAATATGATTAAACTGCTTTTTGATTACAAGATTTTAATTGCTAGGATACTGCATGTCAAGAATTTGTCTAATTAAGGAAGGAAGGAAGGCACCCATCCCATGTCTAAAAGACTAAACAGATGTCTTATAAACATTTTTACTTTTTATTGCGAAAGTCTGCAACAAATAAGTTCAAAATAAAAAAAAATCTAATATGAATACAGTGAATGTTATCGACAGAAATAACCTTTTAAAACTATAATTTCAATTTGTATTATTGCATGAAAAATGTAAATGCAAGATTCGAAAAAATACTAACAAAATTCTGTAAATAAAGCTTCAGTGCTAGGACAATGTCAAATATGTCACCATTGTCAGCACATTCACAACAAATGAAGTGTGTTAGAGGTCAAACAAATAAAATGGGGTAAATGTTTCAATGTTCCAATCATGATTAGATTTGTGTTTAGGTTACACATTACACTTTGCAACAGCTGTCTGGATGTGTACAGTAATTACATTAATGAAAGGTCTTTACAAAAAAAAGAAAACTAAGTGTGTGTGTGTGTGTGTGTGTGTGTGTGTGTGTGTGTGTTGGTTGGTTGGTCCATCTGAAAGTCCTTACAAGTTTATGTGCGTATGTGTGGTGTGCATGTGTGTGACTGTTATCATCTGAAAGGCTGGTCCTCAGGATAGTCCATTTCCTGGTCCACACAAGTTAACAAAAATTGTATGCGAGTGTGTGTGTGTGTGTGTGTGTGTGTGTGTGTGTGTGTGTGTGTGTGTGCTTTAAGTTTCACAGAATCGTGTTCTGGATGACTGTAATCACATCATTAAGAAAATGCTGAGTGCCCAGAACTGTAAGTATGATTTATTAAGAATAGAATAATAGCACAGACCTGTACATTAGTCATACAAAATTACTCACGGAAAATATAACACTAAATATAGATCCACTAATAACATATTAATCGTGTTGCATTTCATTCGTCCGTGCACACCCACTCTCCAAACCCACCCTCTTATTGCACATCCACACAATCTCACATATACACGTTATTCTTAGTGTTTCCTGTATGCCGTAACATTAAAATTTTTTATATTTAAAAATAAATCTAAGATTGATGTAGGGGAATGTGGGGCTCGCCATGTAGAAAGCCGAAATGCCCTGGGCACTTTTCTTGATCACAGGCCTTGTGGATCCTCTGGAATCAGCAGGGGTCAGAATATCATTATAATCAAACACAGCTGTATACTCAACTCTGTAATACTCACACATACAACAGTGTGCATGGGGGTGTCATGACACAAAGACTTTTTTCTTCACAAAGAAGAAAAAAAAGTGTGTGGTTCATTTGCATACTCTGTTCTGTCCTTTGTTTTCCTCTCCTCTTTTACTTTTTGCCTCACATGACCTGACTTTAATCCAATTCCGAAAACCATCAAAAAGACATTATTGGGGCCTTAAGCAAAACCTTTCCGCTTTATATTAGGATTGTGTGTAGATAGATAGATAGATAGATAGATAGATAGATAGATAGATAGATAGATAGATAGATAGATAGATAGATAGATAGATAGATAGATAGATAGATAGATAGATAGATAGATAGATAGATAGATAGATAGATAGATGAAGAAATAAATGCAGCACAGGCATGTGAGGTGGTAGTGCATTGGAATGTAAACACTGCTGATGCAAAATTATTAGCAGAGATGAGTGATAATGTGCTACATTTAATATCAATCCCAATAACTATTTAAATGAATGTTCTTGAAAAAAATTATGTACAATTACACACTAACCACTTTTACTGTCACATTACAATAAGTGCAGTGTGATTTTTTTTCTTTTTCCAGCTTGTTTTTTTTCTCCTTGCAAATCTTTAAACCATACATCATTAACAGCATGGATATATAAAATTTAGTGATGTACGTGTATAGTAAATATTGCTTAATAAAGCACAAATACACTCACCGTCCACATTAATAACAGAAACACCTGTACACTTGCTTTTTTTCTGCAGTTAATAAACCGCAGCATAATGCATTAAATCGTGCACATACAGGTCA
Organism: Silurus meridionalis; assembly: GCF_014805685.1. Lineage (NCBI taxonomy): Eukaryota > Metazoa > Chordata > Actinopteri > Siluriformes > Siluridae > Silurus > Silurus meridionalis. The sequence goes on along the minus strand of NC_060895.1, from coordinate 18,205,635 downwards.
AACCTGTATATAAATATGATCTCTCAATTTAGCCATGGTTATTGTTTTCGAAATGGGATGGTGATGATTTTTTTTTAGAAATTGTTGATCTATAGGGATATAATTGTAAAAGTCAAAAAAAAAAAAGAGTGAACGACATTTCTGTTAGTAGAAATGCTCTGTTGACAAAAGAGGTCAGAGGACAATTGTCAGGTTGTGAAACTGGACAGCGATAATTACATTAAAGGCCAGCTAACAATTTTGCACAAAGCCACAGCATATAGCGATTCCACATCCACTGCTGCTGGTTTGATCCCGAGTTACTATAGGTACTATCTGTCTCAGAGCTTAACGTTTTTTTTTCTTTTGTAATTGTGTGTTTTATTCAATTTGCTCCCACCACTTAAAAATATACAAATAGGTGGATTGGTTATGCTAAATTAGTCCCCAGGTATAAATGTGTGTGTGTCCAATCCAGCGGTTATTTGTCACTGCCTCATACTCAGTGTTTTCGGTATAGGCATTTCACTTATTGGGATAAAGATGAGATGAATGGATGAGTGAAGATGAATAGATGAAGGAATAACAATCTTGGTTACATGTAGACTGGGTATAAAATGGCCCTGGACTTTGTATAGTATATCACAAAAGTGAGTACACCCCACACATTTCAGCAACAGTTTATTACACATTCTCAAGGGACATTGCCATAGAAATCAAAAATTGGATGTATTTTAGAGTAGTTAAGGTGAAGCAATTACATACAGCCATTATTGTTTAAATAACTGAAAACAAACTAAGTCAACATGTCAAAACTGTGTCCAAAGTGTCAATATTTTGTGTGAGCACTGTTGTAACATATATTATTATAGCTCACTGCCTCAATCCTCCTGGGCATAGAATTCACCAGAGCTGCACAGGTTGTTGCTGGGATCCTCTTCCACTCCTCCATAATGACATCACAGAGCTGCTGGATGTTAGACACATGGTAGACCATTTCGCTTGAGGATGGCCCACAGGTGCTCAATAAGGTTCAGGTCTGGAGACATACTTGGCCACTTCATCACCGTCATCTTCAGCTTCCTCAGAAAGGCAGTCTTATGTTGTACTATATACAGTATGCAGTAGTAATATAATATTACGAAAAAATCCAGCTTTGAAGTAGCAAAAAATACAAAGTTCAGGACTGAAATGTCCACAATGCATTGCAATCATGGAACAGCTTAGCACCGAAGTTTCGGCTTTGGGAAAAAAAACAAAAAAACATATTGGTCTCATTTTGTTCATAATTTTTCATTATTATAAAAACAATGATGGGACAATGATCATTTTTGGAGAACACTAGTTCCTAAAGTTGTGTCACTGCAAAATAAAAATCCATCATTTGTGGCTGTTTTTTTTTTTTTTTTACCACAGAGCAATGACTGAAGCTATGTTTAGATCCAGGGATTCCTCTCGATCTGTGATTGTAGAAAGGCTCGACGTTTCTTATTGCACCTCGCCCACTTACCTCTCATGCTTATCATGAAGCCACATGGAGCCACATGGTGCCATTGCTGGAGTTCCAACAGCTCTTCACAGAGCGTGCATTCATGTTCATATGTTTCAACACATCACTGGCTTTAAGCGACCCATGTTCTTTCCTGCATGCTTTGATCCAGACAGCAGAGGTTCAAAAAGCAATGACTCGTTGTGGCCCTGAGACAGCGAGATATAGCAAAAGAAATACACCAAGAGAAACAAAACACTTCCCTACGTTTTTCAAACTGCCTCATGTGACAGCCTGAGCCACAGAGATGAGAAGAAACAGCTTCTCATTTCTGTATTGCATCCCCCCACCTAAAAAAAAATCTTACAAAACCTCTGTAAACAATGTTTCAAACAACACATTTGAAGCTGCTGAAAAGGAAATGTCCTATTTAGAGTTTTGGAAATTGCAGATCTTTTATCTGGGACTTGTTCAGGCTTTCTTTTCTTCCCTCTGCTTGCTGTCATTTGAAGTCTGTGCACTGTTAAGGTGAAAACATTTCGAGGTCATCGCTGTAGGGGATGTTTTATTTTAACACCTTATACTGTGAGGAACCACCAAAACACCACTTGGTGTCACAGTGTTACCTAGCTTTTCCAGTCCAGGCCTAGCAGCATTATGTGCCCCTCTTACACACACCTGCACCATACATAAACTGTCTACCACAGTAATAACTAGGGAAAGCATTTTTACCCACTGAGTTTGCTGTACTTTGATGCCTTTGAGTGAATAATTTGAGTGAACATACAATATTTTGTAGCAATCGAAAAGCATATATGGTTTCATGACTATGGTTTTATTTTGTATTACAGGGAATATAAGGGAATATACAGGGAGTATAAGCGAAGATTGTGACCAATATTAAGATAAGCAAAAAAGAAAAAGTAAAAAATGTAAAGTTTAGCGATACGTAGTGTACAGTAGTGATAGAGAGAGTAGCAAAAAACGAGTTTTCCCTCCGCCTCCGCTTATCGCCTCTCCCTCCCGCCCCTCCGCCGGCATCTTTGTTAGCTCAAGTCGTCTCATCTCCAAGGTAAATACACTGTATAAAACCTTATTTTATCTTTACACACACTTTCTATTATGTTTTTAGACAAGATTTGTTATTTGGAAATGTATTTTCCTAATTTAATAACATGAAACATTAAAACAGGGTGTCATTTTGAGGGTTGGAACGGATTAATGCCATTTTAAGTATTTTCAATGAGAAAAATTGATTTGATGTGCGAGCAAATTGAGATACGAGCTTAGCCACGGAACGAATTAAACTCGTAGGTCAATGTACCACTGTACTAGCTACTTGTTTGAGCTGTTGTTCAGACCCGTGCCGGGAGTCTGACTCTTGTTTCGTTTTCTTTATTATGTCCATTTCACTCATTTCTTATCCACACTCATCCTTTTCTTTTGTCCACTAATCTACTATTGCATCTGGCTTAATCTGGCTAAATGGGCTAGGGCTAACTCAATGGTTAAGATGTTGGACTTCTGATCAGAAGATCATGAGCTCAAATGCCACCACCACTAAGCTGCCACTGATGGGCCCTTAAGCAAGGCTCAACGCTCAACTGCTAAGTTGTATGAATAAAATAATTGACTGCCAAATGCCATAAATGTTAATCATTAGAGATACATGTATAGGATGTCTACCAGATTTCTGCCAAGCTTCTTTATAATAATGTTTATCGCTTATCGCGATGCATCAGTAAAAGAATTTCGCTGAATTTAATTGAACATCATGTCACTTCAACATCATCCCTTCTTTCCAACACACAGCTTGATAGCAAGCTGCAAGACAGCAATAAGACTAAGTGTGTTTGTGGAAAGCATGTAAGACTACAGGAGCACACTGATCTCTTATATAAGAGATAGAACAAGCAGCTGCATTTTGTTCTCTCATCTTATTTCTCTGTCATTTCCCTCTACCTTATGCTTAGACTCCACCTGGACTCCGTTCTGTATGTGTAATGTTCAGTATGGATGATAAAAATAAATTAAAAAATGGAATGCCAGTGTTATCGTTATATTTCAGGCTCTGTCTGCAAACTAATTTAGAAAAGTATTCATTCTACATATAAATTCAGCTAAAATAAATGGCCGTACAATTTATATTTACATTCCTAATATTTTGATCTAACCTTCAAGGTAACCTTTTATGAAATATAATAGCAGCAAATAACAATAAAAGCAAAATATATATATAAAAATAATAACCAATCAATCAATAAATCAATCAATCAATCAATAAATTCAAATCCAATTAGTGAATAATAAAAAAGAATAAGAGGAAGAAAAACATGTTGATTATGTTTTTTATTATTATTATTATTATTATTATTATTATTATTATTAATTGTATTAATTTTGATCACTGTTGTTGATATTTTAATGGGTAAATGTATTTATTTGTTATTTATTTGCTTTTTTCTTTTGTTCTTTATTTGGGTTTTTTTTAAATATAATTTTTTTTATTCAAAATCCATGTATTTTATTTATTAGGCTGAAGCATTCGAAAATTCCAAGCTTCGAATGTTTTTTATTAATTGTTTTATTTTTTGGATTTTTTTTTTGTTGTTGTTTGTTTGTTTGTTTTTTTTTATGTTTTTTTTTTTTTTTTTTTTGCAATCTACAATAAAATGCTGCCTGGAACCAGTGCCAATGTAGAACCTGGCAGCCATCCAGCACAAACAAAAAGGATATTGGAAAGCATAACTATCCCTGATATGATGAAACAAAAGAGAAATGAACTGCAATATTGTTCCAGGAGGTGCCGCTGATCCATTAGCATTGCAATTAATTGATTCAGTAATTTCCCGTAAATTGCAGTCATGTGAGAAGCGTGCCTGGGTGAAACTTTGGGATTTGATATGTGTGACACTCCGTATTAACCTCCCCATTTCTGTTTTAATGCTGGCGAGGCATTAAACATTTATACATTCTTCATTCTCGCCTGCTTCCTCGAGGGGGTTTCCAACATCAAGCCTGAATCCAGCAACAGAGCTTTGGATGAGGCAGATGAAGGGATAGCATGAGAAAAGCGAGGGAACCAATTTTAGAAGCTGCACATCAGTGTGCTGAGTGGGTGGATCAGTCTTTTTTACATTTACAGCATATGGCTCTGTAGCAACACGACAGCATTTTGTTGCTAGCACCGAATTCATAGCTGCGTTCTGTTTCCAATTTTCGTAGAAGTGAGTTATAGCAAGACGTACCTGCATTTGTGCTCATGGTGTGATGATTCGAGAAATCGGTGGTTAATTCGTGCATCTGAGTAGTTTGTGTTCATTTGTTTCAAATGATGCTCAGAAATAATTACTATTTTTTATCTCGGATTCTTTTAAAATAGTAAATTATTTTGTGTGTCAGCAAAGTAGAATGAAATGCATAATAGAAAACAATGCAAACTTAATTTCTGCATGCACTTGTAATCCAAATTTGTACATGTTTTTTATTAAATGAAAAATAATGCTCCATAGTACATTAGAACATCAGAATCTATAGAATTATAGAACCATAGACCAGAAAACATCCAGGTCGATTCATGCTGAAATGCACTATAATGTCTCAGGATTATGGCCCTAGACTACACATCCAATCAGCCACTACACTCATGTATATAACACTCATTTTTTCACAACACTCTTTGTCTCACATTTTCCCTTCATAGATGTTGCTATTGTTTAAGATCCTTGGTTTCATGCTAAGGTTGTGGTTTCTTTGTTACTTTGTGGTTTGTATTTTGTAGATTTGCACTTTATTGAAATGAAAAAACTAGATTACCTCTGAACTTGCATTCACAACTACCTCAGACAGGGAAAGAATGGCTTTAATTTCTACTTTATGTCTGATTTCTGACAGATTCTGGCTCAGAAGCAAATCTCGGGTTTATGTTAATGAGACAATTGTACTTATAGTATCTGTAATAGCTTACTCAGGTATATGGATGGATGACATTCCAAATAATCTAACCCTAAAAACATGTAATCACTCATATTGTAATCTTTTCTGTTGGCAGGTGTGTATTTTGAGGTATAGAATATTTGGGCTTCTTCTTCTTCTTCTTCGGCTGCTCCTATTAGGGGTCGCCACAGCAGATCGTTGGCAGTGGGAAGCAGTATAAGAGAATTGTGTTAGAAAATACTACACTATATATTAATAAGTTATGGGTTATTAGTGTAAATTGGACTTGCATTGAGTCGGGATTCTGTCCCACACTGTCCTGTTTTGTCTGATGCATATCAGACAATATATTGTCTTTTCAGACTATATTGTCTTTTGTCTTGCGCTGTTTGCACTCGGTTACACACAATGCACTTTATGTGGCTAGGACAACATGAAAATAATGAAAATAAAAGCTTCTTGACTTAACTTGACTATATACAGTATTTTACTTCTTGACTTAACTTGACTATATACAGTATTTTACCTCAAACCTCAATTCAAGTTTCTTTCACATGTTACCAATGCTTGTTGTCTTAGATCAGGGGTGGCCAATACGTCGATCACGATCTACCAGTCGATCGCAAAAGTAATGTGGGTAGATCACATGACATTCAAAAAATGTATATTTATTTATGCTTTTTTTATAGTAGGTAGATCATTTCGGGTTGGTAGTTTTATGAGTAGCTCGCATGCTACAAAAGTGTGCACCCTGTCTTGATGATTCTCGTCTTCATGTTAAGGTTATGGTTTCTTAACATAGATCATAAAACATTTGCACTCGCATCTGCCGTTGCCTTCATTACATGGCACACTGGTACCATATCACTTGTATCAAGCTACTCTCTTTATTGACTATTTTAGAACAGCATGTCCCCAAGATTTTTTTCTTTTCTTCAAATATCGGTTTACAATTTTTAAATGTTTTCTGAAGTATTCACCTTCAGTCTTCAGTGTCTTCAAGGAAACACATGCAAGTCACCATCCTCTCAGGTCAGAGGTGTCACTCAGTCTGTGACAAAATACCAAAGAAATGCAGAAAAAATTTATTTTTGCCTTCATACTGCCAGCATTACATCACACATGTAAGTTGAGGTATTGATCAGATTTATTATCCACACCTCTTTTTAATTCCTTATTAATTTAGAGTTAAAAGTAATAAAGCTAAATTATCCTTGCTTATTAAAATTTGTCAACTCATACGAAACATACTGAGGGATTCGAATAATGTTCATGAACAGGTTTATTATTTTACAAATCATGATGGCTTTTTTTTCTTCAGTGCACCTTAATAATACAGGACCTGCTCCACCTGAAGCCTGGAAGGAGTATCTGTGTCAGTGCTGTCAGATCTGGAGTATGTCGACCCATCAGTCATGTCAAACATCAGCTTTTCTCAGCTGCTCTCCGGTCCAGCCGTCTCCATCACCTCATATCCCTGCAGCGTACACAGACTAAACTCGCTCTGTCACAACATCTCCGGATTAAAGCTCTAGCTGTGTGTCTGGGTTACATTAGCTTACTGAAATGATGTAGCACTATACTTCTTATTCTGCTCACAGGTAAGGATTTGAAGGCTTTGATTAAATATGAAGGTGCTGGATAGCTTCACCGTCAACTCCAACCGGATTGGATGGATTAGGCTGTAGCGCTCTGAATTGTGAAATCCTTTAACAGTGGATCATGGTGCTGGTCTTTACTAGGAGCTCATGTGTAAAACTGTAGTTCGTTGACTGTTTACAGAGCATATCATTAGCATCTGTTCTATTTACTATTACAATTACAATCTACATTTAATACGTTTGATTTTAGATATTCAAATAAGCAATCAAATAATTTACATTTTATCAGAAATAAAAATAAAACTGATTTGAATAAAAATAAAAAGCTTATAGTTTTTTCTGTATAATACAATACAATACAATACAATACAATACAATACAATACAACACACACCAGACCAGAGTGGGTGGGTGTTTGTGCACTACTACCCTCCAAGGTACATTATTTCTGCATAACAGCTTGGTCTAAAGTATGTTATTCTGTTTATACCACATATTTATGACTGGATGAATCGTCACACATTATAATGTTTTATAGCTACATTTAATGTTGGGATCTGAGAGATTAATCACTTCTTTCTCTCACCTATGTTACAGTATAGCTGTGATAAACAGTTGTTCCCTGGCACACACAAACACACAGATGCACACAAAATACACAGAGTATAAGAATTACTTTTAAATAACACATTTTAATTACTCTTATATTATGTGTATTATCCAGTATGTCTGATACTAGTGTATGTCAGACCAATCAGACTTGAGCATTTAATCATTTTGGGGCATGAGATCAAAATAAAATGAAATTCAATTCAATTCAATTAAATCAAATTAAATGAATTAAATGTATCTTCAGTACACACATTTACATAGGTCAATGTGAATCCTAAAATGTCTGCAGTAATACACATTAAATGGGATTGGAAATTAGGCCACAGTACAGAACACACACACACACACACACACACAGATTTACATACATGTAACTTACAATTTACATATCAGGAAACAAAAGAACCTAGATGAAATATGCACAAAACTTTGATACGAGGAATCAAAATTCAGGATCAAACCAGGGAACCTAAAGCTATGAGTTGGCCTCCCTACCCACTGTGCCACATCCAGACATTATATTGTATTATATTATAATATATTATAATATATTAGATTAGATTAGATTAGATTAGATTAGATTTTGAATATAATTTTTTTATATAATGTCATATTTTTGAATGTGGAAAAATGTCCTGACAGAAATCGATGTCCTCTACAGAATGTTTTTTAACATTAACAGGAATTCATAATATTACTAAATCTTTGACTAACTTTTGTAAAGACTTTTGTAAATACATTAAATGCTCATTTTAATATAGAAAAAAAAAACATTGGTGGTACTGAAAATAAGTCAACAAGCTTTTACCATTTGTTACTTTCAATATACAAACTTTATATTTCTAACTGCAACTGAATTATAATTAGGAAATACAAAAGAACTAAGAACTGTTTATAACTGTGTGGGCATGTAAGATTACATATTGATTGACAGCAGCATCTCCTGGCCGATGTAAACAACTCGTGAACATTTTTAATGTGAGAAAAGTGTGTAGGAATGATGGAGCTGAGCTTCCATTCTGCCTTTGTTTTTACACACAAGTCATTAATGTTGCGTGGTGTGTGGGTGTGGATAGTACCTAGCCACAGATACAAGAAAATATGACTAATATGTAAGACTAACAAACAGCACTGGGGTTGGATTTCCAAACAATCACTTCATTATTTCAACTGTTAGAATGTATTTCCTGAAACTCTTTGTAACTAACCTTGTACAGCAATTATCAGCCTAATAGATTAATTACTTACTATATATCTCAAGTGGAGCTTTCATACAGTTCAATCACATAAAGACTTCTAATTTGCTAATAGAGGCTACTTATTTGTCTAATCTGGAGTTACTCCTTATTTTTTATTAATAATGTTAGCTGTACAAATACAAACAAAGCAATTAATTAATTGTCTATTGAAAAAAAAACCTATATGTTAGGTGATTCAATTAAATGACCTACTTGCTGTTTGTTTTTTTAACATAGATATTGTATTCCCTTTGGTCATTGTTTTGTACACTGAGGAAACATTCACTAAAATGTAACTCCACATAACCACCCAAGCCCACCCAAAGAACCTGTAACTGTGCAATAACCGCACTACACTACCATACCAGACATAGCTTAGTCAATACTAGTGAGCTATAATGTATTCCATCATTATCCAAATAGTTCATTAAAATTGAGAAATTGTTACTGTATTCTCAATTATTTAGAAATTGAACCTATGGTTCTCTGGTTTAAGTTGTTAAATCATCTATAAAATTTTCCCTCCGAAAAATCTCAGTTTGAACGGAGTTAAATGTAAACAAAGCCTTCGAGAACAGTTGCAAAACAAGCTGGAACGCAACATATATCGTTCTTTAGATTCTTTATTATTTTTGAAAAGTTCTGTTTAGTATATTATCGCTTGTTTAGATGATGTGTAATTATTGTCTAAAATAAGCTTTGCTATCCACTGATTTAATTTGCTAGTATCTCATAACTATGAAGGCATGCAGGAAAGTGAAGCTCATCAAGATCAGATTAACGTTCACATTTCCTCCATTTACCGTATATGCAAGGTTTTTTATACAAACATAAAGCACATCTTATATTGTAGGGGAAACATTAGAAATTGTGCAGAAAAGATCTGAAACTACATGTCATTTTTCATTGTCCTGAATCTTGTCTTTCAATGCCCAGCTTGTTCATATTCCTTTCGTTGTAAAAAAAAATTTTTTCCACATTGAATTGAACTAGAACAGTTTATCTTAAATGCTAAGTATGTTTTCATAGATCTGTCACACTTAGGGAAAAAGAAAGAAATAAGTTCAGTTTCTACCATGGGGTAAAGTTCGGTAAGCAAATGTTTAATTCTCATTGGTATTTTGCTAGACCTGGTGTTAACTCAGCTAAAAGATAATGACAGGGAAGAAAAGAAAAAAAAAACAGAAAATACCAAAAAAAGAAATGGATTCTCTAACATTCTTCTTTCTTTTTACAGCCAGTGTAAAATTCACCACAAAAGCCACAGCTGCAAGAAAGTATTATGGATCTGCCACTACTGTTTTTTTAGACTGAGACTGAGGATGTGTTTTGTGGTACATGTAACACCAGTGATACTAAAATAAGTAATCTTCTTTATAGTAAGTAATCAGGGGTGCCAGAACAGTATTTACTTCTGTTTACATTGGGTCCTGCTGTGCTAGCTACCAATTAATCCTAAAAACAGAGTTTCTTCATGTTCCCAATAATGAGTCAAAGTCTAGTTTTTGTTCTGTAGATGTGTCTCAGAGTCGCAGAACTCAAAGTGCGCAATCTCACCTGCAACAGTTCTCACATTTCATGGTGCCTTGAGCTCATTTTTAATGACCACGCACACCGATATTGCACTGCATCCTCAAGTCAGCTGCTGTCTTGCTTTATAACAAAGGTACTGTTAAAAAATGAACTTGTAGTAGCTCTTCTTGATTTTCTATTACACAGAGTACAATTTGCAAGCTGCTATGATTTGATTGCCATTATGAAATAAGTCCAGATTATTTGCTGGGTCATTTGTTCATTTGTGCAACAATGTCACATACTATCATATGGAATAAGATCTTGTTATCAGAGCATATTATTATTATTAGAGCAGCATTGGACAAATATCCGTTATCAGTATTGGTATCAAATCGTCCCTATTAAAAATCTAATTTTGTAAATGAGTTACTACTGTAGGTTTGTACTTTGTTACTGTAATGCATTGTGTCGCAAGCAAAATGTATTGTTAATTACATTGTAAGGAGTTTTGTGGACATCTGATCATAAACTGATTCATTTGTGCTTTTTGAAGATCTCATTACACATTTAATATCAATTTTCGGTCATAGTAACCTCCACTTTTTTGAGAAGATGTTTCACTACATTTTGGAGTGTGATTGTCAAGATTTAGTCACAAGGACATTAGTAAAATCAGGTACAGATGTAGTATATGGAGGACTGTGGTGCAGTCAGCATTGCAATTCATTAATATAATTTACTCCAACCAATGTAAACTATATCATCAATGAGATGGCTTTGTGCTCAGGGGCATTGTCATGCTGGAACGGGTGAAAATTGGATGCCACCACATCCAAAGACTATACTATTTTATGCCTCCAATCACATACGTCTGGAAATCAGTTGTGCAATAATTTTGTCAATATATTGTAAATGTTTTTAAGTAAAAAGGAAAGAAAAACATAATTGAAAAAATATCACAAATATATATTTAGTATATCTTAAAAGATATTCAAGTATATCTTTAAACCGGTTAGTCACAGATATTAATACTCCATAGCTGCCCTGCTAATTGCCTGATCACAGCTTGTCAGATGCGTCTTGTGTTAGCATTATTTTTATCACCAGGTGTAAGTGCAGATTTAAATAATGAGTGAAAGAACTGTGAATATCTTAAAAAAAAAAAACATGAGTTTTTTTTGTGTAACTCAATTCTTTGCAAGAAAAGAAGCATGAATGTGTGAGTGTGGTGATTTCAATAGCCCCTGTGAAGAACAGATGGCACCCATGGGCCAGAATCTCTTCAGGGTTCTGACAAAGCCATAGACAATACATCGTATAGAAATGGATGCAAACTGTTTAACAGGCGTTACTGAGATTTCACTCACTGTCAGTCAGAGAGATTAAGCACAGGTGACAGGAAGACAGGTGTGAACACCTGTATGCAAATCCAGCTGCAGAGATTGTAACAGTGATAATAGTGGATGAGTGTGATGCCCAGAGCACAATGACCTGATCTGCTTTAGCAAACATCAATAAATCTATTGGGTGGAATTAAGTGAATAATGTTGGTGTTTAAAGTTGGACAACATGAAGATGAGTGTGAGGAGGTGAGATCATGTTGTTTAACGGATTTGGCATAATTTTTTTTTTCACACAAAATTTCACTTTTGCTCTTTGTTCTAAATTGCTGTCCATGGTGGAATTGCAGATGTGGTAAAGTACGTGGTCAGGATAGTACAGTTGCACAGCTCCCGATGTACACAGAACAAAGTATTTTGGCACACTGACATATGAAGGTGGGTGCTCCGTGTTCGTGCATGCAGCACTGTGGAATATGTGCAATATATATACATTCAAACACACATCAGGTGAGAAAGTTTGTAAATTAAGGTTTGATAATTTAACAATAATACTGTGGGACACAGGAAGTCGTGAAGCTTCATTTATAAGAAAAATAGTAAATAACTGTAATGACATTTGCACACACAGGAACCTCATAGAAAAATTAAGGAAATGAGGTTCAGTGTCAACATGTAATTTGTTAATGAGAATGAGAGGCTCAGACATGGATCATTATGAGCTAATTAGGCCTTAAAGAGTCACCATGAAGCGTTGACCTGGATGCGGTCTTGGCCAGACATGCTATTCAAAGACATTTCAAGATTACTGCATGCTTATGAGGTTATTCATTTATAGCAACGCTGTGATGCACCAGCCATGGTTTTTATTGTGGTCTGATCGTCAGTGTGTGATTAATTTAATTTAATGTTTTATTTATATGAAATATATGAAATATATGAAATATATATATATATCTTTTTTTTTTATTTATTTTTTTTTTTTTTTTTCTTTGGTCACATAAATGTTCCTAATTAAAATTAACTTAAGTTAATATTGATTTATTAGAATTGGAAAAAAGTTATCAAAAATTATGAAAATCTGGATTTCTGGAGCTTCGAACGATTTATATATGTATGTATACATTATATGTGTAAAACACACTTCCAAAACAGTTTTGTTTTGTTTTTCATTACTGGACTAAACACATCTCAGATTGGTCCAATAATAATTAAACCCCCATCCCACCGGCCGTAAATGATATAACTCTTTAATTCCTTAAATTTCATTAGGCTTCTGAAAGCCCTCCTTTTATTCGCTCATACCTGCACATATTATGAGTGTGTGATATGTACTGCAAATATAGCATTAGTGTGTTAGAGCATGCCTCCATGCAGCTGACGCTGATGCTGTAATTGTGGGGCATTTTGATGTTGATGTATATAATTTCCATGAATCAGACAAGGATGATTAGTTTGTTTGGCATTTTGTATATTAATCTGCATTTAGATTTAGTTCTGCATTTGCTTTATTTGATTGATTTCTAATGCAAAATATTGGTTTGCTTAAAATAGTGGTCTTCCACTTCACAGTTAGGTATACAGTATATTATCATATTTAACTTAAACTAACACTTCCCAAATTTGCGTTGTAAAAAAAAAAGTTGTAGGCTGATTTGTAATCTAGCATACCAGTGTAGATTTATTCACTGATAGAAACTCAAAGCAATTTTGTACGTTGCATACCCATTTATGTTATAGCGCAAATGTTTCATAAGATCATAAGGTTTTTAGAAGAGATTCTGGGGACCACCATGAACATGGGAGGAAGTTGTTAATTGTTCAGGTGAAGAAAAACCCAACCACCATTTTCAAAATTAATATGCATAAAATATTATACTGGCTGGAATCTAATTATCATTTAAATAAAAAAATGGTCCAAATGGTGAAAAGCTCAGAAATTTTATTTTTTATTTTTTACATTTTAGTATTTTAGATACACTAATTTAGAGCAACTTGCTCATCTAGTTTACTATATAAGAAGCTAAGAGTACCATCAATACCATTAACATTGTTGCGAAGATAAGTACATTAAGAAACACCAACAAAAAATGTACAAAAAAAGAAATTATAAGTTACTTTGATTTTACATTTAAAGTGAACCCTGACTATAAAATGTCTGTGAGAATAAGGCTTACAAAGTGGTGCAAATTGCTCCTTCTCTCTGAAACCTATATTCGTTTGTAAATCACTGCTTTTTTCATTTTAAAGTTTGCTTTTAGCAAGAACATAGGTTAAAAGTTTGGTATGCCATTCATTTGCTTTGATGAGATTTTAAATGACATTGACTTTACAGGTAAATTCTCAAATATATATTGTATAAGATATACTGAAGTGTTATATGAACATGTGTTTCAAAGAAAGGAAAATGAAAGAAAATCTGAATTTCTAGATTTTCAGTGATCTAACATTTCTAAACTTTTGTTTAACATTTTATAAATGTTATTACTTTTCTTTTCTTCTTTTAATGTCCAGATATGAGTTTTTTCCACAGTACTGTATACACTCCACACACTCTTCAAATCCATCGACTCTTTCAATTAGCTTTTCATTCCTGAGGTGAATTTTAATCCAAGCTCATTCGGCACTGACAGCGTCTCTTCTAAACTGAAACAGTGTTTGTCCTCCTTTACAGGATTATGGAGAGCTTTTATTTGATTTGCAAGCAAGTTGCGGCTCAACGAACCATTTGTTTAACACAGAGACGTGCTGCTATGTGTGTCAATGTGTCAGCTCTAAGCACACAAATGTGTTAACAGCTGAACTGGAATTCCTTCTGGCGTCAATCATTCCGGGGATAAAACAGCATCGGCTCACTGAACTGCCTCTTTGAAGCTGCATCAGTTCTTTAAGACTCTAAATCTACCGTAGGAAAACTTGATAAGCAAGAGGGAAAGCCTCTTTTTTTGTTGTTGATGATGACCAATAAAATATTGATAACATGTCTTAAATATGACAGCGTTCAAAGGTCTGTGTCAGCTTTAAGAACAGTTTAATAACTGTATAAATGATTTGGTAACATTAAAACGTAATCGGCAGATGTTTATTATTATTTAAGAATAAATAGAAAAATATTTAACTGTTCGAGGTATCCTGGTGTGAAATTAGCATGCACCTTTGTAGTAAACAACGGAATTTTCTAGAACGTTTGCTACATGTTAATAGTGTATAACTCATTAAAGGAATTTCATGCCATGTGCCCAATTGATTTGCTCTCTCTCTCTCTCTCTCTCTCTCCATCCTTTTCTCTCTATTTTACTGCTTGGTGTCTATTAATACTGCAATGAGAGTGACGGCCCGCATACCGATTACCTCTGTACACTCTTTTTACTCCTGCACACCAAGCATCCTAACGTGAACCGACTTATATCAGTGCGGTAGAAAATGCCCTGTTGGACTAATTACCACAGAATAATTAAAGATATGACCCCCGTGGCAGAAAAAAAAAAAAAGGGGGTAACAGGGGAAGAAAAGAATGATGGTTAGCAAGGGCTAGTAAGGAGGGACAAAAAGCAGAGGAAAAGGGAAAGAAAAAATGTTGAAACTTGAGTGAGGGATAAATGGAGGGGAGGATACAAAGCAAATAAAAGAAGTTGAGAAGGAGAGAAATGGATGGACAGGGAGAGTAGGAAGAGATGGGAAAATGATGGGAGGGAGGTATATATTGGGAGTGCCATCAGCAAGATAGGATAAAGAGGAATAGAATGAGGGAGGGATGGTTAGGCAGCACAGGAAGTCAAAGAATGAAGACAAGAAGTACAGTAGAACAAGAAACGGTGAGAAAAAGAGGAATTGAGTAAGAGAGGGCATTAAGACAAATGGGGTGCAAGAGTAGAAATAGAGGAATAAAGGGATAAAGACTAATAGGCAGAAGAATGTAAGAGAGGGATGGGAGGAGAAAGGCATTCAAGAAGAATGGAGGAAGATTGGGAACCATAATGAAATAAAAGACATTAGAGGGCAAAATGAGGAAGAAGTCTTGAGGCACAAGAGCTTCTCAGAACATTTCCTCTCAACCGGTTTCTTATCACCCAAATCAAAAGTCCAGAGTTGATCTGAGGCTCTTTCTATGTCTGTGTGTAACAGTCTCTCCAGGGCAAAGGAGGTGTAGCACAAGCAGAAAGTTGTTACTATAAAAGACAATATCATCAAACCGCAGTAATAGTTGGTCAAATGCTCCAAGTAACATGTTAGTCTGTCTATCTATCTGTGAAGTTAAGTCACAGTGAGACTGGGAGGCCTTCCACAACCCAAAGCTGGAAGAGCTTTTTTTTATATAATTAGTGACTTTCTACCAAGAACCCTTCATTTGGTGTCCTTAGAATGACCATAAAGCAATCCTTGTAGGTTAAGGTGATGGTTTTCTGTCAACTTAAGAGAAGGAGATTGTGAGCACAGTGTGAAAAGTATGTTAAAAAGTGTGATGAACTGGAAATTTGATAAATGTCCTTCAACACGCCACACCAGATGAGAGCCATATTCCCCTTTTGACAGATTCTAAATGGAATCAAACCACAGCTGCAGGCTTTAGCCTTCTAAGAGAAACAGGTTGTTAGAGTATTAGAAATACTTGGATAGCTTTTTATATATATATTTTTGTTTGTTTGTTTGTTGTGTATTTGCTTGCAAATTAAATCAAAGGAAACCCCAATCTGGATAACTCGTCCACATGCAAATAACTGCGATTTGACTTTAATCCACAAATTTTCCAAGGAGGCAAATACATTAAGATGCTCACATTCTCCACTATTATGATGGCAGACAGACAGGGGGTATATTAAGGCTCACCAGAAACAAGGACCAACTGAGATAAAATGAACAAGTTTATTTTTAATTAAAGATCCCCAACAAGTTTACCTCCCATTTACCTGCTGCTTTTCTTTTTTATATGCCCCTCCTCTAATGAATCACTTATAACATTGCTACAAGCATCTAAAGAAGTAGCGTGACAGCAGCTCCACCCTCAAATCAAGAGCAAAAATAAAGAGACACCCAGGATCAGCTAGACAGAAATCTGGTGGAAGTAAGAAGAAAAAGGAAGGAAAGACTTAAAAAATGAGGGTGGGGACAATAAGACAGAAAAATATGAAGCGAGAGCTAGGAGAAAGGAATAGAGAGCAACAACAGGTAATGTAAGAGCATAAGATAGGTGGAAGATAAAGGGAATAAACAGAGAAAAATGGAGGGAGAGATAGATAAGGGTGGCTAGAGAGAGGATAAAAAAAGCAAGTATGGGAAGTGAGAGAAAGTGAGGTGGAGAAAAGCGGAGAGCAGGAAGAGGTCTTGTCTGGAGGTGATCCGTATGATGGAGTAAACAAGCAGTGTGTGTGCAGCCTCCAGGAAATGATTATGTAGCAAAAGGTCAGAGCTTATTTACAGAGAGCAGAGAGAGAGAGAGAGAGAGAGAGAGAGAGAGAGAGAGAGAGAGAACAAATCTCCTGCAGGCATTGAATATTCAAATAGCTGAAGACTAGGCACTTGACCAAAAGACAGGACAAGTACTAATGCTTTGCATGTCTTTACTGAAGTCTTAGAAATAATGAAAATATACGTGTATGATGAAAATGGAGTCATTATATCTGCTATAAAACACTATGGACTATTGAGTGTAAAAATAATGCAAATTCAAAATCTTAAATTCCAATGGGCACTCTAAAAAATAGCTTTTAGAAGTGTAATGCTTCATTTGGGATGGTTTGGAAATGTTTCCCAGATATTTTAAACACTCTATACTGCAGTGAATACTTACACTATAAGAATCCAAACGGAAAATTGTACACAAAACTGATTGTTTGCATTTGAAGGCATAGAGTATCTATATGCATGATCACGTTTAGAAATCATGAATGACTACTATCCAGTTTCTACATCCTACACCACTACACACAACAGGCCATTTATTAGTTTAATTCATACCACAGTGTTGTTTAATTCTCAAATCTGATTGGCCAGAAGGTGTTAATTAATTTTCTATAATAGTTATTCTGGCTGCAAGGCAAACTGCAAGATTATATTACTGTGCTAATTTAAATACATTGTCGTTACTATAGTAACAGCTCATACACATGGGGGAAGTTCCACGTAATCTAAATCTAATAATAAATTAATTAAAAATTGAAGACGTTTTCTGTACGACGACATTTATTTAACATTCATGAAAGGAGTCTCCAGCATCAAGGCATTACATTTTTTCAGAAAGTAAAAAAAGAGATGCTGGATGTTTGACCATTAACAAAAATTGAATGTAAATGTAAAATATATCAAAAAGTCATTATTTCATTCATTCAGATTGTAGTTGCCAGCAAATTGCTGTGGTATTATAGAGACTTGAAACACGAAACACTTAGGGCATGCTGTTCTGGGATCAGCCACATGAAAAAAAATACCCAGTTGCAGATTATTTACCTAAAACAGCTCAGTGTGTTGTGTTTTATTCCATCCTTATTTGTTTTCTTTGACAGTCTCCCTCCAGAGAGTGAGTGGTTGGGTTAAAAGCGGCGTGTGATAAAGCAGGCCTCCTGGGGAAAGAGGTGTGGGGGGTGGGGCTTCTGGGAGCTAAAAATCACATATAGCTTACAAATGCACACACACATCTGTGAGCAACACACAAACACATACCTACAAACTGCTGCTTTACACACATCCCTATAATCAGCATGTGTTGATTCTGGTACCTATAACAGGTGCAAGATCATGTTTGGCCAAACGGGCTTGCTTTTGGAATGCATTTATTCCATCAGCCTTTTTTTTAATGCACTGTTTAAGCCATGTCAGCATTTCACATTATTGTATGCCAGGTGTGCTAGACTGTGGCAGGGAAAATGTGCTGTAGAGTGATGGAAAAACACTTTTAAAAGCTACCCTTTTTTTATACGCCTCATCGCAGTTTCAATGCCTGCTTACCTCTTGACTAAAATGAACCGCTTTCGAATGGGAAGCGTGATTCATGTTTTCTTGGTAAGAGGGTCTACTGCTCTCACTTCCCAAAAAAAGATTATACTCCAAGTGTCATTAAGTTGAGACTGTGGCTAAGTGGCTGTTGTCAAACTTGCACACAACAGGAAGAAAAAGCCTGAGCACAGAGCAAAGTTCACGAAAGCTGAAACTCTATGAGTTTTGTCAAAAAGTTTATAATGGAACTTACATTAACTGCACAGAAGATGCAATGTGCAAAACGTGTAATTCAAAAATGAATTGTCTGACATTTTTTTGGGTCGTGAAAGTGCAAATAATACAGTACTTGATGTCCATTCAGCAGGATAAGCATTAAAAGGAAACGTACTAAACGTAATAAATGGCAAAGATGGACTAAAAAATGGACTAGCAGAGCATGAGTCATAAAAAGTTGTGCATTTATTGAACAGGAAAGCAAACATGAAAGGTTTTCTTGAAAGGCAAATGATGTCATTATAACATTCTGAAACACTCAACACTTCTTTACTGCCTTACTGCATCGCTGATATTACAGTTTTATAACACAACAACATTTTATCACAATTTTGACCAGCATGTATAAGATAAATAACGGTCACCAAGATGTCCACTTTAATAACATTATGCATTATGTATGATATGCATGACATACTGTATGGTAGTGCATGACTATGGTTGAATGGACTGATTGTACATTTCAAACACAATGTATTTGATCATTGGGATCATTACACAAAATGTTTTTTCCACACAAAATCTATTTTATTTCTTAAAAATATCAATGGTCAGAGACTTTCAGAATGAAAGCACAATGGAAACATGGGTTTTTCAGAGATGAACAATAGGACATATATAATCAGTGTCTAAATCTCGTCTCTCCCATTGTGCATATGCACATGTGTTGGTAAAACCAGGCTTAGACTAGTAGGTCAGGCCTAGAGAATATTCTGTTTATATATTCGAGACTTTGTCTCGAAAGTTGCATAGAAGCCGTATGCTGCTAAAGAATTTGTCATTTAAATCAAATGTAGTGCAATTAGCTCAGGGTAGAAAAGAAGTCTATGGAAATATCGACTTCTGGATTAAGAATTCATCGTCATCCTCTGATCGCCGTGCTCGAACGCTTTTTTGAGCGATTGATTCTACTTCACTGATTTCCCCTATTCAAAATGCTTAATAATATTCTAACAATGCTTTTAATTACATCAGTGGAATTACATCTGCTTCCCCCCACCCAACACACACACACACACACACACACACACATTCCTGGAAAAAAAAAAAAGAATTTCAATGTTTTTCATTCTTCTGAGGTAATTATTCACTAGAGAACTCTTCAAACTATATTTCCCTCTGCACTAACAAAGCAGCTATTTAAGTGTTCAGGAAGCCTTTTATGAGCTGGATCATGGCTAAATCTATTAAAAAAAAAGCTGACATTGTCTTCAGCATCTGTGATTTACAGTATTTTTAGTTTTTAGTTTTGGTTTATATGCAGTTTTGCACTTTGATAACTGAATATGAATTCCTCTCATAAATAGTCACTTCGATACAATGCTGATAAATGAAAAAAGCTAAAGAAGAAATCCTACTTTATGTTATCCTGCAACTGGATTTTTCTTCGAATAGATGTTTTGTGATACTTTAGCCACGCAGAGACAGTATAAAAAGACAACATGCTATTTAGTCTAGCAGACTGCACGTGTCTGATTTTCAGGAGTTTCACTACCTTGTAAATTAAAACGTGTCTTTGCCAACTGTATTTGTCATGATGAATAATGAGGCTGAATAACAGCAGCTTTCCACTGTCTCTCATAGCTTAATGAATGAAATCTCCTGTCTTATGCAGAACACCTGCGTTTCATTTTTATCTCAAACAGGTGAACTATAATTAATCTAAATGAATAAAAAAACACTTTCTTTTTTTTTTTTTTTTTAATGACACTGTAGTTCTTTACGCTATAATCCATAAACAAATAAGGACTATTGATAGAAGTAAGATGCTACACTTGCACATGATTGGATTGCGTGTAATTAATTGCTGCTCTTTGGTTCATATATTACATTTTTGAAAAGGAATGTGATGGCATATAAATGGGGCCGGCTATATGGAAAGCGATGGTCATTATCATGTGGCACAGGCTTCACTGGGCTTCAGAAACACACGTCAGGCATTTGGCGAGCATCATTAAAATGTAATTAGTGCTTTTACAGAGCACATCATTTTGCGTAAAGGCTCTTTATCAGTAGGAGGAAAGCCGTTCGAGACATTTCAGCTGTATAGAGAACAGTCACAAGGGAGCGTGTGAAGAATGCTAGATAGACTACGCTATGCGTCTGGATTTCTTGAGTAGAGTATGCTGTTTTGCTGCTTTTCCTGCTGCGCTATAAAGATATAGTATCTTTTTCCAGTTGAAACGAGGCCTTCGTATGCATTTGGTGCTCCCGTTTAAGGCCTTCTCGTAATCAGCTTGAGTGTGCACTCAGCGCAGTCCAGGGATCTCGCAGCCTTTAAAGGCCCACGATTATAAAAAGGCAGTAAATGCATTCCCATCAGAGAGGCGAGCAGGCGTGTGCACACTGAAACGCTCCCTGAAGTAAAGAATAAACAGCCTGTCCCCTCCGCCACTCCCCACTCTACCCCACACACCAACACCCTCCAAGCAAACCAAGCAAATTGTGTGAAATACAGAATGCAGTGTGGTTGAATAGCGCTACATAAAACATCACTGTGGCAGGATGGATGATAGCAAGATGGTGGGTGAAATATAAATGCACAGAGGATACGGATGAAGTCTCAGCAAGCAGGAAATGCCAGCCTCCTGATACAACTCGCTAGAACGCTGGAGTAATAACAACATGAAGACTTGCCGTAGAGAAATCGATGCAAACGCTGGGGAAATGATTATCTGCTGCACTGATAAATGAACCTCGATAGAAACGTTCACTCTTTTCCCCCTCTTATTTTTTTCTTCTCCCCCTCCTTTAACAACGGCACTCGGCTAGGACGTCTGGAGAGCGGTTAAGCCGAGGTCAGCTCCCTGAAGGCACGGTCGAAAATGACTCTCCTCAACTACGCGTATTCTTAAGCAATAACAACGTGATCCGTATTATCCACCCAAGAATACCCGTCACCGAAGAGAGCCTCAGAAAGAAGAGGGAGGAGGGAAGTGCCTGACACTCAAACAGCCACTGTGGCACACAGGCCAACACCAGAGACCTTCTCTTTAGGGGGATTGATTGAAGATGGGGCTTTTTTTCACAGGGCAAGCCAGCCAAACGTTGCATCTGTAGACAGAAATGAAGACACTTTGGATTTTTTAGTTTTTTTTTTTTTTTTTTTTTTTCCACGAGCAAGCTAGAACTGATTTGTGCTCTTCTTGCGAACTAAAGCCAAACAAAAGTCTTACCTAAATGGTGAATTGGAGACCCATCATGGCAGTTTTGGGTTTATCCAGATGGTCCCAGACGCTCCACATGGAGATACACATACCAGGATCCATGGATGCTGAAAAAAATGGCAGAACAAATCACAAGTTAGTCCTGTTCGACACACGTACAGTACAGTATTCAGTGCGATATGGAATGATGGATGGAGGCTTGAGCAAATGAATGGCTGGATAAAAGTAATATAGGATGGCAAGTGGACAGAGAGAGGGAGAACTAGCCAGGTTTTCACATGAATCCACTTAATGACTTTGAAAATTCTCTGATTCCTGCCATTCACCCTCGAGCCCTTAACTCCTGCCAGCCACATTAACAGTCAACTGCAGTCAGCCCTTTGAGTCAAACATGCTCATCACACACACTCACAGACAGTGAGAGAAAGAGAGTGAATGAGAGAGAGAGAGAGAGAGAGAGAGGAGTCATACAGAAAATCCATTAGCAGCAGGAGGCAAATTACAGATCGTTTGGGGGGGAAAAAGCAGAATGGAATGACGGCTGTCAGAAAAAAAAGAAC
This sequence comes from Silurus meridionalis, assembly GCF_014805685.1. Taxonomy (NCBI): domain Eukaryota; kingdom Metazoa; phylum Chordata; class Actinopteri; order Siluriformes; family Siluridae; genus Silurus; species Silurus meridionalis. The sequence goes on along the minus strand of NC_060895.1, from coordinate 18,182,992 downwards.
AATGACTGTTATTACGACTCTCATTTTCTGAGGGGTGCACCAGCTCCCAAATGGAAGTGGAAAAAGAAAGACAGAAAAACTGAGCTTTTTTTCTCAGTCCAGTGGAATCTGCTCATGTATTTCCAAAAATGGAATTCACTTCATCATAAAAGGATTTTTTGCCTTTTCAATTCTACTCTATGCAGATTCATTCAAGCAGCTTTATTGACGTTTCTTACCTAGTAGTCACACTTGGCACCATCATGCAGTACCGCTAATCATTTGGGTAAAGTTGCCACATATCTCTAAAATCACTCCATTTATTCACTATTACCCATTTTTGTTTTTAACCGGATTGGGACTGTGGAAGACAAATCTTGGTGCAAGATTTTCTCCCCTCGTTATTCAAATGGTGCTGTCTAATCTGAAATCTAAATGCAGCTGCCCTGATGGGTCATCACACTACAAGCCTCATCAGGCCACGAACAGATGCTGAGGTTTCTCGGATCAACCCAAGTGGCCAACCTGTCCTGTACCATTTTTTTTACTTAGTATCAACATATAAGAAAACTATCAAACTTGTCATTCTCAGGTCAATTTCTGTGCTGACTTCTCCTTTTTTGGAGCACAAAACAACACAACCAACAACAACCTGTAGGAAAATAATAGACAAACTGACATACATGGAAGAGGAAAGTGAAAATCCTAAAAGCTCTTCCTGTGGATCCTTCAGTCAGCTACAGAATCACTGTTCAAGCAGAGGAGCAACAATCCCATGAATATGTTAATAAAGTAAACACAGCTGACAAATCCGGAAAAAAAAAAAAGGAAAGATTTCACCGCCCTGATTACACAAATCTGCGGCAGTCGGCTCACACAATACCCACCGGCACGAGACCCCCCCTACCACCACCCCACACACAGTGGGACTCTTCACAAAGGAACAAAAGACAAAGTGGAAGAAAAGAGAACTGGCTCGGATCCCCAGTCCACAGAAGCGCCTTACCCTGTCAGTTTGTCCCCATCACTCTGTTTCTCTTTTCTCTGCAGCTCTTGGCGCAAGCACAAAGCCTGCAAGGTCCTCGTTTTCCTTTCAAGCAGCAGAGTGAGTGAGAGATTGAGGGATGTGCTGCCTCTTCTGTCGTTTCTGCCGCTTCTGCTGCTGCTGCTGGTGCTGCTGATGATGCCGGAAAGGAGCTCTAAACCTCGTGGCTTCCTTTTGCCTCCTTGGCTTGTACCCAAAAACCACAGGAACCCCCCACCCTACCCACTTTGCACTCCAACACCCTTCGAAGCACAGGTGCTGGAAGATAAGCGGACCTTCCGCAAAGAAGAAGAGGGGAGGAGGAGAAAAGGGGGGGAGAGCTACCAGTTGTTGCGCATGAAGAGGAAACTCTCAGAAGGAAGACAGCAAAAAGGGAGGTTAGAAAAGAAATGAGAAAACAGAGATGAATTGAAAGGGAGTAGACCTCTAGATGGGTAGATGTGTGAGGGAGAGAAATAAAAAAAGTGTAAGAGAGAGAAAGAGAGAGAGAAAGAGAGAGAGAGAACACCTAATGCACCTAACTATATAGCTGCAAGAAGGGAACTGGCTCTAAAGACTGATGGAGAGGGAGATAAAGAAAGCGAGTGTGTGGAGTAGAAGAGAGAGAGGAAGAGAGTGAGTGAGAGAGAGAGAGAGAGAGAGAGAGAGAGAGAGAGAGAGAGAGAGACTTCCAGAATGGTGGCTCCATTTGTGGTGTATCTGACGTGGGCTCCATAGTCTCGTCCCTCGTGACATCCGATTGGAGGGACTCTCCGTCTCTAGGGACTCTCTGAATTCCTGTGCTGCTTCGTACAATGCCATTAATTCACGGCCAGAAGAAATGATTCATAAATAAATTATTAAAAAGTCTTATAAACCCCTCTGTTCTTTAAAAGGACCGTTGAATATATACCGAGACTGTACTGAAATCTACTAGTGTGTGTTGTATTTTGGTCCATCACCTCTATGACATTAACACTACTCACTCTGACTGTAAATCGTTCCTTCAGTTCTATCCGTGGCTGTTTTCTTCCTGTCTTCCTATTCAAGCTGCAGGCTCCATTTCAATCACGTCACAAGATCCTTATACACAATGTTCAAATTCTCTGACAATTTGCTTTATAGAGACATAAATCCAGCAGCACTTCTGTCTCCACTGATGGACGATGTGATGAGGGAGAAATGATGACGAATTGATAAAGCAATTGATAAACAACATCGAAGCGGTTGAGAAATGCGAGTCCATTTTTACAAAGCCTCACGTCTTGGCTCAGTTACAAATCAGATTGTGTGTTTATTGTGTCTTGCTTATTGCAGCCCCATGTGTTTGTTTCTGAAATGAGTAATATCTCAGGAGTGACAGCTTTACCAGGCTCGAAAACTGAAATAGAGCTCTGTATGATTTGACACAAACCTTGTCGTCTCATAATTCAGTGCTTTTTTACACCGAAAGATAAGTCAAGCAGTGACTTCAACACGAGCAAAAACGATTTTACTCTTTGCTCCCAATGCTTTATTCACAACGATTAGGTTTTTATGAATTTTGCATTAAGGAGACACATCACTGAGTACAAAAAACAATTTAAACATCACAATCTCTAGGATAAATATTAAATATTATAGAAAATATTAAAGCATATAAAACATCTCTGATGACTTTTTTCAGGCTGCAGGGATTAAGGCTTGGCTTCTCATTTTTACGTGGCGACGTACTGCCCCCTGTTGGTCAGTCAAGGAGTTTATCAGCTGAATCATTTCGGTTATGTACATGAAATTGCACTTGCACGGAACTGCACTTTTGATCATTGTAAAAACTGATTTTCAAAAATATATATAATTACAAGCTTTGACACTCATCCCATTCAAATTTACCTACATTGAATTGCCACTGCTAGTAAAGATGCACACGTGTGTGTGTTTGTGTGTGTGTGTGTGTGTGTGTGTGTGTGTGTGTGTGTGTTTGTGTGTGGGTGTGTTGTCTTTGAATTTAATCATTTTGTACATAGATTATCTGCCTGTTCCTGACACCCTTTTAATCAACTACTGCGACAAGTCTGTTTCAGTAAAACTACCTAAAACATATTCAGAATGTGATGGTTCAGGTTCATCTATAATTATACATACTATGATTTGGCTTTGTCTATCATTACAGAACATTGTTGATGCAATCAATACTACAGTAAGTGGGCCATAAGATATATGAAAAAAGGAAAAAAAAGAAAAAAATGCCATTTAGCATTTTAAAAACATTTGAAAAATAAAGACCCTGTCTTTCTTTAGAGGTCTCTGAATAATGCATTAGTTAAACAGATTACAGTCTTTTTTTTTTTTTTAATTTGAAATATTATGACATCAATAATAATAAGAACAATGGCAACTTTCACTTTGATCTAATCATTGGTATAATGTAATGTTTATTTCTGGCCCATGACCCTTTAGTGAAGTTTGATTTCTGGCACTTAATTAAACACTGAATTAAACACACCTAAACCCAATGCATTTCTTATAATGTATGAGGTCAGTTGAATTGTGGTCACATTCAATGTGGTTACTGTTTAGTTCATATGTTGGAATTCTGATCAGATGGTCGTGAGCTCCAATCCCAGCCCCACCAAGCTGCCACTACTGGGCTGTTGAGCCCTCAACTGCTCAGCTGTATAAATGAGATACATTTTCACATTTTCATACAAAAAAGAGCTCATACAAAAAATGTTATATAATTTAGTGGTATCATTTTGACATGAACACTTTACACATGTCTGACCTGAGTGTGTCCCATAAGGACTTACTGTGGTGTGAAAAAGTGTTCCTGATTTCTTATTTTTGTGCATGTTTGTCACACTTTTCAGATCATCAAACTAATTCAAATATTAGCAAAAGATAACACAAGTGAACACAACATGCAGTTTTTAAATAAAGGGTTTTTATTATTGAGGGAAAACTAAATCCAAAACTACATGGCCCAGTGTGAAAAAAGTGTTTGCCCCCTTGTTAAAACTGTGGTTTATCACACCTGAGTTCAATCTCTCTAGCCACACCCAGGCCTGATTACTGCCACACCTGTTCACATTTAAGAAATCTCTTAAATAGGACCTGCCTGACAAAGTGAAGTAGACCAAAAGATCCTCAAAAGCTGGACATCATGCCAAGATCCCAAAAAAAATACAGAAACAAATGAGAAAGAAATTAATTGAGATCTATCAGACTGGAAAAGGTTATAAAGCCATTTCTAAAGCTTTGGGACTTTTATTATTCACAATTTTTCACTATTATTATTATTATTATTATTATTATTATTATTACCATTATTCACAAATGGCAAAAACATGGAACAGTGGAGAACCTTCCCAGGAGTGGCCGGCCGACCAAAATTACCCCAAGAGCACAGGGATGACCAAGAGGTCACAAAAGACCCCACAACAACATCCAAAGAACTGCAGGCCTCACTTGCCTCAGTTAAGGTCAGTGTTCATGACTCCACCATAGGAAAGAGATGGCAAAAATGGTCTGCATGGCAGAGTTTCAAGATGAAGTTGCAAGGCTCGTCTCCGTTTTGCCAAAAAACATATAAACAAATAAACTTGACTTGACTTAACAGTAAAATATGTTAGTGGTAGTGTGATGGTCTGGGGCTGTTTTGCTGTTTCAGGACCTGGAAGACTTGCTGTCCATCTGTTCATGACCTCAAGCTGAAGTTAACTTGGGTTCTACTGCAGGACAATGATCCAAAACACACCAGCAAGTCCACCTCTGAATGGCTAAAGAAAAACAAAATGAAGAGTGGCCTAGTAAAAGTCCTGACCTGAATCCTATTGAGATGCTGTGGCATGACCTTAAAAAGGTGGTTCGTGCTCGGCAACACTCCAATGTGGCTGAATTAGTTGTTGCTGCTAGGGTGGCCCAACCAGTTATTAGGTTTTGGGGGGGAAACATTTTTTCCACACAGAGCCATGAGTTTTGGATTTTGTTTTCCCTTAATTATAAACATAAATTAAAAAAAAGGTTTTCAAAATTATAATAGTATTCATTTACAACAAAGCCCAACAAAGTGATGAAAAAACTGTCTGAGAAAAAAGCTGAAAAGTTAAGACCCTTCTTGAAGCCTATGCATTTTTACTAAGTTGTGTATATGCCAACTAATTCATTTTAAATTTATTCAGCATTAAATATGCAGAAGCTAGGACCCACCTGCATTCTTCTGGTGTCTTTTTTATATAGCTGGAAGCAAGCTGTGCTGTTTGCATTGCTTAAAAGGACTGTGCGAAGACTGATCGTCCTATTATAGCAAACATTGTCCTCTTAACCCTGAAATGATTTCAGTCCTAGTAAAATTAAGGTTGGTCTTTTCTGTCTGCTATATGGTACAGTATGTTCCTAGTTTTTATCGTCACAAACCACGCGCTTATACTTCAATTTAATCTTTAATCTTAAAATCTGTCCAAAATTATTTATAAAAGAGGTAAGCAATTATTTATTTTTGAGAAAAAGCCCATTAAGTGTGGAGCAGCTAAATATTAAAGGGTCAGTTTGGTATATTTAAAGCTTTCAGCTGCCTGCAGCTGTGATGCAAATACTGACAACGGTGCATAATCCATCCAACTGACTCACTGACATTTGTGATTGTCTATAAGGTTAAAGAAAGAAGGACTGAGCAATGTCTTACTGGTGGTGAGGCTAATATCTGGGGTAGAAACTAGCATGATCCACTGCATGCATCTAGCAAAAATAAATATTACACATACAGAAACATCGTAAACTGCAACTTTACTTGACCAATTACACAATGCCGTTATCTGTTTGTTTCTATTTTCTAATGAAGTTTGCTCTGTTTCTCAAACAGAAAGATGCAGTGGCAAATTTTAAACTCATTTGAACCAGTGAGTTACTTAAGATGGAGGAATGAATGAGTCCTGCAAATGCATCTGTCTTGGCTTGTTTTCAAACTTTATATCAGACCATTTATTCACACTTAACCGAGAGTTAAAAACTTTCGACAACTTAGTCTCAAGCAATATTACAAAATAAAAAACAAAAAGAAAATGAATAGTGTATAATATTACTATAGTGTATAATACTCCTCTCCCTGTATTCATTAAAAACATACATTTATTGAATAAATAAAAAAGTAATGATGCATTAGTATGTAGTTATTATAAATTAGCAAGTTTATTTGATTAATCATATTACTACATTTTGCAGGTTCACAGGTAATGAATTATTTGTTACTAATCAGCAGCAGGCCTAATAATAAAAATAATTAATAATTAATAGCTTGTCAAACTTCAAACTTGAAGTTAGCGTTCACGACTATCAGAAATATATATATATATATATATATATATATATATATATATATATATATATATATACAGTGGCACCCAGGTTATGTCGATGTCCTAGGGGTTGCCAAAAAGCATTGAGATGACCGATGATCGAGATAAACGAAAACAATATGGCGGCAATATATTAACGTGCTTGAAATTTCTTTATGTACATGATGTGCGTTAATAAATGAGAATGTGCATGCACGTGTTTTTGGAGGGTTTTTACACAACAGCGTTGCCGCGATTTGTTTGATGAAGGCATGTTATAAAAATGTACATACAGTACATGTTTGTTAACTGTCAGGAATCTTCCGCCACTTCCGCGAGTTCTTCTGCGGCTGCACCGAGATAACCGACGATTTTTCCCCCCTTGTGCTCGAGATATTAGGGTTCGGCGACATAACCAATTAAAAAATGCTTAGAAAAAGCGAGAATTTGACGGTTCCACTTCAAAAACGTCGACTTAATAGGGTTGTCGAGATAACCGAGGGCGAGATAAGTGGGTTCCACTGTGTATATATATATATATATATATATATATATATATATATATATATATATATATATATATATATATATATATATATATATATATATATATATATATATACTGTTAATTTGTACAGTATATATATATATATATATATATATATATATATATATATATATATATATATATATATATATATATATACTGTACTGTACAAATTAATTGTTGAATGTTGATTAAATGTTAGATTCTTTCAGTTCAATGCAATCATGTTGAACAGTACACAGGAATGCCAGGCAAACAGCTTTGCTGTTAAATATTCCACTCTGCACAACACATACTGCACAGTGATGAAGTCCTTCCCGCTCTGCAAAGTGCAAAGCAACAAACCACAGTATATCATTCGGTGCACTAGTGGGCCATTTGAATTGCAGAGAACAAGACCAATTCAGACTGCAGCATAGCCTGACAGGGGGGCTCTGCGCATGAAATCATGCAAAACATGAGCTCTTGATTGGATGTCCACTCCAGCGTGAGATCCACATCACTCTGTGCGTTCTCGTTCGTGTACAGTATGTGTGTGTGTGTGTGTGTGCATGTGTGTTTGCTGGACTGCTAGCTGACAGCCTGTTGACACGTTCTCATTATGCCATGCTCATGTTGCTTCTGGCCCTGAGCGCCTGGCTCCAGTTGCTGCACCTCTCTCTCTTTCACACACATACACACACAGTCCCACACACACATTCTATTATGAACATCCCACTGGTTGTTGGATCATGGCCTTCAGTCAGCAGGGTTTTATTTTCCTCAAGCTTCTTGACGAGGAATCAGGTTTTTGTATTTCTATATCACTTGACTTAGCTTGGCCAACACATTTTCTGTATCATGACAGGCGATGCAATATCACTGCAGCTCCCTGCAATGACTCTCATAAGTCACAGTCTAATGTTATCTTTTATACATATTAATGGAAACAGAGCTGTCATGGGATGACAGCTGACCAGGAAATATTTGAGTGACACATTGATGGAGCAGGTACAACCTCATAGAATTCTAGATTTGAGCCTGAGCTTAGGGGTTCTATTTTTTGTCCAGATGTTCACCTTGTGTTCAAACCCTAAATGTGAATAAAGGTTAAGTTATCGTTTTATAGTCTTTTAAAAAATACAGTACAGACCAAAAGTTTGGACACACCTTCTCATTCAAAGAGTTTTCTTTATTTTCATGAGTATTTTTATGACACTGAAGGCATCAAGGGATATTTGCCCAAGAAGGAGAGTGATGGGGTGCTGCGCCAGATGACCTGGCCTCCACAGTCACCGGACCTGAACCCAATCGAGATGGTTTAGGGGTGAGCTGGACCGCAGAGTGAAGGCAAAAGGGCCAACAAGTGCCAAGCATCTCTCAGGGAACTCCTTCAAGACTGTTGGAAGACCATTTCAGGTGACTACCTCTTGAAGCTCATCAAGAGAATGCCAAGAGTGTGCAAAGCAGTAATCAAAGCAAAAGGTGGCTACTTTGAAGAACCTAGAATATTACATTTTTCAGTTGTTTCACACTTTTTTGTTATGTATATAATTCCATATATAATTCCACATGTGTTAATTCATAGTTTTGATGCCTTCAGTGTGAATCTACAATTTTCATAGTCATGAAAATAAAGAAAACTCTTTGAATGAGAAGGTGCGTCCAAACTTTTGGTCTGTACTGTATGTACAATAATTACAATAACAATATTTATGGGGCTAATTAAAAATTAATCTGTAGCTGCAATGTTGATGAACCTGATAAAATGGCAACTGCTGATCTCAGGAAATCAGTTTTTATTGTAAAAATCAGTTTTAATTGTACTTCTGTACATCTAGCTGGTTGTTGTTTCATTCCATATTTGGAATGAAAACCTGCACCCACACCAGCCCTTTGTTAAAAAAATTAATTGGACACCTCTGTAATGTAGCTATTATTCTTACAGGTATTGTGCATGCTTTTATACACAGTTGTTATTCCTAGCCAGGTTTTCCAGCCTTCCTTTTAATAGATTTATTAACCACAGACTGATTCAATGAGAGTCACCTGGGACTCATTTACCTGCAGGTAGAGTATATAGATACTCTAGTTGCCTTATCACTGGATGTCGACGCCATCCGAGGCAAAGAGGCAACGTCGATATGTGACAATGTGGGGTGAGACTGTGTTGGCATAGATGTGCAACTGATCCAGAGTACAATTTATTACTGTGTACTGTTACCACTGACTAAAATAAATCACCAGTTGATTCTTTAGATGTTTGGCATAGTGCAAATACATGATTGGACATATTGTATTGCATTTTTAGTTAATATATAACCAGTTATTTAAATATGGACGACTTGCTATATGGCAACAAGTTTGTGAATACCTGGCCATCACACTAATTTGTGCCTTCTCTAAAAACTGTTGCCATTATGTTAAAAGAACAATGTACTCACATTCTGTAGCTTTTACTGGAACAAAGAACCCTAAAAGTTATTCCAACAAAACAATGGCCCTGTGCACAAAACAAGTTCAATGAAACCATGGTTTTAACACAGTTAATGTTGAAGAACTCAAGTAGACTTTACAAAACCCTAAACTTAACTCCACTAAACACATTTGGGATGAATTGGAACACCAGCTGTGACCCAGACCTCTTCCCTTGACCATAAACTCCCACAGCAACACTCCAATTTTTATCATAAGTTACATCATAATGAGCTCTCTGTCTATGCAATCCTGTGCAATATGTGTCTGACAGAGAGAGGAAATTGTTTACTATACATATTTTAATTAGAAAAGAGTGCACAAATTCTGCACAATTGTACCAGAGGTTAGCATTAAACCACATGCCACACTAATGGTTTTTCAAAATTTCACTTTTTTAACATGTATCAGATATCAACAGGTGTCATATTTCTATACTATTGTATAGTCGTCACATTTGAATGTGTGTATTAAGAGAAAGTAGGGGTGTTACAGTAATACTGTGTTATAATTGTGCTGTGTTTAACCTGTGCCAGCTCTTTCCTACTCTGTGGCTATTTACAGCCACTCCAACTGCCAATAATTCCTCTACTTCTTCCTCTAATCCTTTATAAATTACATTGTTTTTCACTGCAGTATGCATGCATTATTTATTTATAAAACATTATACAGTTGAGGCGGTAAAACTATACTATTAGTAATTTATCCAAACATAAAATAATAATAATAATAATAATAATAATAATAATAATAATAATAATAATAATAATAATCTGACTTTAAATTAAAAAAAATATATATATATATATATATATATATATATATATATATATATATATATATATATATATATATATATATATTTTTTTTTTTATATATATAATATGCTTTTAAAAATATTTACCTAAAAAATAACATAAATATAAAAAAGTTGTTTATTTATTTATTTATTTATTAATTTATTATTATTATTGTTATTATTATTATTATTATTATTATTATTATTATTATTATTATTGTAGATTAATTTATTTATCTGTTTGTTTGTTTGTGTGTTTGTTTGTTTATAAATATGTGCCATTAAATGTAATAATGTATGCTGGATTTTATATAGTGCATACAGTATGTTTCTATAAATGGAATGACATTTTTTTTTTATTTGGCTTAATTTAATTTAATTCTATTTTGGTTCATTTTATTGTATTTGTTAACTGAACCAAAGCCAAAGTTTATAGGGTTTATAAAGGGTGTCTTTAGCAGTAGCATAGAATTTTCTCTTTATTTGAACTAGGAGACCTCAATTTGTCCAGCATGACAATGCTCCTGTGCACAAAGCCAGCTCCATTAAGATCTGCTTTGCACGGGTGGAGTGGAAGATCTCCTGCTCTAGAGCTCTGACCTCAACCCTATTGATCACCTTTGGAAGAAATTGGAACTCTGACTGCACCCCAGGCCTCCTCAACTTACCTAAATCAGTACCTGACTTAATTAACACCCTTGTGTCTTAATGAGCACTAATCACTAAAAACACATTGCTAGTGGAACATCTTCCCAGAAGTGTGGAGGGAATTATAAGAGCAAATTGGGACTAAATGTGGAATGTGATGCTCAAAAAACACACACCATATTATTATTATGACCAGGTGATTCTGTTCACATGTCATAGATTTCTTATTGAAATCCCTGTGATGTTTATTTTCAGTTTGGTTCAGTACACATGTTTGTGTCATTTGTTTTCTTACCTCCTGCCTTCAGCTCTCACTTGTTTAGAAGTACATCAAAGAAATACCATGGTGAAATACAATGTAATAAAAAGTATGTCCTTTCCGATACAGTAATGAGAAACTTTTTTGTTAGGGCAAATCTCTCACTTGTAAAGCATACTCTTGAGTAAAAGACCAACTGCTTCATCAGCCTCTGCATCCAGTGGCATTTGGAGAGCGCTCCAAAAGAGCCTAATCCAATACGGCTTTATGGACACGAGCCCTGCAAATGTTACGTAAGCCCCCATTATTCTCAGATTTCCGTTGAGATCGACTGGCCGATCGACCCCAGGAGGATGTGGCAAAGGGTCAGCCACCAGAAATACCGATATGTTAAGAAAAAGCTCATTTAGACCCAAATAGAAATTATTGACCTGGAAGTGAATGCTGCTTGCAGCATGATTTGTTGCTGGTTACAGCAAGAGCAATGACTTCTGTGGAGTCTCTCCCTGTGTGTGTGTGTGTGTGTGTGTGTGTGTGTGTGTGTGTGTGTGTGTGTGTGTGTGTGTGTGTGTGTGTAAAGTCTATGAAGACTGCTATTTAGTCTTTTTAGTTTCTATTTGGTTCATGGTTTGCAATGTTTAACAGTCAAAGATTTATAAAACCATTACATATGTATATTTAGGCAGGTGGATTCATTTTTGTGTTTTTATGCTCCCAGACAGATTGCTCTGAGCACATAAAGTAATTTCCCCATCATAAAATTGAGGTATGACCATTTTTAAGAGCCAGCTTATAGAGCTGGTTAATCATCCAAATGGAAAACGAACAAGCCTAAATTGGGAAGAAAGCATCAATAGATTTTGTCTAGACTACATACACTATTGTTCCAGAATATTGTAATCCTAATTTATCGTTTGAGGTCAGATATACTTATAGAGCATGTCTGTAACTGTGTTTATGTGTGTAAGTAGGCTGAGTGTGATTGATCTGCTTTGTTTTATTAACTCTAATTAAAGACTGATAACTACGTGCCTGTTTCGACAAACAATTCAATTTCCTGTCTAAAAACATGCTGCAATCACATCCGACTGGCAATAAACAGACAGTGATAATGCACAAATAGGATTAAATGATCCATTTACCATATCAAAGCTCGGCCGAGTATTACACACCAGCTTAACGACAGGACAGAAGCTGATAAACAAGAGATTTATCAGGACTTTTATCACAGAGTTAAGTAAAGGCTTCATTGCAATCCAGTCCAATAGGGTACTACAATATGACCTTTTAGAGCAATTTACAAGTATTGCCTAAGCAATCACAGGAAAGCAGAGCCCTGAAGATATTCAAAAGTAATTTTCTTGATTCACAAATTATGTTTTATGTTTTGACAACATCTTTTGGTGAAATTCTCTAAACATAAGAGGAAAAGTCTAGATGAACAAATGGACAGCCCAGTGTCAAGATAATGTAAGCCAAACCTTTTAAAGATTGGACAAAACTCAAATAGTGTATTGAAATAATGGCATTTAGACTGACAAATTGACTTAAACAAGACAACCATCTCACATTAAATGTTATTAGATAGATTGCAATTCATTGGATTTGTAGATACTTCTTTGGCTTGGTTTACATCCTATCTTTGTAGTTGCGCTTAATTTGTTCAGTTAGGACAGTTTAAATCTAAATCTTCATGCATCACTGCAGGTGTCCTGCAGGGCTCAGTTCTAGGCACTTTACTATTTATCATTTATTTATTGCCACTTGTGAGTCATGGGAATCTTTCAGAAACCTTGTATTTAATTTAATTGTTATCTGTCCTCAAAACTTATTTCTGACCTTCCTCCATCTTCTCTTTCTAATTGTTTGTCTAAAGTTAAAGCTTGGTTCCAAATACTTTTCTTAAATTTACCAGTAGTAAAACTGAAATACTCCCTGTGGGCACTAAAAATAATCTATCAAAGACCAGTGTAGAAAAATCTCTCTATGTGTATCAATGGTTCTACAATTGCTCTTTTAACACAGGTTAATAGCTTGGGTGTTATCCTTGACAAAACCTTTTTCTTTCAAAGCACATATTAACAAGATCACCCAGACAGCTTACTATCACATCTATAATATAAATCCCCTCCACCCAGCCCTCTCAATAAGGAGCACTGCAGTTAAGGTTTACAGCCATCACCTCATGCATGGACTTTTGCAATGCTCTTTTTTGGTCTTTCACTTAAACTATAACACAAGTTTCTTTTGATATTCACACCAATGACTCTGTCTCTATTCTTAAATCACATATGAAATTTCTACTTTTCAGACAAGCATATCATTGACATTGTACACAAATGTCCGATTAATTGTATAGACTTTCATTATTTTAAATTGTTGTTAACTGTTTTGTGTGTTTATTGTATGTAATATGTCCTTGAGTGACATGTAAGGGGCCCATAAATAAAAGGTATTATTATTATTATTATTATTATTATTATTATTATTATTATTATTATTAATATTAGCCATAAGAATATTTTGCATGCTACAAAGCAGTGTTACAGAAATATATAGAAGAAGAAATTTGTTCAGGCTTGTCTACTGATTAAGTTTGCTATAATGTTTTTTGTAAAAGAGTGTGAATTGTCTGAGTGTGAGAATTTAGCACAAATAAAAAAAAAAAAATTGGAACAGGTTTCTTGTACAGTTCAAAGCAATAAAAACAGTTGGGTACATTCAAGGCCTGGTCTCAAAGATACTTTCTTTTAATGCCTTTCTTTACATTTTTGGACACACCAATCAAAAGTTATGACCATACACATACACATACCTCTAAATTATGTTTCATAGCTGCATGGCTCTTTATTTGACCCTAAGCTTTGGTTACTGTGAAGGTTTTGCATTAAAGTTCCTCGAAAGCATGTGGATATTAAGGCATCAGCAATAGCTTAACTGCCAGCACCTCAAGTCATAGAGCTAAGCATTAATAAAACAAAGTCAATACTAAAGCCTAATAAACAAATAAAAGACTAAATATGCAACCACATATGCACACCCAAATAAACCAAAATATTCAGTTTTTAATTGTCTTACCAACATTTTACTTGTCCCTGCTTTATCAGCTATGGTTCCATTTTTATGAGCTTGTCATCAGACCCTAAATGGCTGCATCTGCAACATCTTCAACATGGCTAGAAAAGTCAGATATCCTAATACGTTTGTCCATGTAGTGTTTTTATTTTTGAGTGTGTGTGTGTAAATCAAAAACATGGTGTAAGAATAAAAGGAACAAATGGTACATTTAAGGTCTTTACGGTCCAGTTTTATATCTTAAATCCAACAATGTTCCACTATTTTACCTATTATTATCTTCTAACCAAAGTACTACCCCTGTGAGTAATGTTTGTACCACAGCATTTTCAAAAACTGTATGATTCTCACTGATTCCCTCCTCAGTGTTCAAACAACTGACCAAAACTATGATCAAGAAATTATAAAAATAAAAGCATTTCTTGGTTAAGATTAGTTTGGTTGCTGAAACTGAGCTGGAAAAACACAGCTGGGTTTTGATAATATGGAATATCCACTGCTGTTCGTAGATCCACCACGATCGATTCTTAGCTTCCTCCCTGCTCACTGATTTGTGGCTGATGGCTCTGTTTGGTGAACCAGGGAATTCCAATAGCTATTTATAAGCACATAAAGCCAAACGAAACTAGAGGTGTGGATAAGACTGTAATATAGAGCACTGTTAATCAATGTGTGTGTGTGTGTGTGTGTGTGTGTGTGTGTGTGTGTGTGTGTGTGTGTGTATTCTGGAGGCAATGTGACAAAGTGTGTTGCTTTGCCAGTATTGTGTAAAAATGTTGTTCTGGGAAAATTAAGCTCGTGTAATAAGGGTGTATGCTCTGCGTGTGTCCTTTGGTCTGCATCTTCTGCAGTTATCTTCAAAAACACCCACTGCCTGAAGCAGCCAGTGCATGTTCCCTAAATGGATACAAAACACAGATGGCAGAAACGAGGTTTTGTCAAATGTGCTTTTTTTTTCTTTTTCTGGATGTTGCAATATGTTTAAATAATTGATACCACTATTCTGGTGAATTTGAATCCTGAAAAATGATGGACCACTGAACATAATGTTCTACCTAATCGACTCTGTCTGTGTGACGTCTGTACTGTCGCAGTTTCATTTAAAATTAATCTCCACCAGACAAGCCATTCTGACCCAATAAATCATGTGTGTGTTTTATTATCGTTAATAATACAGTAGGAACATCACTTTAATAGGAACATCTGTACCCCTGCTCATTCATGCAATTATACAAACCATGTTCACCAAATCATGTGTCAGAAGCACATTGCAAGATATTACGCAGAATTAGGTCAGGAGCTTCAGGTGGAGATTTGTCCAATTTGGGTGAACCTGCACCCACTGTAGTCTCAAATTCCTGTTCTTGGTTGACAGGAGTGTAACCTGTTCTGAGATGCTTTTTCGCTTACCATGGTTGTAGAAAGCGATCATTTCAGTAAATGTCAACTTCCTGTCCACTCAAACCTGCCAAGTCTTACCATTCTCCATTCTCCACCTGCTCCCTACTCTCACCACAAATCACAATATCATCCTCAAACATCATAGTCCACAGAGACTCCTGTCTGGCTTTGTCCGGCAACCTGTCCATCACCACTGCAAACAGGAAAGGGCTCAGAGCCGATCCTTGATGCAGTGCAACCTCCACCTTGAACCAGTCTGTCGTTCCTACTGCACACTTCACAGCTGTCACACTGTCCTCATACATGTTTCCACTTTTCCACTTCATCTTTACTAATCCAGTCCACTTCCTGCGTCACCATCTCCACATCATCCAACCTTCTCTCTCTCATTTTTCTCAAACAAATAAAAGCCTACTTACCTCTTACCCTAAGAGAACGTGGTACCAGTTAGAAGCCAGTGGAGGGAGCACAGCAGTAAGGTGGTGTGGGAGAACTTGGCCAGGTTAAACATAAGACGTGCAACTGTGTTTCAAGTCATTTGCTGTGAACGAACAGCGTTCAGAGGAGGACCTGCTAGCTGAGAGTTGCAGCAGTCCAGTTTTGAAATGACAAGAGACTGAACAAGCACCTGGGCAGCCTTTGGATGTTGTGTAAAAGGAACCAAGAAGAGTTAGTCACATTAGCAACATGTGAGGACATCTCACACTACAGTCTTCCTTCTTCAGTTCCCGCCATCTTATTCTTCTTTCTGCACTGGCTTGTGCAACTCTAATGGCTGGGTAATAGAAATATAGCTCTTAAATTGAACTCTGCTCAGTACCCTGTAAAAAAATTTGTATCAAAATTTTATTTTATACATTAGCACCTTTTATAATGAGCCATTAATAAAGTACTTTACAATGAAAAGTACTAATTAAAACAATAGAGCATTTACATCCAGGTATTAGTCAAGATACACACACAAAAAGAAAAAGCCTTTTTTTTTTTTTTTTTTTACAAAGAATTAAAAGTAGTCAGAAGGTTGACCTTATATTAAAAGGCAAATTATTTCATAGTTTTAGAGAAGTTTTTGTACTTAGTTCTTGGTGGATGTAAAATTGTATGTCATTTCCATTTATTTTATATACAAATTTTATATAATTAATAATTAGTGGGACACGAAAAACTGTACTTTGCTTTAGACAGTATGATTAGTAAGGTTTTCTTTACTGATCATACTGAAAATATCAGTGATTTAAACAGCAGCCTGGATGATGACATTATGGTGTTTCTTTCATTGTGCTGCAAAAAAATTTTTTTGAGCATTACAATCCCTGTCCAGCCTTCCTCAAAAGCCTCCAGTCCATGTATTTCACAGGCTGTTGGTATTGATGTCACTGTGTCTGGCAGGTTCCAGCAGCTCTCTTAGCTGTTTAGAAATCATTAATGCTTTTCCAAAAGTCCTGGTGTGCCTGTAACCCACAGAGCAAGCGGGCCTGGAACACATCGCCTACAGAGAAAGAGAGGGAGTGGGAGAGAGAGAGAGAGAGAGAGAGAGAGAGAGAGAGAGAGAGAGAGAGAGAGAGAGAGAGAGAGAGAGAGAGATTTCTGAAATAGAATCAAAGTCCAGCTTCAAAAGGTCAGCCTTAGATTGTTCCCTTTGCCTTATGAAGCTGTGAGAAAGGGGAGGATGTGTGTGAGGTGGTAGAGATATGGATGGAAGAACTGCTGTCAAGAAAGTGCTACAGCTCCCTCTTAAATGCAAATGGGTCCGGAAAACAGCCAGACAGAGAGCAGGGATACACTTTTTTTCTCTCCCTCTCTCAAACTACACAGACAGATGGATGTCCAAATGTTTCGGGGGAGGTTCTCGTTCTCTCTTTCACTCCTGCTCTCAGTCATGGCTTCATGAGTATATTTGGAAACCCAACAAACCAAGGGACATCAAGCAGTCAGCATGTGAGCAGCATGATGAATAGCTGGATAGCAGCCTGTTGTTAGAAAGAGAAGAAAAGCTTGAAGAAAGAAGTCGGGCTTCTAGGTAAATCTCAAAACTGAGATTAATTAAAATATAAAGATATACATACATATATACAGTGGGGCAAAAAAGTATTTAGTCAGCCACTAATTGTGCAAGTTCTCCCACTTAAAAAGATGAGAGAGGCCTGTAATTTTCATCATAGGTACACTTCAACTATTAAAGACAAAATGATAAAAAGAAATCCAGGAAATCACGTTGTCTGATTTTTTAAGAATTTATTTGCAAATTATGGTGGAAAATAAGTATTTGGTCACCTACAAAAATGGCTTGGCTCTCACAGACCTGTAACTTCTTCTTCAAGAGGCTCCTCTGTCCTCCACTTGTTACCTGTATTAATGGCACCTGTTTGAACTCGTTATCAGTATAAAAGACACCTGTCCACAACCTCAAACAGTCAGACTCCAAACTAAACTATGGCCAAGACCAAAGAGCTGTCAAAGGACACCAGAAACAAAATTGCAGAACTGCACCAGGCTGGGAAGACTGAATCTGCAATAGGTAAGTAGCTTGGTGTGAAGAAATCAACTGTGGGAGCAATTATTAGAAAATGGAAGACATTTACTTTAGGAACATACCCTGATCTAGGGTAGAGGAAGGCACTGTCTAGGCCTGGAGTAAACTCCAGGAAGAAAGGGTTCACAGAAAGGGCCTAAAGATCCCCTACTCTCTTAAGAGAGGAGATGGCCAAGAGGAACACAGTCACCTCGGTCAGAGGCTCAAAGGGAGGCTGCAACAGGGCCGAATCCCATGCAGGCACTCTATGTTATACAGTCAGCCTCAGCCTCTGGGGGCTACGGAGAAAGCGTGTCACCAACAGGTTCTATCCCAGCGACAAGCTCCATTGGCAGACACGTAATTCTTCAGGGTGGATGGAGCCAATCCTTTTGGTGAACTGTTTTGAAGAAATTCCAGAACTGAGCCGACTGTACAGTTAACTGGGTCTAGGCAGTGTTGTTCACACCATGTAGTGAACAGGCGCCACCTCCCGGCATATACCATACTAATTGACGGAGGTCTGATTTGAAAGATGGTCTCTACGACCTCGGTGGAGAGACCGGTGGCTAGAAGCTGTGCCCCTTCACGGGCCACAGCCCTAGTCTCCATAGGTCTGGGCAGGGGTGTATTATTGTGCAGGGGGCCTGAGATAGAAGATCCCTCCTGAGAGGATGCTCCCAGGGAGGTTGTTCCAGAAGGGCTACCAGGTACGCAAACCATGGCCTGCCCGGCCACCACAGGGCCACTGGGAGGAGACGGACTCCGTCCCGGTGAACTCCGAGTTAACATATACCAGTGAACTATATAGTGCGGTGCACAGCATCACTGTTAGCCAAATATGCCTCTCTATGACATGTTATAGGTTTCTTTTTACACCTAATTCACACTCATTAGTAATTAATAATTGCCTATCACCTCTCATTGCACTTTATGTCACTTTTACAACAGAAATTATATTTTTTTTATCTATAAAAAAGCAGTTTAGAGCTTAAAGCCTTGATATCCCAAAGTGCTTACAAGAAAAGAATGTAAAAGTATCTAAGACATGAATTATTCACAGACAATTCTGCATGGCTATGTTAAGAAACAGCAAAAGAAAACCAACAAATTAAAGCAGACAGAAAGAGGAAGGAACAATAAAAGAACAGAAATGTAGTTAAAACAAAAAGCCTAAATAAATGCAGTGTTAAATAACTGTAGGTGCTTGAGTGAATGAGAAATGCACTCCAGTCCAGATATTGTTAATCTTACTTAATGTCAAGAAAGTGAAATATTTCTCTCTAAATTTACACAGGTGTAGCACTGCCAAAAAAAAATTTTTTTTTTTCAATCTTATTTATATTTATATATTTTTTTTTCTTAATAGATGCAAACAAGTACAAATAGCACAATCCAATGATCATTAAAAGCTTCTCTGAAGTAAACAGTTCTGAAGCTGTGTGTCTGCCAAACAAACTCGATTATATTTTCTGGGAAACGTCTCTGTGTCTGAATCTGAAGTAAAATAGCTAAACTCACTCCAATTCCATTCAAACCATGGAACTGAAAACAAAGCCAAACAAAAAACACTGAGACAGAGGCCAAAAGGAGAGACCAAGCCAAAGGCCTGTTGATTCTTTCCCCTTATGTATAATGCAACAAAATTGTTCTAATTGTATGTAATAGCTGAACTAATTGTGCTAAACAGGGCAGTGGATAATTGGAAGAGCAACTTTAATGAGTGAAACAAGGTGGATCCCAAATGCTAGTGTTTAATAGATGGTTTCTTATTAGCCTTCATTGTAACAATCAACCAGTCTGTGAGAACCATCATCGCTTTTTAGACTTTTTGAATAGGATTTATGTCATTTAATGCAACAGCATTTCTGCATTCACTATTCACTTTACAAGTGACGCTGTAGTTATAAGCATTCCCGTATGCAAGATTCTTTAGAAGAAAGGGTGTGTTGTTGATGAAACACATGTTTGTAGTTGCAAAAGAGTAGGTGATGATAGCAACTGTACTGTTGTATAGATGTTCCACAATGGAAAAAGAAAATCTTGAATACATGAACAAATAGTTGTGGTACAAGAGGAAAGAATCATTATGTACTTCAGGCAAAATGCTGCTTCATATTGGGCCACATCACAACACCGTTCAATGATTATTTTTCGATAACTTCATGCCACTTAGTGATTTGCCTGGTATTCATTTTATTACATTTTCTTATATGCAGTTTTAGAAAATGACACAGTACATTTAAGTTTGTATATTTTCACAGGGTCTTGTCAATAATAATAATAATAATAACTCCAATTATAAAAAAGTTGGGACACTGTGTTAAATGTAAATATAAACATAATGCAATGATTTGCAAATCTTACAAATCCATATTCTACCCACAATGAAACACAAAAAAATGTATCAAATGTTTAAACTGAGAATATTTTTATTCTCAATTTTTTATATTTTATTATTTTTAAGGAAGAAATAAGGTCATTTTAAACTTAATGGCTGCAACAGGTATCAAAAAAGTTGGGACAGGCCCATGTTTACTGCTGTGTAGAGTCATGTATGTAGCATCATCTGTGTACATATGGGAACTGAGGAGACCAGTTGTCAAAGTTTTGATAGAGGAATGTTGCTCCATATGTATCTGATACAGGATTTTAGCTGCTGAACAGTTCTGGGTGTAGTTTGCTGTGTTTTTCGTTTCATGAAATGCCAAATGTTTTCAAAATTTGGGAGGTCTAGACTGCAGGCAGGTCCAATACAGCACCTGGACTCTTCTACTACAAAGTCATGATATTGGAATAGATGCAGTGTAAAGTTAGCATTGTCTTGCTGAAATATGCAAGGCCTTTCCTAAAAGAGACATTTTCTCAATAGAAGTATTTGTTGCTCTAAAACTCTCTCTATTTTTAGTCTTTCTTTTAGCTAAATTACCTTCACTGGATAAAGAATGATTTACAGTGTTTAGCTATGGGCTTTGTTGAATTAAAGTACAAGTCTGAATCAGCTTCTTGGTGCAGCGACTATTGAACATATTAAATGACTGGTCATGATGCATGATGTATATATAAATATAGGCTAAATTGTGTAAGAGTGAAAACATTTAAGATGCATCAAGTAGACATTGTAGACACTGTTGGACCAGTAACACAAGCAAAATCACATTGGGTATAATTATACTTTTTGGGAAAGAAACAGTTCAGGTGCTTGTTGGTTTTTGTTTTTCGAGTGCTTTATTAAGGGCTTCTAGAGAATGGCTGGTATCTTAGATGGAGGTAATCTGTAAAAAAAAACCTGGTGGGATGATTCACAACTCACTACAGAATGGGAAAAAAATGGAAATCAAGTCTTTCTCTATGCAGTTGTTGCAGTTTTATTTTTTTTATATTTTTTTGGACTGTGCAGTGGTGGAGACCAGATAATGGCAGAAAATAAAGAATACATTATGCTTTCAGTGAAGACCTTGTTTCCTGAGCTGACTGAAGAAACGATTTCTCATTAATCCATTTGAGGGTGTTAAATTTGATACATGATATTTCTTAGCATATCACAGGATTCATTAGATTTACAAAAATCAGATACCGTATTCAGATTCTAGTTTAAATATGGCAGGGCATAAGAACGCTAAGCATTCATATATTTTAACATTTCGTTTCAGCAAAAAGCCAAGTCTAAGAAAAGAGAAAAGAAAGAAAAGGTACTTATACTTGTCACATATACATTACTGCGCAGTTATTTTTTTTCTTTGTACATTAAAGCTTGTTAGGAAGCTGGGGTCAAGTGCAGGCTCAGCCTAGATAGTTTAAGGGCCTCAAGGGTCTGACAGTGGCAGCTTGGCAGTGCTAAAGCGTGATGCTTCCCACCACATTGACCATCATGATCTTTGGTAGGAAAGGGCTTTTGAAGTTTTAGTATAGTTGGAACACTATTTTAAAAGTGTTAAGGTCATTTATTTGGTGGTGCTCTTAGTATATTAACTAAGTAATGTAAGTCAGCCTCCCTTCAATTTTGATGCACAAAATGCACACAGCACATAATTGTGTCTACTATTATTTATATTTGGCACAAGTTTTCTATTCTTTCTTTTTTTTTTTTCTTTTTTTTTTTTTTTCAAAAACCAAACTGCTAGATCACAGGCCAAATGTTTATGCTGTGTTGTGTTGCCAGGTCAGTGCACAAACCCAGTAGCAATGAATTTAAGCCAATTTCTAATTCAAACTAGCAAGTAAGAAAGACAACAGCTATGACCACGTGCAATACATGAAGCATTTACAGCATCCTAACTTCCTGAAAGGTTATTGTTCCATTTAAAATAAAAGAAAGAAAGAAAATAATAATAAAATCTGAATCAGAAAGAACTTTATTGATAAGATTGTTTGCATTTACAAGAAATTTGTTTTGGTAAAAAAAGCTTATAGAAGTTTACATTTTAATAATTAAATAAAAAAAATTGCTAAACACTAAAATAATAATAGTAATAAAAATAAAAATAAAAATAAAAATAAAAATAAAAATAATAATAATAATAATACAATCAGAATCAGAAAGAGCTTTATTGATAAGCTTGTTGCACTTAGAAGCTTAGATTTTAATAAATAAATAATTTATTATTATTGTTGTTATTATTTAGCTTGATACAATGTCTGCTTTAAATTTAAATGAGGACAGCTCTACAGTCTGAGCAGAATGACTGCTATAGCAGTATGCTCTCTTGCACTCCACTTACTTTTTATGGTCCTGTCTTTGCAGTCCAGCTGCTATTTTATTATTTGCTCCATTAAAAGTTAATAGTCACAAGGAATCCCGAGTTCATCATTTATCAGTGTATATTTTTTTATAAACTCGTTGCTCTGCATAGAATTCCTCAGTCGATCAGAAGCCTCATGCTTCACATATTTTCATTTTTTTATAGTTGCAATGCTGTTTTGTGTTGTCCTGTTATGTACCGCAGATATTGACGTGGCTATACTGACCCTGTTTTATGTGTACTCTCTGACCCCTGCTATGACTTTTGACTTTGATTTTTATATAAAAAAAAAAAACTGAAATAAAAATGAAAAAAGAAGCCATGTAGAGCTCTTTTCAAATCAGTCTCTCGTTTCTCAGCCCTGCAGCCAGAGACCTTAGGATGGATTTATTTAGTATAGATTTCAAATAAAAAAAATAAAGAATCCTTTTTTCCCCAGCTTTGTGGAATAAAATATTTATTTGCTGTATTTTATTAGAAGAGTGAGGCATTCAGGAGAAACCCAGTCCACAGCTGTCCTGTCATGTTTCAGCGGCTTGTTTGTAATCTCCACAGTGTTTATTGATTTATATGTTTACTTTGCTCACACATGCTCCACATCTAGAAGCAAGCTGGTAGCAGAAACAAGGAAGTGCAGGTGACTTGCTCGCTCCTTCACTGACAGATGAGAGTCTCTGTAGAAGCACAGCGGATCAAAGGCCGACAAAGCGCTAGTCCCGATCCCACGGCTCTCCCCTGCACTATGGCTGCTTATTCTCTTTGTTAGTTTTCCCAGTGCAGCTACCGCATCAACACGATGACGGCTGTTTAGGGCCTGTGTGATTTCACGGGAGCGTGACTGAGGATGCTTTATACGCTTGCCAAAAAAAGGTTGAAAAAATGAAAGACGGATATTACATTAGAAACAGAAGAAACTGTAAACCTGCTGTTTTATTAGCAATGAGTTTCATTGAGTCACTTTTTTATGATGATCTTTGTAGCTAATCTGCATCTGTGCCAGGTCGGTTAGCCCCCTATATGCCCTGTCCATCAAACACCACCTAGAACCAGCACTGAGTAGATGTTATTTAGATTCTGGTTAATTCGTACCATAGCATACTCATTTCCCTTAATTATACGTTGAACTAAAGTGTTTTTTTTTTCGTTTGGGTTTTTTTGTGTCACTTGTTAAATTTCATATATTTCATATATTTTTCACATATGGACTTTTGCACATGTAAGGGCAACCCCCCTATTTATTTTCTTTTTTTCTTTTTTTTTTATTATGTGATTCTACTTTTTATTTTTTTTTGGCATAATAATAATAATTATAATTCCACGATTTTTTTTTTTTTTATTTTTTTTTTTTTTTTAGTCAAATATTTTCCCCACACATTATTTTCATTTCACACAGTTCAGTTGTCCTATGTGATTTTTACACAGGATTTTATTTCACAATGATTTTAATTCCAGATGTGAATTTTAGCACAGCTCAATATTATCACATTTGTTATTTTTTCAGGTAATTTTTTTTTTTTTTTGCAGGAGTTCTTTGCTATATGATTTATTCATTTATTTTATTAAATCTTTTTAGACAGATTATTTTCACATTATTTTATTTTTCTTAATTTTTTTAATTTATATTTCCATGCATTGGTTTCTCAATACATTTCAACATTTTTTTTTCACAGCTGATGTCATTTTACTGTACAAATACATTTTTTAGTGTAGAACACTGTAATTTATTTATGACATTATTTATATTATGATTTATTTCCCTTATATCACTGCAGTTCCACAACAAATACAATTAACCCCAAATTAAAATGTTGTTAAATATTCTGTTTGGAAAAAATTTATACCTGTTACAACTTATAGCTAAACTGTTGTTTATTAACAGCCCATCAATTAAAAAAGTTACCAAGAAAACCAGAAATCATTAAGTACTTTTTGTCAAAAGTTTTACAAAAGTTGAATAACCATTTTTACAGAAAAACATCTGCATTTTTCTTTATGAAAATAGCAACATATTTTTTAAATGATTAGGATTAGACTCCATGTGAATAGATTAGAACTATAGAAAGGAATAAATAACTGCACTTGCAGCATTCAAAACATCAGAGCTGCTAGTATAGAAAAGCATTCAGCATCTTCCAACCAATCAGAATCAAGAATTTCAACAGAGCTGTGGTATAAATCTGGTTGAATTAATTAAATATATCTAAGACCTGATACACAGAGTGAAGTAATGATCAGAGTTTAATGAATGATTAGCTTTAAACTATGTGTGTGTGTGTGTGTGTGTGTGTGTGTGTGTGTGTGTGTGTGTGTGTGTGTTTGTGTGAGTGCATAGTAAAGCTTTATTGTCTCTTAATGGAATCTGTCACCGTTTCAGTACCACCGTAGTGCACAGGCTATGAATAATTATGATGAGGGAAGGGTCGAAACTTTATCACATTAAGTTAGCTCATGCATACTGACAGTCTCTGTGTGTGTGTGTGTGTGTGTGTGTGTGTGTGTGTGTGTGTGTGTGTGTGTGTATATACACTCCCTCTGTGTGCTAATCACAAGGTGAGTTTAAATCGATAGCTCAAAAACAACGAGGCCATGAAATGTGTCCAAATGGCTGCTTTCTCACACCAGCTTCTATAAAGATGCAGGAGAAGCTTTTGCTAGTCCTTTCGTTCTCATTACAGCGTTAACTCATGCACACAGATTTGCACCCGGTGCATTCATACTCTACTCAGTCCACAGTGTATTTAAAAAACACTGTCACATATCTATAAAACACACTGAGCAACAACAGCACATAATGAAATACAGAGGTACAGAAATGAGGAACAGGTCAAAATATAATGGGGGAAGTATGCAGGGGTGAAACGGTAAAGCTAGCTATATAAATCTACAATTACTGGTCTGTCTCTCTCTCTCTCTCTCTCTCTCTCTCTCTCTCTCTCTCAAACACACACATTTTTTATTTCTATGCATTCTGTTTTGATTGTGTCTACCTTCCTTTTAGTGCTATCTGTTTCTTTCCCCATCTCTTTTTTAATCTTTTATCTGTCTCTCTCTTTTTTCCCAATGTCCATATATACCTGTTTATTTCTGTTTGTGTCTTTTATTTTGTTATCTATCTATCTATCTATCTATCTATCTATCTATCTATCTATCTATCTATCTATCTATCTATCTATCTATCTATCTATCTATCTGTCTAATGTATCCTTTTACTTTTTTTGTCTTATTATCTTTGTCCCATTTACAGTCTTACTTGCTATTGATATTACTTTCTGTTTTTCTAAACACCCCCACCCTCTCTCTCACTCACTTTTTTCTGTTTTGTATGTCTATACCTCCCTCTTAGTTCTGTCTGTTTTCCCCCAATCTTTTGTTTAATATTTCTAAAGCCAAACCCTGTTTTTTTTTTTTTATCAGTATCCATCTTTCTTTTTTCCCATTGTTCATTAAATTATATCCTGTACCTCTATATCTCTGTTTGTGTCTTATAATTATTTTTGATATTTACAAAAATATTTTGATTTCATGCTCTATGTTGAGTATGGTTTTAAGATTTGCATAAAGCATTAATATTTGCCCATGCCCATGTTGATTAGAGTATTGAAACTTAAAAAGTGTCAGTTTAATGTACATTTAGAACAGAAAAAAATGTGCAATTAAGTTGTGATTAATCCTGAGTTAACTCATGACAATCATGCAATTAAACGCAGTTGAATATTTTAATTGATTGACAACCCTAATGTCTTTCTTTCTGTGTCTTACTTCTCTGTACTGTCTCTTAGCAATCTTTCTTGTTATCTTTCTTTTTCTTAACACTTAATCTCTGAGCCCCTCCCTGAAATTTGTTTAGATTAATAGAATAGAATCCACAACCAGAATATTGGATAAAAGTAGGAGACATTGTCTGCACTTCATTTAATCTTTGACTACTCAACTTTTGTGAGCCTGTCCACAATGAAGTCTCTGTTTCTAATAATAGAGCTTTTGCTGTTTCAGCTCATGCTTTTCATGGTTTAAGATGTTGTGTATTGGAAGATGTCTTTCTGCACACCAGAGTTGTTATGTGTTCATTTGTGTGGTTATTCCCCACAGACCTCTTTTCAACAAGTATTTTTCAAGCAGGTTTTCAAGCAGGTCTGTGTGAACCCAAGAGACTATTGTGAGTGAAAAATCCCCAAAGAAATCAACTGTTTCTGAAATACTCAAACTAGCCTGTTTGGTACCACCTATGCCATGCTCCAAGTGATCATTAGCCATGCTGTGCTAAAGCTCTTGACCTGTACCTGTATGAGAAGGTGTTCAGGTGCTTCCATTAAAGTGGCTAATAATTGTATTGAAAAAGTAGATCAGAATTCTACCTTTTTTTTTTTTGTAAAATTAATAAAGATTTTTAAATACATATTTATGTATATCTACTGTAAGATATATAAGATAGCAATATATTTATGTAAGAGGTGGTATTAAAAAGTTTCAAGAATACCTCTGTACTTTATTTATCGATGTTTACCCAATATCTCCTTCAAAATAGTGGCATTGCACCGCAATACAGTTCTCCCAGCATTCCTGCTACTTTTATAATTAGTTAACAGGTGGAAATATCGAATTTGTGTTGTTGTTGTTGCTACCAGGTAAAATGGCGGTAAAGGCGTGTGCAAACATTTGCACTTAACTGTACTCATTAAAAACAATGTAAAGCATATAAACTATGCACCCTGTGTGTAAAGGTCTTTCGATTTAAATATATTGTTCAGATATATAAAGCAGATTTGTAAAGTATTTTACTGCATTAGATTAGCTGTTATTGTTTCAGCAGGAAAAAAAGGAAAGAAAAGATGTTTTTGTTAATTCAGCTGTCAATACTAATTTGAAAAGACTGTTCCTGGGAACTGAGACAGCATACTGTATGCATCTAAATTTAACTCCAAGCTAATTTATCTCTAATTATCTCGTACACGGGGGAGACACAGCAACTGTGTGATGAAAAGCGACAAGTTTGTAAAATATATAAAAAATATAAAAGACAGAAAAGACAGAAAAGACAAGGACATACGGAGACACATGGAACATGGTTTTAGCTGACGTGGGCTAAATCACTTGCTAGGTAATATTGTTATATTCTGTTTTGTATTAGCTAACTAGAGTTCCCTTTCAGGAACTCAAGCTGCATTGGAACGCATTGGAAACACGACTGCGTTGTCCATGCTCTGAGTAATGAGTCTAATTAGTCAAAATAAAAAAAACACCGACGGGGTGACATCACGACCAGGAAGTATAAAGTGCACCTGGAGAGAAGACTGCTTCAGCTTCTGTTTGTTTATGAAGCGCTCTGTGTGAAATTTAATTTTTGTCTAGCTGTTTGTCAAAGAATGAAGGCACCTAAGAAACATTTTGGCCGTGTGCTTCTCCCTGTCCTCGGTTAATTTTAGAAAGGGAAACACACAGCGTGTGTGTGGCTTGTTTGGGAGCGGAGCATGCGATTGCCAGTACCGCGCTTGCATGCCTATGCGGCTGCTCCAACTCCTCGGTCCCGATCCCAGTCTTGCTGAGGCGGAGCGGTGCTCCAATTCCTGGGGTTCACTTATAGATCTTGCAGAAGGTTTGGATGGGTTTGTCCCTTTCTCCTTTCTCTTTTGCTTGGTTCGACTCTTGTTCGGCTTCTGAGGCACGCCTTTCGGTGATGTCTTCCCCCGTCATGAGGGTGCGCAGCTCCGCCTCTCTTCCTCTGAGGGGGAGCTCCTGGAGATTGTGACATGCGCCGTTCAGAAGTTCGATATAGCTTGGCCGGCCGGTGAGCATAAAGCCCCTCCATTTTTATTTGCTCCCGGCGTCACAGCCTCCATGTGTGAACTTTCCATTTTTCCCTGACCTGCACACTGAGGTGTCCAGGTCCTGGGCAGGATGAGAAAGGCCAGTCTTGAGAGACTGGAAACCTTAAGGGAGAACCTGGTAGCCTGGAGGACTTTGCCAGACGTGTCCCTGTGAGTTCTGCGTACTGTAGAGTGAGGCTACGCGATTCAGTTCGGGTCTCACCCGCCCCGGTTTAACAGGCTCTTTCTCACTCTGCTGAGAAGCGAGCAGGCTCTGGTCCTGAAATGAGAAGTAGATACTCTCCTGAGGAGGAAGGCCATCGAGGTGGTCCCTCCGTCAGACAGAGAGACCGGGTTCTACAGCCGGTACTTCATAGTTCCCAAAAAGGATGGTAGGTTGCATCCTATCCTAGATCTACATCAGCTGAACCGCTCTTTGAAGAGGCTCCAGTTTAGGATGCTGACCCACTAGCAGGTTGTGTCTCAGATCAGACTCAAGGAATGGTTTGTCAAAGTAGATCTAAAGGATGCGTACTTTCGCGCATCTTTCTTTCTCACAGGAAGTTCCTGAGGTTTGCTTTTGGGGTCAAAGCATTCCAATATCGGGTCCTTCCTTTCAGCCTTGCCCTGTCACCCCACACCTTCACAAAGTGTGTGGATGCGGCTCTGGCTCCCCTGAGACTTCAGGGCATCCGTATCCTCAATTATATCAACGATTAGTTGATATTAGCTTAATCAGAGCAGTTATCGGTCCAGCATTGAGATGTCATTCTCGCTCACATGAGGAAGCTGGGGTTTCAGCTGGATACCGGGAAGAGTGTGCTTTCTCCATCACAGGGAACAACCTATCTCAGCTTCATTTGGAATTCGGTGACTATGGGCATGCAGCTTTCCCCTGCCCACATAGTGTCCATCCTCACAGCAGTCAGAGAAGGGCAGTCACTTCCTGTCAAGCAGTTCCAGAGACTGTTTAGGCTCATGGCAGCATCGTCCAGTGTCATTCCACTTGGCTTCCTGTACATGGCTCAGAGCCCAGGGGTTATTTTGGAAGGGCAATCCCCTCTGCAAGATCAAGGTCACACGGGGATGCCTACATGCCTTAGATGCATGAAGAGATCCCAGGTTCCTACTTCATGGTCCCATGTTGGGAGTTTCCAGTCGTTGCATCGTGCTAACGCGGATGCGTCCCTCATGGGATGGGAAGCAGTCATGAGTGGCTGCTTTGCACAAGGTCTATGGGACAGTGTCTATCTGAGGTGGCACATCAATTGCCTAGAAATGCTGGCCGTGCATCTGGCTTTGAAACACTTCCTCCCTGACCTCAGAGGCAATCACGTGTTGGTCCACTCGGACAACACCACGGTGGTCTCGTATATGAAACTCGCAGGGGGGACTGTGTTAGCGCCCTGTGTACAGGCTGGTGCGCCAGATCCTCTTGTGGGCCCAGGGGAAGCTCCTCTCCTTCAGAGCAGCTTACATTAGATTAGATTAGATTAGATTCAACTTTATTGTCATTACACATGTACAAGTACAAGGCAACAAAATGCAGTTTGGGTCTAACCAGAGTGCAATAACAGCAAGTGCAGGATATAGTTTTTACATCCCGGGCCGCTTGAATGAAGCAGCAGACACCCTGTCGAGACAGGTGTCCAAGCACGGGGAGTGGCTTCTCCAACCAGAGGTTGAGGCCTCTGGTGTGTCCCAGAGTGCCTGGTTGGGACCTGGCCATAGTGTTGGAGGCTATATCTGAGCACCCCTTCGAGCCGTTGGCCGAGACTTCGTGGAGGCACTTGTCCATCAAGACCGCTTTCTTGCTGGCCATCTGCTCTCTAAAGAGAGTCGGAGTTTACTCCAGGCATGACTAGTGCCTTCCTCGACCCTAGAGTGGGTTACATCCCCAAGGTGCCCTCGGTCATCCCACGACTTGTCAGGCTCCAGGCATTCAACCCGCCTCCATTCCTGACCCCAGACCAGGAGAGGTTGAACCGGCTGTGCCTGGTCCGAGCACTGGACTGTTATGTCCAATGTACGAGTCCCTGAAGAAAGTCGGAACAACTTTTCATCTGCTACGGCCCTCTGAGGAGAGGCCATCCTGCAAATAAGCAGACACTCAGCAGGTGGGTTATTGACGCTATCTTCTTATGGGTCCTCTGGTCTCCCCAATCCATTCGGGGGTCATAGCTCACTCGACCCGGAGTGTGGCAGCCTCTAAGGCTTGGTCCTCTGGAGTGTCCCTCCAAGACCTCTGTGACACTGCAGGGTGGTCCACCCCACTTACCGTAACTAGGTTTTACAGCCTTGACCTCTGTGCCACTCCTGGCACCTCTGTCCTTCACCTCAGTTGTGCTCATTCACACTAGTCAGGGACTGGTCGGTGTGGTGTTTTTGCTCTCTCGTTCCTAAAGCATTCCAACGTAGCTCAAGTTCCTGAAAGGGAACATCTCTAGGTTAAGTATGTAACCCTAGTTCCCTGAGGGAACGAGATACTGCATCTCTGGCAACACCTCTGGTGCCCCTTCAGCGCTTCCTTCATGTTTACAGAAGCTGAAGCAGTCTTCTCCTCCAGGTGTGCTCTATACTCACTGGACATGTCACCCTGCCGGTGACAGCCTGTCTTCTATTTTGACTGATTAGACTCATTACTCAGAGCATGGACAATGCAGTCGTGTTCCCAAAGCGTTCCGAAGCAGCGTCTCGTTCCCTCAGGGAACTAGGGTTACATACGTAACCTAGAGACATTTCTTTCCTATAGCATACCACCAAACCCGGACTGTGTGTTAGCTGTTCTGGACAATGTGTCTTCAAAATTTAGGAAGCTAGAATTCCAGCTACCATACTCTCAAACAATGCTTGCTTTACTGGAATATGTTTATGCAAGGATTAGGTGTAAGCATACTGTCAAACCTGTATAGCCTTCTATCTTTACAAAAGGATGCTACTAAAAAACTTATCTATTTGTGTTTTTTGTTTGTATCTTCAAGCCTAGCATCCTATCTTTTCAGGTGATGTTTCTTCAAACATAAGCTAGCTAATTTTTATCTACCTAGCCACCTAGTATTTTTTGAGAGATGATCTCATTATTAGCTTATTTGTAGACAAATAATATATAGTTTTAATATAATAGCACTGTATGTCTAGTATAACCTTCTAGCTGTGTTTTTTATTAGCTACTTTAAATGTTTTTGTACTCAGCATATCAAACCTATGTAGCATGTTTTCTTTTTCTTTCAAATGTTTTTTTAAGCATTAACATCTAGATTTCTTAGTTAGTTTTTCTAGAATTGCTGTGTTTGCAGGTTAGTTGAAGAGCTCAGACATTAATATGGGTTTAAGTACTATTTTGAATTTGTCAAAAGCATGGTGTGCCTCAGTTATAATTGATTCTTCTCTGGACAAAGTCAATTTTGTCTTGCCTGATTTTGGCCTAGATAAGGAGCAGTATTAAACCCAGTATGGCCGTCTGACAGCTTGATTGTTTAGGGTATATACCTTTTATTTAATTTGTTCATTTGTACAATATTAATTAACTGTGTGAATTTATACATTAAAATACACAAAAGAGCATAATAGAGGTATGGTAAAAGCAAATCATGTGAACACATCAAGTGTATCTATTTGTGCAAGCCATATAGTAATTCGGAGAAATCTGTTATAAATGCATGAATCTGCTTTGTCAGTCCACATTTCTTATCCCTGGTTTCTTGCTTTTTTTGGCTCATCTTTAAACGCAGTGCTCATCTTTTAAGGCAGTGGTCTAGACACACACAAAAAAAAAAATCCAACTTAAGCGTCTGCATGAGCCGACTCGGAATGCTGTAAAATATCTCCGGGTAAATATTGATGTAACTTTTGAACTTAAGCTGCCTGATTCTCGAATACTGTCCTATGGGAGCTGGACCACTGTGAGGCAGTGAGAGAGCCTGTCGCCGTGGTAACTACAGGCCGGTCAGTTTGTGTATGTGAGCGAGGCATTGGAGCAAGAACAACTCAGCTGAAGCGTCTGATGGAGGGAGATGAGGATTAGGAGGATGTGTTCAGAGGAAATTAAGTAAGGGATCACAGATGATGAGCAGCTGAAGAACGGAGAGGAAAGCAGTCATGGATGTAACAGAGCAGAAAACAGACACACTGGGCATTGGAATACAGTGGAGATGAAGTCTGGGTTCAAAGAACGGTTGTTAATTAATTAAAGTTTCTCTGAAATATAATTGAAATGGATGTGTGATATGAACACTTATAGTACACCTAATACATGTACTAGTTACAAACTGTTTAAGCTAATTGAGGTTTAACAACATAGAACCTAGGTTTAGTTAAACCTAGGATAAAAGTAGTGAAGCTTTTTAGTCAATCCCAAAATCCACATGCAAACAGTAGGTACATGTTACAACAGAGGCTCTAATCAGATCAGATCATTTAGAGTAAAAAAACTTCAATAAAATTCAACTAAATAGACAAAATATGTGAATAATTAGAACAACAGGAGCAATTCAGGAAGTAAACATATTTTAGATTATTTCACGTATTTCTCACTTGTTACATTATTAAGTCTTAAAAAAAAAAGTGGAAGAACAAGTATGATGATCAGCAGGATTGCTCATGGCACAGCTAGAGCTTCTATGATGCAAACAGGAAGTAAAAAGACAGTATTTATTAATTTGAAATTAGATGCATTTTTTAGTTGCATTACTTAAGACGGTGCAAATAAAGATTGCCCTACTTCAACTGGATTCATTAAGCACACTGAGCTTTTTTATTACATACTTCAAATTATATAGCTAGCATCTTAAGAGTTAAAAAATATGGTATTGTACTTTTGACAAATTGTAATCAGATATCCAAGTCAACTTTGTGTCTGCTTAATCACTTCTCAACAATCAAATCTCAACAAAACATTTTAATATACTTGCTTCAATAGTAGTAGTGATTGCAGTTCCTATTGGTGGTTTGTACTGCCAAGTGAAACAAATGATTTGCACCAAATCCAAATTGCAGTAATGTGAAAAAAAAATTTTTACTCTAGTACAAAGGTAACAAAACACATCTTATTTTGTGGACAGATGAGCCAAAAGTGAAATTTTTACTCTAATAGAAGAACTTACGTAAGGTGGGAAGAGAAGAGAAGATGTTAGCAGACTGCCTCACACCCACAGTCCATCATGGAGGTGGAAGTTTAATGGTTTGAGGTTGTTTTTTAGCAGGAAAGGTTTGAGACTTATTCCAGTTGAAAGGAATACTGAACTAACAAAGCAAACAAACCATACTTCAACACCATGCAGTTTCATGTGAACTGCATCTTAATGGGAACCAACAACAAGACAATGACCTGAAGCATCTTTGGCAAGTTTTACGAGAGTCATGGCAAAGTATTTTAGCTGAATGTTCGGAGAAATTTACTGTCTGGATGTCGAAAGTGTTTAAAGCTGTTATTAATGCAAAGGGAAAATGTTTTATTGATAATAAAGTTCAACAACTGTACATTTATATATTTGATTGGTTAAAGTAAACCATATCAAATCCTCATACCTTTAATTACATAAATTGTTGGATGGATGGATGGATGGATGGATGGATGGATGGATGGATGGATGGACGGACGGACGGACAGTCTAGTTTTTCATGTCAATCAATTTGTATAAGAAATGTCAAAATGTTGATTCTTAATAGAATGTATTTTGGTAATTGATACTTATTTTATTATTTCTAACGAAATGTATAATTTAAATTCATTTTAGTTGGTATAGCTAATCTTCATAAAAAAATATATATAATAAGTAATGTATTACATTTTTTCTTTTGCATATTAAATCAGTTGCAGACTAAGACATTCACGTGTGAAATTTCATATGTAATGCCAAGCATTGCCTCTTGCTAAACTCTGCTTCTGGCATGAACAACAAAATAAAATGGCATTAACTGTCAAAAAAATGAACTTTTGAACTTTAGAGATCAGTGTGGTTTTAGTGAAAAAACATGAATGAGAATTTTTACTTCTGGTTACTTTTTCAAGCTTCCTTCACACTATAACATTATTTGTTTAATATATTAAAAGGAAACAACATATTTTGTAATCTCTAATATTAATCTCCGTTTTTCTTTCATGTGGACTAGCTGATCAATGCACAGGAGCTTTAAAAGAGCAAGGCATTTAGAAAAAAGCGACAGAGTCAGTGGAGAAACTGTTTTCTATATATTTAAATTTACTTTTCTTTAAAAAGTCCATATAGGCACATGCCTGTGAAGGATCATAAAGTCATGGTAGTGGATTTTCAGTGTTTCAGTTCTCAAGGAGAGGTATTTAAAATCGATTACAGTAGACAGATTTAATACTGAAATTACACACATTACTATTCACATATCAGATGTAACTAGAGTTCCCTTAAAGGAACTTGAGCTGCGTCGAAAACGCTTTGGGAACGCCTCGCATTGTTCACGTGTAAAATCTGGCCAATAGGCAGTAATGACATCATTGGCGGGCGACGTCGCACAAACCAGGAAGCTACAAAATAGGAGCGCAATGGGAGCGACATCAGCTTCTGTTGTTCAGGTAAGTGCTTTGTGTGTGAATCTGTTTAGCATAGCAACAAACTTTCGCATTTTCACATGAGCTTTGTGTTGTTTGTTTGGGAGTGGCATATGCTCATTGTCTGTGCTGTAGCCGTATGGCTATATGCATGCTCCGCTCCCGGACATCACTCTTCTATGAGAGTGACCTCCCTTACGGCTCAGGCCCTGGTCACGCCGAGGCAAAGCACCGCCGAAGGTTGTGTGGCTCGCAGGCCGACCTAGCAGAACCCATGGAGAAAGTTGAGTCCTTTCCAACCTCCCCTGCTGGGCCGAGCTCCTGTTCCCCGGTAAAACTTTCGCTGCACCGGGCTTTTCTCTCCGGTGCATGTGATGTGGACCTCCGGATCTCTTCCTTAGAGGAGGGAGAGTTTTCGAATGCTAACAAGCCTCTCAGAAGGCCCCAACGACTGCAGGGCACTGCTCTAGCCATTCTGGGAGGGTCAGAGATCAGCCTCTTGAGGCTGGTTTCCCTAAGAGATTTCATGGCAACTTGGGAAGGCTTGTCAGATGTATCTCGGTGGGTCCTGCACACAATAGAGAGGGGCTACTCGATTCAGTTCAGGTCCCCTCTGCCCCTGTTCAATGGGTTGTTTCCTACCATGGTGGGACACAAGCAGGCTCTGGTCCTGGAAGAGGAAGTGTGCACCCTCCTAAGGAAAGGGGCCAATCCTAGATCTACGCTCTTTGAACTGCACACTCAAGAGGCTCGGGTTCAAGATGCTCACTCTCAAGGAGATTGTGTCTCAGATCAAGTCCAAGGACTGGTTTGTCACGATAGATCTAAGAGATGCCTATTCCCACATAGCCATCCTTCCTTCTCACAGGAGGTTCCTGATGTTTGCTTTTGGGGCCAAAGCTTACCAATATCGGGTCCTCCTGTTCGGCCTAGCACTCTCTCCCTGCACATTCACCAAGTGCATGAATGTGGCTCTAGCCCTGCAAAGGTTTCAGGGCATCCGGATTCTAAACTATTTTGACAATTGGTTGGTAGTAGCTCGATCAAAGCTCCATGTGGTCCGGCATCGAGATGTCATTCTTGCCCACATGAAGGATTCGGGGTTAAGAGTAAATGCAAAGAAGAGTGTGCTTTCTTCTGTAGAGAGAACCACCTTCTTGGGAGTAGTGTGGGACTCTACCGTGTTGCGGGCACAATTGTCTTCTGCCTGGATCAAAGTCATCATTACTGCAGCCAAGAGAGAAAAACTAGGCCAGTCACTGACTGTGAGGCAGTTCCAGAGGCTCTCGAGGAGGGACAGCAGGTCCGTAAACCAAGGTCTGCCCAACCAATTCTTTCCAGAAGCTGTTCCCAAAGTGTTTTCAAAGCAGCTTTCGTTCCCTCAGGGAACTAGTGTTACCTACGTAACCTAGTGACTTTTTAATTGCTATGCAGTGTTATATGCTCTGAGTATGAAATTTTGGCAAGATGGTCAAATATAGGCAACATACTTTTCATATCATTAGGACTTATTAGACTAGGCTATGGTGTTCCTTCCTTGTTGAAGCTCAGTTATTCAATAAGAAATTGAATAGAATCCGAGACACTTCATCCTTGCTTGTACTCATTTGTCATTAGATCCTACAAATGACGTGTTAAATGTGTGAAAGCATTTTTTTTATTTATTGGTTTATTATTTCTTTTATTAGTTAACAATGATGATGAGTTCATAAAACCCTCTATGCTTCTATATGACTGAAACAAGATAATTTAAAGGACAGAATTTCTGTCTGATCAGACCAACATACTGGCCAAACAAATGGGCCTATAAAGTAAAAAAAAAAAAAAAAAAAGAAAGAAAAAAATGCAAGATTAAAAGAAGTAGGAGTGAATGGTTCTGCATTTATCTTACTTTTCAGGATAGCAATATTTCTTCTTGCCTTCTTTTTCTTGCCTTCAGGAAGATTTGGAAGATATTTTGCTGATCCTTGCATTATTTCTGGCTTTAGATACAAATGATAGTATTAAACACTGGGCACACTGACAGAGCTGTTGTTTTTTTATGCTACAGTATTTGCTGTTTGTGGAATGTCCATATATTCATCTTGCAGTGTAAATAGAGATGTTTAACAGAATGTCATGTAAGTACTTTGTTTAGATTGATGAAAATATTTAAGACAAGCTACATCTTTCGAACCATGCATTGCTTTTTACTTTGAAACCCGTGCGAGCCAAAATATAGATGAAAAGCACTTCGCTCTCAATAATCGGTCATTCCTGCAAATCCTCTATAATCGTGGCCTCCAATCCAGCAGGCATAATAGTGTCTAATGCATCCGTCCACTGCGGTGTGGCCGAGTACAGCAAGATAGTCCGTTCTGGCCACGCTAATGGACCAAATGGACGGAAATGCCATGTGAAAGGGCCTGATGTATGGGAGCTGCTGTTGAGGGGGAGGTTAGTGTTGATCTAATTACACACTGGCAGTGATGGAGCAGGGCCTAGCATTGAGGTCTGACTCACGCTGGAGCTGGGAAAACGCCACCGGGCTCAATTGGGCCCACGATGCATGGCTCTGCTTCCCACTATTGGCATGTGCAAGACGGCAACCTGAGGAACATTAGTCTTAATATTTTTCTGCTCGGAGCATCGTGTCCCCGACTCGTTCGACAGGACATCTTCCATTCATCGTAAATGCATTAGGCTCCTTCAGGGCTTGACTTCTTTTTGTTGCCCTACAAAATGCTACAATATATTTCTGGGATAGAATCTCGGATCAATTCAATTAGAGGTCACAACAGGACTGGGGATTTCTTATGCGAGTACATTCGCCTGTCTCACATTTATTTATTCATTCCTACGATGCATATGCATCAATTGTCAGGCCAAACAAAAGCAGGTTAAATCAATCCAAAAGGGGAAAAAAAAAATCTATTCAAAGTGTGTTAGACGACATGATTGGTTTATGATGACCTTTCTAGTGCTCTCTTTCATCCGCCATGGCCTAACTAATTTTAGATATGATCTCTGTGTAGCCTTGCCAAGACTCACCAATCAAACATGGAGGGAATGTAAGATCGTTTAGTTCAGACAATGAGTAAATTTTTAAACAATAAAGTGGTTAAAAGTAATATGATCAGAAGATGTCTGATTGAACGGCTGGTCTAAAACGATTAGTGTTGGTCTGGAGTGCTTTCCTGTTTCAGTACACATGATTTTGGCTAAAGAAATGCTTCAAGCACAAAAACGATCTAATCCTCGATCTATAAGGAGAAAAGCAGGTATGGAGAAAGAGACCACCCTTTGGAGCTTTGCGCACAAGATTTGTCCTACTTTGTGAAATTAAGAAAGCCTGCAGAAATTCCTGGTTCACTTTTGGTGCTTTGGCACTTTTATCCAAAGTGCATTACAAGCCAGGAAAGAACCACTTCACTCATCAGGATAATCAGTTGATCGTTTAGAAATAGTCACGGTTCTGGTGAAAACGGCATGTTTTAAAATTCAAAACTCCAACAAATGCAATCTCTCTGAATGCTAATCCAATACAAGAGCTTTCTCAATTGAGTGGCAACATGATTGGAATAGAAACACTGTCTTGCTCTGATTGGATTGATGTTAGTGCCAGCATTTTAGTATTACAGTTTTATAGAAACTGGTCATGCCACAAGACAGAATAATAAAACATTTTTTTTTTTTACAGATGGTTCACTACTTGCTCATGGAATGTCAGAAAGACCTAAATCCAATGACTAAAAACCACTGAACCCAAACTTTAAGTGTCTTGCTCCAAGACTGAACAGTGGATGTGCTGGCAATTGAACTACATTTTTTGGTCAGTAGAGCTATCACGGCTAGACAGTTAAAGATTGGAAAAAAGACCTGTTTAATTTCAGTTTCCTCTGGTCACCGTGGTTGGCTGACAGCAGTGGCCCCTGATGTGATTTTCTGCTGCTTAGATCATCTGCCTCAAGATATGATATGTTCACGATTTGACAAGCTGACACCATGATGCTTTTCTGCTTGCACTGGTTGTAAAGAGTTGTTATGTTTTTGGATGACAGCAGTGGCCCCTGATGTGATTTGTTGCTGCTCAGATCATCTGCCTCAAGATATGATATGTTCACGATTTGACAAGCTGACACCATGATGCTTTTCTGCTTGCACTGGTTGTAAAGAGTTGTTATGTGAGTCGCCATAACCTAACTGTTAGCTCAGACCGGATTAGCTATTCCCTAGTGATCTCTCTCATCAATAAGACATAACCACCATTAACACAGGTTGTTTAATAGGATGTTTTGTGCTTTGTTTAGTTTTCTCACTGTTCTATGCAAACTCTTCAGGCTATTAAGTGCTTTATAATTTTTATTTTTTTTTGTAACCAGCCCTTCTGCAACCAGCAACCACAGTCACAATGAAAGTCACTGAGTTTGCATTTTTCACCAGATGATTTACTGATTGTATAATTGCACAATTGTGCTGGTGCTCAGGTATATACAAGGAATGAAACTCATGTTTTGACAGCAGCTATTACATCTTCACTCTATTTCAATATCCACTGGCTTCGCATCATATAGCCTCAAAAGCACTTTGTTTGTACAGCTGATAAAGGACATTTTTTCCCCAAAAAATGTTTGTGCCTCACTTAAAATACAGTAGGTGCGCCATTCTATTGTTCTATTGTCGGAAGTTATACTTCTGAGTTTGTGTAGAAATCAGTTTTGCGAGTTTTATTGCACTCTGATTGAATCAAGTTCCGCCTGCCGTTCTGCCTGAACATTATTGAGAAATTTAGAAAATAAATTGGAATACATTTGGAAGATTTTGGACAATGACGCATTCGCTGCCTTCTAGCAAAAGTTGCACTGAGCTGCAACAAACAAACAAACCAACAAATAAATAAATAATAAGCAAACTGTGCAATACATCTCTCTCTTGCTTTGTTCCCACATTCATTCCACCTCTCTCTTTTATTACAAGCACAAAATCTCTGAACTCTCGAAAAGATTTGTTCTATTCTCTCTCTGTATCTAGCAATCGATAAATGTTTCCAGATGAAGATGTCACCAGCATCCAATTTGCATGAATTATTCAAGTGTTTGTTTAAAAAAAAATTATGAACTCTGATCTCTTTTTTGTAAAAGCAGGTCAGATGAGAGTTGTCATTTAAAATAAAGATTCAACAGGGGAAAGATTTTACGAGGAGGAAAAGATTTATTCATTTATTAAGACATATATGAAAGAAAACCCAACACATTATTAAACTGGCCTTGTCTGTAGCACAAAGCAATGGGCACATAGTCGATGTGTTTGTGGAAAGAGAACAAAGACTGGTATGGAATATAGATAAAGTTTTTTTTTTGTTGTTCTTCGCACCCACTCACACAGATACATCCTGATCATTAAACCATACACTATTTCAGTCTGTTCTCCATGTAAACTGATTTTTCCATGGTGTCTTTCTGAAACTATTACTGCCTCTGCCTCTACAATATATATATATATATATATATATATATATATATATATATATATATATATATATATATATATATATATACAAATTATCATAATGATATATGCAAAACTGTTGCCACCCTTCTTAGTGGGTTCTTACTGAAATCCATATTGTTATAGATTAATCCTCACAAAATTCCCTGAACCACTAGCATTATGAAAAATCTGTGAGCCATACAATATACTAATAAAAGTTTCTCTCTTTTTTGCCAAATATCTAAGTTTTGTTTATGGCCAAATTGTTTGGTTTATTTAGATTAACATTACTGGCAACGATGTTTGGTTAAATTTAGGTGTTGCATTTTGTGCTCTTTATATACGATACAAAATAAATTGTATGATATATAAAGTCATATAATACATATTCATTGCACTTCTTTTGCATTTCTAATAAATTTTAATTGAAATTATCTTGTGAAGTCTGACGGAGGCTATTCAAAGACTCAGATAAGCATTTTAGAGCAGACCACACTGACATCTCCTGGCCAAACTGGAAAACAAGAAAAATGCAAACAATTCCATCAGCTTTAAAATATTAGTACATGTAGGTACAGTACTTATATACAAATAAATTAAAAACAAATTCAATTTGCAGTTCATTAAGTTATAAATCATAGCTATATATCGTATGGTAACATTTGTATAAAGTTAATCTTAATGTGTTTTGTGTTCTTTCAATTTTTTTCTTAACTGTATTTATTTTGATATTCCGAAGAGATTTATACACTGTATAAACAGACATAGCTCTTGATATATATTTAATTGTATATATAATATTTAAGAACTTTCTTAGCTTTTTTCATCAAATGAGACAAAAAGCCAGTTCCTGGTAATGGTCTTTTAGGTCTGGCT
Organism: Silurus meridionalis; assembly: GCF_014805685.1. Taxonomy (NCBI): domain Eukaryota; kingdom Metazoa; phylum Chordata; class Actinopteri; order Siluriformes; family Siluridae; genus Silurus; species Silurus meridionalis. Next base: position 18,141,568 of record NC_060895.1, on the reverse strand, counting down.
ATAGACTTCATACTCTATAATGTAATGTAATATGTTATATTATAATAATTATATATAATACATATCTTACTGCAAAGTAACCTACTTTGTGCCATTTGTACAGTATATTTAATGCTCAGGTAATGTCTTCTCTCAGGGCAGTTATAAGCTGCGCCTATAATAAGTTATTATTTTTAGGGTGCTTTATGTGCAGGTTATTTTCCGTAAGATTAAAAATTAGGGCTTTTAAAAAGAACAGGCCTTTAAGTGGAGCACTTTTTGTGTCATGTTAAAAAAAAAAAAAGCCAGTTGCAGGCTAGAAAGTGAAAAGACTTCTATCCATCTATCCGTCTGACAAAAAAAAAAAAAGGAGTCTGGCCCATTTCAAACTCATTACAGGCACTTATTGACTAAATGGGTTCACCTTTTGTCGAGAGAAAAAACTTCTGACTTTTAAAAGAAAAGTTTGCTAGGTGTATTTACTTAATATTGTCCTGTCGATTTCAGATTAAACTGTGTGACACTGGGAGACAGGGGCAAGAGGAATGTGATGATATTTATTCTATATTATTTATTTATTTATGGGGGTTTTAATCGATTCACACCTAAACCCTGTATATTAAAAGTATCTATTAATTGAAGTAGCATCTCAAAAGGAATAAAAAAAAAGTGAGACAAGTTATCTGCCACAATTTGAACAATGAATCTGACAGTCACTACAAACAAAAATCTGCGACAAAAAATTTATTAGTTTACTGTCTTATTGTATTATTATATTATTACTGTCTTACTGAAATATTGTAGTGTTGATCTATGTGCCTGGAGATGTTGCACAATTGAGTTTTCATAAAAACCCTACATGATACAGAAATTTCAAATTCGTGTTTGTAAAAAGAGTTGGTTTCAGCAGGAAAATTGTTTTTTTTTTAAATAAATTTCTAGAAAACAAAAATCTCCATAGAATTAGTTGGTTAGTGCCTTTTTAGTACTTCTTTGTCAAATATCCATCAGGAGTTGATTGTTTTAATGTAAATTTCTTTTCCACATTTATTACATCCTGCTGAACACCATTAAATGTACCCTTTGATTTAGCGATAGTTATTTGTGTACAATTAAACAGCAATAAAGGTGGTTAAGTGTGTGTGTGTGTGTGTGTGTGTGTGTGTGTGTGTGTGTGTGTGTGTGTGTGTGTGTATATCAGTCCACTCTCTTATTGAGGAATCTGTGTGAACAAATCAGTTAAAATATGTTAATATTGCTTAAAGTTATATAGAGCTCTTTTGAAAGGACATTTATTAAATGACAATAGATATCATTCTGGACAAACAACATGTTCTGACATTGTATATTGAACACTAATGGAACCCATTTCTCTTGGTCACCGAGATGATAGTAAGTATTCTGGACAAATGTAGGACATTTAAAGCAAAAAAGCCCGTTCTCCACTTATGAACTGGAAATAAATACATGTTCTGTGGAGAGAAGTGGTGTTTATTTTGGCATTAGCATAAAGGCATGTGCTGTTATAAACTTCGTTATAAATTTAGAGCTGAAAAGTGTAATGTTAAAACTGACTAACCTTACAATGGTGTTACACTTTTAGCACTTCACTTTTTTTTTTAATGAAAGGTTGCCTGGAGCATGGACCTGGAGGATGAGGACAGGATGCAATATTAGAATAAAACAAATGTTCAGAAACTAGAAATGTTCATGTACCAGACATTTCTTATTTTTTGTGGTTGTTTTCTGTTTCGCTTGTTTAAGTACACTTGCCTTAACATGTCACTTTGCTTATTTGCATATAGAAGCGTGGCTCGCCAATTCAGTAAAGACAGTACTGGCTAGACACAGTAAAGTAACATTAAAATTAAATTAATAGGCGTATATATTGTAAACAATAGACTGTTTGATACTGTTCATGGAGTCAGTCTGCCTGTGGTTATACCTAGATTTTGGTATTTATGAAGTAAACTCATACACCTAAAAGAAAGAAGGTAGGCGTTTTGTAATTTTCTGGAAGTCTTAATTAAATGTTTATATTTGTACTTGCATTATCGCTTTAATGCAAATGATGAAAAGTTTTATAAGCATTTAATAAAAACTTCTCCAGGTTACGTATGTAATCTTGGTACCCAATGAAAAGCACAGCATCAGTGGTGGGGTGAAATCACCACCATTAAGCTATAAGAGGACATGGAGTAAAATCAGCAGCAGCTTCTGAAAAGGGAAGGAAGTGCTGCAGGGATGCAGGCAGTGTGGCATGGAGACGCAGCGTCTCGTTCCCTCAGGGAACCATGGTTACATACGTAACCTGGAGACGTTCCTCTTCAAGAACTTGAGCTGTGTCAACAATGCTTTGAAATGAGAGTCCAATAATGCCAGACTGACCAATCCCTGGCTAGTGTGGATAGGTACAGCTAGGTCAAAGGACAGCGGGGCCAGGAGTGGCACTAATGTGAAGGCAATAAAACCTGACGAAGTTTAGCAGGAGGACCAGCCTGCATGTTGCAGATGTCTTGGAGGGAAACTCCAGAGGACAAAGCCTGAATGAGATCTGACCCTGAAAGGAGCGGGAGACCAGAGAACTCATAGGAGGATGAAATAGCATCCACAGTCCATCTGCTGAGCTTATGCTTGTTTGCAGCGAGACCTCTTCTCCGATTGCCATAGCAGACAAACAGCTGCTTTGAGTTTCTCCACAGTTCTGTTTTGTGGACATATACACACAGTCGGCCAGGTCCCATACAGGCACTCTGGGTTGCACATGAGGCTGAGGCCACAGGGTACCGTGGAGGATACGTGTCACTAACGGTTTTTTTCCCTAGCAAATGTTAGGAAAGTGAAGCATGAAAAGCTGCAATAGCGGACACCTCTATCTTTAGGGTGGAAGGAGACAACCGCATGGCAAACTGTTCTTGAAGAAATCCCAGCACTAGGCCAACCAGGCAGTTAACTGGGTCTAAGTGGCGACCTATGCACCATGTAGTGAACAGGCGGCAATTTTTGCGGCATACGACTTCCTTGTGAAGGGGGCTCTGGATTGGGAAATGGTCTCTGCAACCTAGGCTGAGAGAGCAGTGGCTAAGAGCTGTGCCTCCACAGATTGGGTGCAGGTTTAGCAAAGCACCCCCTGTCTGAGAGAAGGTCTCTCCTCAAAGGAATCTCCTAAGGAGGGTGTTCAAGAAGGTTTACCAGGTCTGCAAACCTGGCCAGCATGGGGCTACCAGGAGAAGATTGACTCCATCCCAGTGAACTCTCTCCAGAAGTCACGGGAGCAGCGCTACAGGGGGAAAGGCCCTCGGCCCTACAGGTGAAACACCTTGGCCATGCCCTTACCATGGCATCCAGCTCAAGAGGGGCTGGGCGAGAAAGGTAGAACCAGAGGGGACAGTGCAACATCTCTTGAGTTGCAAACAGGCCTAATTCTGGTCTGTAAAATCTTCTCCATATTTGCTCAACCACTTCCTGGGCCTCAGCCTCTGCCTTGAAAGGGCATCTGCTTCTTGATTCAACAGCTTCCCATGGGCCCAGGAGGATCTGTTATGCTTTCTTGTAAAGAAGGTGAGAGCGCAGACCTCCTTGGTGGTTCATGTGGGAGATGTCCCTGAGCCATCACTAAAAGGTTGCATGTATAGGGGGCCAAGTGGCACAGCAGTGGATGCAACTGCCATCAGACCTAGCAGTCTTTGAAACTGCTTCACAGAGGGTAGCTGGCCTTCTCACACTCTCTTGATGGCATATCGGTCAAATCCCACACTACGCTTAGATAGGTGGGATTGTACCGGAGAAAGTACACTTTTCTTGGCGTTCAGTCTTAATCCCAATTCCTTTATATGGCAGATATAGAGCCGGGGCTATATTCTTGGGTGGGGGGTACATGCTGGAGATGGCTGTGCCCTGAAGCACTTTTCGTTGGAAGGTTAAAAAGCTGTTTCCCTGAGGGCTCATTTTGGGGAGACCCCAAAAACTCCTGGCTGTCAGGATCTTTTGGCTGAAGCTAACGGTCCTCCGATCTGTCAGCTCCTTGGGCCTCTGCCTGGAATGCCGCCCAGGGTCCCAAGTTTCTGGGCTAGTCTCTGAATTTTATGATGACCAGCACGGGTCTGAGTTTGGGGCTGCGGCTACGCCCACCGAGCAGCCCCATGAGAGCAGCGAGAGAGAAACCTCTGGAATGCCGCTGACTGTTTCTTGGCCTCCTGAAACCTGCCGACTACCGTGCTAACAACCTCGCTGAACAGGCCAGTCAGCACCACAGGGGCATCCAGCAGACCCACTCTATCCCTCTCGGATAGGTCTGACAGGGTGAGCCACAAGTGTCTTTTCATGAAGACCAGGGCAGACATAGACTGGCCAATTGCCCTAGCAGTCTTCTTTGTGGCCCTGAGAACCAGGTCTGTTGCACGATACAGCTCTTTAACCCTGTTGCTGCCCAAAGGCATTGCTCAGGCATGGGCATGCGGCAGCCAACTCTACGGTGGCCGAGAATTGCAAAACACATTAACAAATCTGAAAACAAAATAACAAATGAAAAAACAAAACAACACATGCAATAACAAATTAACAAATCCGAAAACAAATGAACAAATGCTCAAACTTTTGTAAATTAACAAATGCTTAAACTGTAAGAAATAAACTCATTTTAAAATGCAAATAAAAAATGTTGGTTTCACTTTCAAGTATTTCGATTTTGTATATAAAATCTTTCCCATCAGGTTTGTCTAAATCACGCTGTGTTTTCGGATTTGTCAATGTGTTTCGTGCAACGATTCAGACAAACCTGAAAAGGTAGGTATAGTTTGTAAATGGAAACTTACAGATCATTGGACAAGACACCTGTCACTCAAGATATACAGGTGAATGACAGGTGTCTCATCCAATGATCGTTACTTTTTATTCACAAACTATACCTACCTTTTCCGGTTTGTCTTAATTGTTGTTGTGTTTTCGGATTTGTTAATTTGTTCTCGATTCGTTACTGTGTTTTTGAATTTGTTAATTTGTTTTCGAATTTGTTGTTTTGTTTTTGCATTTGTTGTTTTGTTTTCGGATTTGTTAATGTGTTTTCTCGGCCACCATACAGCTCCCTCAAGAGCCAACTAAACATTCTCTGCTCCCAAGCAAGTGACAAACAAACAGCTGGGAAGGATTGCTTGCTAACCATTCATATTATATTAACTGTCATAAAATATTAACTGCATCTTACATTTCATAGAACAGACACACACAGCGCTATCTAAACAAACAGAATCTAGCTCTAGTTTCATTCTATGTGCTCTTATAGCTTCCTGGTCATGATGTTACCCCGCTGGTGAAAACCTGCTTTCCACTGGAGTGATTACACAGTGTGGACAACTTGGAAGCTCAAGTTCCTGAAGGTTAACTGTGTTTTGTCCATTTTTTATTTTAAGATTATAAAAACAGCCAATATTGTCAGGATCTGGGGAGGTATAGCTAGATTTTTGGCTTATTGTTAGTCTTTTCTTGTGTTTCCCAATTTTTCCCTCCAGATGTTACTAAAGTGTTCCTGAGTCCCCCATTAGTTCCTATTGTTTCCACCTGAATCTTGTAATCTTGTATTGTGAACTGTTTTCTGCTCTGAGTTTGTGTTGAATTTTAGGGACCTAAGCTGCCAGATTATATTTTTGTTGTTTTTTATTAATGTGTTCTTTGGACATTTAAGATAAACTATGGGTTTTTTGTAATCTCCGTGTGTTTCTGCATTTGGGTTCACACACCTCCCTGAAGAAGACTGCTAAAGCTCCTAAGTCTGATGCAGTTTTACATTGGGAGTGAGTTTAGTTTTGACAGGTCATCATCCTTGACTATTTAACTCTATGTAAAATTCTATAAAGCATCATAAACAAATATAAACATATATGTACAAAGATATATCACTTTTGTCAGTTTTAATGTCAAGCTGACTCAACACAGTCTTTTGTATTTTTTTTTACGTTTTCAGTCTTTTAACAATGGGCATTGTCCTAATGCAGCTTTACAGAAATATTCTCCTAAAGCATGAGAAAAATCTGATCTTTTGTACAAAACTGTTAACTTCAATGAAAAAAAAATTTAATAAAAGACTTAAACAGAATCTTGAATATTATATAAGCCATTAATCATTTATTTTGTTCAAAATGTAAATAAATAAATGAAATAATTGTATTTCCAATTAGAAGTTAAAAAATCCCATATTTTTAATGGGATGTTAAGATTTCAGCTTTACATCTATTTTTCTAAAAAGAAAAAAAAAAAAGAAAGAAAAAAAAAAAATATATATATATATATATATAGTTTATAGAATTAAAAATTTTTATTTTTATTTTTATTATTTTGTAATGACTGATGAAATAAAGACATAATTTGTTGTTTAACGCAAGCTGACAATTAAATCAGATAAATTTGTTTTCATAAACAGCAACATCTAGGTTTAGGGTGACTTATCAGCATGTTATACTCTTTATATCCAACAGATGGAGACAAATATTTCTGCTATTCCTCATTACATAAAGTTGTTAGAGCTACAGCAGAAGTCGTTATACTGTATACCAGTATATCTGCATATCTAGATGTATTCACACTAATCAAAATTCAGCTTTACTGTATAGAATGTTTAATATGTAACAATCATCTCAGTCATGATTAAGCTATATTTCGCATTATAGCATTATGTAGCAGGTTGTGTTGCTGCCCCACAGATCTAGGTTCCTGGGTACAAGGCTCAGCTCCAGATTTACTAGAACTTTGATATGGACTCAGCACTTACTGAAGATGAATTGATAAACACATTCAGAGCGATATCTTCTACAGTGCCTGTCAAAAATCTTAAACACCTATCTTTATTCATTTTTTTTTCAACTTTCTACACAAATTCTTGTCATCTGGACAATTAGTTTCTCCAAAAATGCAGCTGAAATACTGTGCCTCTTACAAACCATCTCAAAGGTATTTTTCAATAATTGTACATTTCTTTCTGACCCTGTGGTCCAGTTCATCCCAAAGCAGTTCAATAGGATTTAGGTGCACTGACTGGTCAGGCTATTACATTATAGATAACAGTCCAAATAACAGTTCAGTTGGATTTGCATGGAGTTAAAGTATAAAATACTTCAGTATTTCATTTAACCAGATTAAGCCTGAAACTTTCCCTGCTACAAAATCAATCAAAAATGTCACATTTAAGTCATCTGTCTAAAAAACTTTCTTCCAATCATACATTGTCTAGTTCTTATTATATAGTTTGTTGCTAATAAACCAAAGGATCAAGCATGTGTCTCAAAATAATAAACTTTTGACAGACTCTGTATAAAACGCTCAGATGGAGATAAAATGCTATATGTACGGTTACTGCGCTGCATGGCAAAGTTTTGTTTGTGTTTATAGAATACAATATGTACAATGTATTCAAAATCACAATGTCTGTGTGTAATGACAATTACAGCAAACAGTTACTGAAAATATTTTCACATTATATTTGTATTGTTTTCTTTTTATTTTGGGTAAGGCACCCTTTTTTAGCTAATAAAGTAGCAGAGCTTAGCAGCTTTAGCACAGGTCCATACAAGCAGAAAATCGTGTATGTTTGATTGTATTCTTTAATTATTCCTTTAAAATGAGTTCAAAGCAAACAAAAAGAAAAAATGCAGTTTTCTTTTCACTTAGTGAAATCAGAAGAAAGGGCATGAAAAGGCACATGGCATATGAAAGAAAACCAATTAGCAATGATGGCTCAGCTGTGCTCAGCAAAGGAGCAAAATACAGCCAGAGGAAATGTGCCACAGTGGGTTCGCTGTTCCTAAACATGCCCAGTACACACAAATTTGTATTTCTATAATTACTACTCATTTCACTGATGTAACATTGTAGCAAAGCAAGTTATGTTTTTTGTGTTGTCCATCCTGACTTGCTTTTCAACTCATCAATGTTGTAATGAGTGATTATTCAAGGATCAACATCCAAAGGTTTTTCATGTGCAACAGACATTCTGCCCATTCAGTCTTTTATTTTGTTCCTGTCATTCAGTGTAAATTTTGAAGACTGTTTTATCCTCCTAAGACCTGAGCTTTGGTTTGGCTTGCATTTTAGATTTCTTCCAGTTATTTGGGGTTAGGAAGAACCAATAATTATAATAACCATATATTTTCTTTGAACATGAAGCTCTTCTTGGAAAAAAATTATGTCACTTATGTGGACACTCGGTCTGTATCTACAGAAAACAATAAAGACACCATTGTGCACAATGTCCGCGTATGTGGACACCCAGGTCGTAGAAGGTTATTAGAACAGAAGTTTTAAAATATATATATTCAAGCCAGCTTGTAGCAAAAAGTCTCTAAATCACTTAGCTGCAAAACGATTGGCTGATTAGATATTGACGTGAATGTGTGGGTGCACTTGAGTTCCTAATAAAATTGCGAATGTATTTTTTGGCTCTATATCATGAAATATTCTGAAACATCATAATGTAGCTGAATTTTCTCTAAAATGTTAAATTTATTTGATTCTAAAGCACTTAATGAAGCACCATGGTTCATCATTTTAACAGATTTGTTTGTATACATAGAGACGTACTGTAGTGCACATAATATAATCGAAACACACTCTGACCAGAAGCAAAGCACAACATCTCTATCCTTTATGACATACATACATGCAAGCGTACTAACAAACACCATGGTCAAGGCCTATGCAAGGGCCCTCAGTCACTGCTCCCTTGTTTGAAGTGCAGATTTCGAAGAGGCTGTATGATTAGTCAGTCCCCAAACCAGGGTAAAGAAGTGTACCCATTTGGAGGATCATTTCATTACCTGAGGTCATGCAGTTGCACCTTTTGGAGGATCCTCCAGTCTCTTTTTAGCAAACATTTTGAAGGATGCACTTCATTAGAAGCAAATGCACTTGAGAAAAGAGAAAAAAGGAAGCCAGCACAAATGAGTTGTCTTGCTTCAATTTCAAATATAGCAGAGACAGACTAACAAGATTGCAGACAAGCAGCCAAACACTACAGATAAATAGGGCTCTCTGTGAAAAAGTTCCTAATGGTTATTTTCCTGTTAACAGTGAAGTTATTTTTTTTGTTGTTGTTTTTTTTGTTTGAGTTACTAGAACAAAACTGAGCTTTTAATAAAGTAGCCAGCTGCAAAACCAAGCCACCAAGAGTAAGTACACTGATCAGGCATAACTTTATGGCCCCATGCCTAATATTGTGTTGGTCCCCCTTTTGCTGCCAAAACAGTCCTACCCCTGTAGTAAAAATAGTAAAACAAAAAGTAGTTTGCTATTGTAAAAGCTTTATTAAAGAAGAAAAAAAAAGCACAGATCCTGCCATACTACTAAAATATGAATTAGTAGCTAGTAGTTAAGTAGTTACTAACATTGCTAGCGACTCCCTGAGACTGTCTGTTTGTTAGCGTGTTAGATTTAATGTCCATAACAGTCCTTGTGCACTTCCTCCTGTCCAATATTTCTCCGTGACAAATTGTTCAAGCCTGTCTTAACTCCAAACCTTACACCACGTTTCTAAGAACCCTTCAGTTTCCCCGGTAGGCTTGTAATAAATGAATCAGGTGTGTCCTAGCTGTCCACAACATGAAACAAAGTGGCATTGACCCTCTCCGTTGTGCCTCTGTGTTCAAAACAAGACTTTGTCCAGTGTTGTTCTATAAAAAAGTGGACCAAAGGGGAGACAGAGGTCCTGTGTTGATATGGAGATCATATTATCCCTTTATTAGTCAAATATTTCACACACAATGTGTAATAAATAAGTGTGCATTAATCACTGTTACAGTACACTGCAATAAATTATGCTACTGACAGCTAATTAAGATTAACAATATTGCAAATGAAATTTAATTTGTGTACAAAACCAGGAAATTTTGTTTTTTTCTGCGATTACACTGAAAGATAGAAGACAATGCAGCGCTTCTGCACCCACTGACTAAGGAAAACGTGCACAAATGAGCTTAGCACAATAGAATAAATACAATGTGTGGGTGGCATCTGGAAGGACTAGACAGCATAATTAGCTCCTTGGGTGAGCAAACTGCTTTGTAAGTAGATGCATATAAAGAACATACAATCACAGCCAGGACAAATTGGACATACATACATATATCATACATACATATACCTTCAAAATTTTTTTATAAAATTGCCTTTTATATATATTTAAACCAATCACAGATGTACTGTAGCTGATTACATGTTCTTTTTACTTTTTAAATATTTCATTTACACACAGACAGTATAGCAGGGAACCTGAGTAATGTTAGCTAACAAGAATACACAAAGAAGAGCACAGTTTAAATCGGATAACAAACATTCTGGTCAGATAACAATATCAGTGAACATTGCCATCAGCAAATGATCGTTTTCTACTTCTGCTTCTCTTCTGGCTTTGTACTCGATCTACTCCTTCACTTTGCTGATGTGATAACTGGATCGCAGGATGCAGGATCGACAGGTTTAATGAAGCACCATCAAAATTTGGAATCAGTAAACATCCAGTGATTCAGCAAACAGTACAACAGGAACTGAGAACACGAGATAAACAGATCAAGATAAGGTCAAAAAATTATCCGTAAACACTAAGAAGGTTTGGTGTGGATAAATTTGCAAGAACAACAGAGTGTGTATTTCACATACTTGGAGTCCATGGCTGTCATGTTTGTAAATAATGGTTCTTGGGAAATGGAGTCTGAAATGTACTGTAATCTGACAATAAGGAACTGTGTCAATATGGTACTTGAAAAGGGTTTTAGTCTTTTCTGAATCAGGATACTTGTTTCTATGCACATTGTATGTTATCTAAGATTTCAAGTAAAATCAATTGTTTTTCTTTTCAGTGCAATCGTATAGATCTGCGATAGTACAGAGTGAAAAATCAGCTTTCCTCCAGGACCAAAGTGCTAAATTTATGTAGTACTAAACACTACATTAACATTTACCTTTTACAGCATTTGGTAGACACACTTATACAGAGCAACTTACAACTGAGCAGTTGAAGGTTAAGGGTCTTGCTCAAGGGCCCAACAATTGCAGCTTGTTTGTGTTGGGAACATTACCAGACCTACATAAACTACACATGTGCAAAAAACGCACCACAGTACAAATAACATTTAAATTAGAAATAATTGATCAGAAATGTTTCATAAGCACACTTCTGTTGGAATCTATTATGGAGTTGTGAAGAACTCTTGCAGTGCTTCTGCCAGTGCTATTTGCAATTAAGCATTGCTAGGCCACACTTCATTAAAGTATCACCTTTATGATTTAGGCCATAATCCTAGATTATGATTTTTATCAGTCACTGCACTCACAGGACTTGGTCACATGTCACAAATCACTCACACCAGTTTCTTATCAATTTGATTAGCAGTTGCATACAGCCTCAACTTTCACAGGACTCACATTTGTCCTCCATGTTTTTTTTATTCTTGTTCCAAGATTCAGTTTATGGTCATTGTTTCTTTGTTTTCAACACCTGGCTGAGGACGTCATTTTTTTTTCTCCCTGCCCAGCAGATAATGTTGCTCCACCTTCTTGCTTTTATCAATCAGGAACCCAACTGCAGAGACACACTTGAGATGGCAAAGGCATGATTTATTTTAAATGAAAATAATAAAACACAAAAAAAAATAATAGACAAAGAAACTCGGAAAGACAGGAGGCTTGGGAAATGGAAAAGCCAGGAGACTCAGGAAGACTCGAGAAAAACAGCAGACAAAGAAATCAAAGAAAATAGAAAGACACTCAAAACAGAAACTCAGACAACCAGATTCAAATGCAAATATCAAGACAGACAAATACAAAGACCAATATATAGACTAGTAGAACATGACAAAAATAATGACAATATAATGACGAATACAATGAAGCAAAAACCAAGGCAAGAGGGGTAACTTAAATACATCACATTAACAAGGAGCAGGTGGGAGACATTAAGCAGTTAGGGGCTAGGGAGTAGGGGCTAAGGGCCCAGTGGTGGCATCTGGTGGCCAAAGCAAAAATGAACCCAAAAAAAAAAAAAAAAAAATGTCCAGACCCTGACAGAACCCCTGATGCGCACAATCCCTTCTCCACCTTAGCCAGGTGGGCCGGAGGAAGGCCTCCATCTACCTGTGAGGTCAGAGGATGGGCAACTTCCTATTTGGTGCTCAGGAAACTCTGGAGCATGGCAGAAAAAAAAATAATAATAAAATTAAAAACCAAACACCCCACACCTTTTAGGTGCTCGGGATCAGAGCCCTATGCAAGGCTCAGGAACGAAGAAACCACCTTTTTGGTGCTCGGGATCAGAGCCCTCTCTGGCGCCCTTTGCAGAGCTTGGGAAAACGGAAAAGCCAGGAGACTCAAGAAGATGGGAGAAGGCTAGAGAAGACAGGAGACTCAGGAAGACAGGAGAATAGGGAAAAGAGAAGAAGCCAGGAGACTAGAGAAGACTCGAAAAACAGCAGACAAAGAAATTATACAGAATAAAAAGACACTCACCAAACAGAACAACAAACAAACCCACACATAACCAGATTCAAATGTAAATATCAAGACAGACAAATACAAAGACCAATTAAACCATGACAAAAATAATGACACCTGTACCGCAACAAAAGTGAAGACAAATATAATAAAGGACCAAAAAACAAGGCAAAAGAGGTAACTTAAATACATCACATTAACAAGGAGCAGGTGGGAGACATTAAGCAGTTAGGGGCTAGGGAGTAGTGGCTAAGGGCCCAGTGGCTAAGGGCCCAGTGGCTTAGGGCCCAGTGGCTAAGGGCCCAGTGGTTAAGGGCCCAGTGGCGGAATCTGGTGGCCAACGCAAAAATGAACCTAAAAAATGTCCAGACCCTGAAATTTATCTATATATTAATATATTGTTGTATTTAGAAGTTTCTTTCACTGAGATGAATTATTTTTGTTTGCGCAATAAGACTAGTTCTGATTAATTATACCAGTGTTTAGGTCAATCTGCTGGCACTTAAAATGTTCTATTTTTATATGAATTTGCATTTGTTTAGTACCGAAAATACACTCTGTACCAAAAATACACCATAATGTATATATTTGCAAACCATTACTGGTTGGGTAAATTCATTTTCAGTAACTTTAATGCCAAACTACTGTTGGTGACTTCAGACAGCAAACTGGACTAATCTGGGATAATTGGACCTTTTTATTTTTTTAGCATAACAACTCAATTAAATATACAAATGGAATAATCCTGTATCTGACAGCAGCTTAACCCTGTATGGCATTGCATTATTTAGTTTTGTCTTTTGAAATTCTGCTCAACACCGACTAGACATCTGGTGCATAACTGATAGTGATTTAGCATTGTAGGATTACAGACAATGCAAGCTATTACCATCAGTGCAGTGTGTATTTGGTTTTGTGTATGTGTGTGTGTCCTAACAACCTTCCTAACAGCTGTGTGAAGTCCTGCTAATGTGTGGTAATTAGCACTGATTCCAGGGTCCTGCACACAGCAGTGTGTACATCTGTATGAGTGTGTACATCTGTATGAGTGTGTGTGTGTGTGTGTGTGTGTGTGTGTGTGTGTGTGAGAGAGAGAGAGAGAGAGAGAGAGAGAGAGAAATAAAGAAAGAGTTCATTATCGGCCCAGTCCATTATCCTGAGTGGTCTAACTGCAGGTGTTAAATGCGCCATGATCTTTCCTGTGTCACTCTCTCGGCTCGATAAACTATAGATCAAATAAGTAAGATGTCAGGTGCTATCATGGCAAATACTAGGGCTATTTTACTGTAGGTTTAGGTAAGGAGGACACACTGAGGTACACTGGATCATTTTGAATATCAAGACTAGATGCTCACCTCACATACTATAGACTAAAAAAAAAGTTTATGGACTCACATTTGCTGTTTTAATAAACTCCATGTTTCTGGGAAGATGTTTCTCTATATTTCAGAAAATGTGTGATTTCAGTTACAAGGGTTTTAGCAAAGTCAGCTACTGATGTACAGTAGGGTAAGAAGGCCTGGGTTGCAAGTCAGCATTCCAAATCATGCAAAAGGTACTGTTTTCAGTAGGGTTGAGGTCAAACCTCGACAGCAGGTCACCCCAAATCTTCCACTGCAAACCATGCAAACCATATCTTCATGGAGCTCAGTTTGTGCACAGGGGCGTTGTCATGCCGAAACAGGTTTCATTTTCCTAGTTCAAGTGAGAGGGAAAATGTAACGCTACCTCATCCAAAGGCATTCTATACAATTATGTGCCTCCAACTTTGTGGTGACAGTTTGGGGAAGAACCAAATACAACTGGAAAAGTGTCCAAATACTTTTGTCCATGTAGTGGATTTGTCTATTTAAAAATACTATTAGGGCTATGATTTTAAGTGCAATGTGTTAGATGTTCCAAAGAATTCTATATTTTTCACTTCTTTTGAAGAATTGGAGCATGTTTGTTTGCCAGTGATTTTTGCTTTTCATTTTCTTCTCATGAATACCATTTATTTGTGAAAGAACTCTCCAGGTTCACTGTTGGATTTAATCCTGCTTTTGTTTCAGAAGCTTATTTGTCCAAATCTGCTTTGAATGTATTATTCTTCCCTGTGATATCAAGTAGGTGTTAGGTCATTAAAATGTGGAGAAATTGAAGATCTTTATTTTTATCTGCCATCTGGATTGTTCCCCCCTGATGGATCTATCAGCTGTTCTTCTGCTCTCCGGTTCCTCACTAAAGCCCAAGCAGAGCTCTGCATATAAAACTTTGAAACATGCATCTGCATGACAGACTGCTTACATATTAATGAATATGGATATGCATTAGTGAATGCTGAAAGAAAAGCATTTGGCATGCATGCAGTTAACAGACACCAAATGCAGTAAACAGTGAAATTATTTACACTGTTCAAAATTATGGATTTACTCTTGTTTTAGGGTCACAAACATAAGTACACTCCTCACTTTTCAGCAACCATTTTAATATATATTTTCAAGAGACAATATTATGGAAATGAAAATGAGATATACTTTATAGTTGTCAATGTGCAGCTTGTATAGCAGTACAGATTTTCTAACACATAAAGAAATTAAAGGCATTATTGACTAAATAACGAAAGTGAGTACAGTCAACCCCCGATAATTCGCGGTTTGGAACTCGCAGCTCGGAAAATTTGCGGGTTCTCATTTGGAGCCTAACTAACAGCAAGCTGCGGATTATCTTAAAATTCGCGGGAATCCGCAGTGGGACCAAATGTTCAGGAACATTAGGAATAACATTTTAAACTTTGTTTTCACTAACAAATTTCATAATGCTTAAAACACATTATTGTATTAAAGTGACAGTGTCTAGATGAATTCACTAAGGTACCATAGGGACTGCTTGGGTGCGTCCAAATAACACGGATTTTCAGAACTCGCGGGGATCTTAGAACGTAACCCAGTTCCGGTGGACCACTGTACACCCTAAGAGTACATGTCAAAACTGTGTCTAATGTTTTATTATTTTATGTGTGTACACTTGTTATCTAGCATTTGTTAATCCTCCTGCACATCAAATTCAACAGAGCTGAACAGGTTGTTGCGGGGATCCTCTTCATGACATCATGGAGTAGCTGGATGTTAGACACATAGTGCTTCTCCACCTTCTGCTTGAGGCTGCCCCACAGGTGCACAATAGAGTTCAGGTCTGGAAACATACTTTGCTATTCCATCACCCTCATCTTCAGCTTCCTCAACAAGGCAATAGTCCTCTTGGAGGGGTTGTTATTATGTTGGAAAACTGCCATTCGGCCCAGTTTCTGAAGGGAGGGCATCATGTTCTGTTTCAGAATGTCACACTACATGTTTGAATCCATGTTTCCCTTAATAAACCACAGCTCCACAGTACCTGCAGGACTCATGTTGCCTCAGACACTGATGCTTTTGGTACTCCTCACCAGGGTGTTGCCACACATGCTGGACACCAGTTGATCTCATCAGACCACAGGAAATGGTTCCAGTAATTCATGCTCTTAGACAGGTTGTCTTCAGCAAACCGTTTGTGGGCTTTCTTGTGAGCCAGCTTCAGAAGAGGCTTTTTTCTAAAACGACGACCATGCAAAATGACTTGTTACAGTGTGGCGTATGGTTTGCACCAAGTGGACCTACCACCTCTGCAACCTCTAAAGCATGCTGCAGCACTCATATGTCTATTTTTTTAAGTCAGCTTCTGCACCTGACACACAGCATGAGGACTCAACTGCTTTGATCGACCTTTGTGAGGCCTGTTTCGAGTGAAAACCATCTTGGAAATCGTCTGTATGACCCTGGCCACTGTACTGTAACTTAGTTTCAGGGTGGTACTGATCTTCTTATAGCCTCGGCTATCTTTGTGGAGAGCAACATTTTTAATTCTCAAATTCTACAAGGGTTTTTTGCCAAAATGTGCCATGTTGAACATCTGGTGGTCAGTATGAGAGAATTGTACTTAAAACATTCAATTTCAACATGATAAATATGACATGTGGCTTTGCACATTTAAGCGACATACAGCTGTTATCACTTAGAATTTACTCACTTTTGTTCCCAGTTATTTAGACAATAATGGCTGTATGTTGAGGTTATTTTCAGAGGACAGTAAATCTGTACTGTTATACAAGCAGCAGGTGACGTGTTTAGTAATAGGTACTTCAATGCAACCTGTGGTCCTGAGCTATTATTATAGCCACCAGTGCCATGTATTCCTGTCCCATTCCTTTCTTTGGATGCGTTTCTCTCTAATTGGAGACCACTCTGTGAATCCTGGGATAATTTCATATCCACAGCTTAAAGATCCATGAAGTTATTAAGCAGCTCAAGAACTTCGAGTTGGATTTGAACTGTAATTAATATCAGCAGTTTACTTAAATACAATGCACAGGACCACAGGTCACATTAATATGGCTCCTATCAGTGCACAGCTCAACAATGATAAATTTGTAAAGAATGGATTTGGTGCCACCCAGATGACGATGATTCTGTTTTGACTGGTTTCTCTAAAGGTTTCTTCCTCATGCCATCTCGCCGAGTTTTTCCTTGTTACAGCTGCTACTGGCTTGCTCACTAGGGCTAAACTTTAGGGAACACACTTAAAGGCACTAAATCTGCATAATGCATTCTTCTATACAACTTTATACTTGTTGTTGTTTTTCTTTAAAGCTGCTTAACAATGTCCATTGTTAAAAGATCTATACAAAATAAAAATGATTTGATTTGTTTTATATGTTAGCACACTATCAAAATTTATTGCACTTGTTATTACTTGACAATGTTTTTGAAATAATGCTCCACTTAATGTCTTTGACATGTCTCAAAGCTCAGCTTGACTGACATCACAAAGCAAATACTGTATATCACAACAAATGAAATGTTATTTGTCACATAAAAATACATACAGAGTATGACATGCAGTGAAATGCTTTATACGACTGTCCGGCATGAGGGAATAGAATGGGGAGAAAAATAAAACAAGGAAAAAGAAGGCAGATAAATAAAGAGTATAAACTATGTAAGATATAAAATATATAAAGACACACACACACACACAATAGTATGTACTTAAAGTTCTCAAAGAAATGGCATTGTTTTAATGTATGAGATATAAACCAGAGATGTTTGTTTATAGCTTTAATGAAGTCTTTGTTTTAAAGCTTTAATCAAGTATGTTTATTTCACAAACACATTGAAAATGCAGACACTTGATCTAATAAACATGCTGCATAATTTATTTACATCTAATTAAAACTTAAACAATGAACAAGATTATAAAATGAATTGGTTAGTTAATTCTGAAGCTAGACAGCACGTGTGTAGACTTTAAGAGTGACAGGAGTTATTTAAAGCCCATGCTTAAGCCAGCAGGCAGAGTAAAGAGCTATAAATCCGAGCATTTGGGACAGTCCCATCCAGATCTTCCCTCTGATACACCTATCTCTGTTGTGTGGCAGTCGATCGCTTCGTCAGTAGGAGATAAGAGAGCTTTGGTAATGGTTAGGATGCACACATTCAGTTGCAGGGAGATGTGTTTAACTGGCATAGAGACACAGAGTTTGATGGGTTTAAAGTGGCCTGATGTCTACAAGCAAGAGTTATATATAGAGAAGGGTTGATAATGTCTAGAAAAATAATTATACTAAAAGCACAGCATATGCATAGGGTTGATTTTTTTTTTTATCAGATATTAGAGCACTCCTAATATTTTTTCATCAAGGGTTCATCTCTACTCACGGCCTTAACACTCACAATCTGATTTACCCAGATCAGGCTTCCCTGTTACTTGGCTTATGTCCATATTAATCTGGTTAGATGTGAAAACATTCTCCCCCAAAAAAAAATCAATCACACTGAAACAGAAAAACTGCATATATACATACTGCACATGTGAGGCAGTGTATTTTTTTCTCAAGAACTTATTTAATCACTATCTCTTCAAATTGACTCTTCTGACTCACAAGATTCACCTTTTACCTGTTTTAGAGAACTAGTTGATCATTGGTTGATCTGATGCCGTTCACTCGCCCTTATTAGTGACATTCAAGATTCACCTGCAGTCACATTAACCAAAAAACATTTAATAGAAATTTAAGCTTGACAGATTCTGACAACTGATATAACTATTTTGCATTCAATGACTTGTACAATGAACTAATGCAGAGATGTTTTGGGGTTAAAACTATTCAACTGTGTTACGGCTAGACCAGGTGTCAAAACCGGAAGTAAAACAGATTGTCTTTTATTTGGTCTAAACATGCAAACACAAGAGAGCTTGCGATGAGACTTTAGCAAATGGTAAACTTAATTGAGTGCTTCCTTTAAAGTGTAGCCAGGAGCATGGAAGCACAGGGAACAAGAGCGGTAGATAGTCCAGGTGATCTACAATCGTAACTAGTAGATCGGATGGTGAGTGAAGGGGAATAGGGACCTTGTAAAGGGGACGGGTAAATGGAGGACAGGTTTAGGTGATTAGTAGAATGGAGCGAGAGTGTTGAGTAAGGAGGAAGGCATGACTGGTGGCTCCCTGACAAGGTGAAACCAGTATCATATATTTTGATCAACGTCACATTAACAAGAAATAATGTACAAAACAGCATACAGTTGTGCACAAGCAAACAAATGAATGTACTAAAACATATACACAAGTGACTAAATGAAGTGAAGGTTGAACAAGTAGTTTTGATGATTTTATTTCTGATCTGAAAAATGCTCCAAAGCAACTGAGGAAAAACTGTAAATAATTTGGGTATATGTTTTTTTTTCATGATTATATTATTTCAAACCGATTTATATTGTGCAGTCACTTACATTTGGGAACTAAATACATTTACAGTTAAATGTTTTCTTTAACAATTCCCATTATTCACAAATTTTACACAAATTTCAAAAGCAAGATACATTTTGGCGAAATGTCCAGAGTCTCATAGTGTTTTCTAGCCATTAAAGTGTAGTATTTAACTTTGTAATAATGCTGAACTAAATAAATGATAGTGAAATCTGCCCTGTGTTTATAGATGATGCTTGAGTCGCAATGTCTCATTTTGACACTATACAGTATAATCTAACAGAAATAACACTTCTTTCATCCTCACTGAACCAGCAGCAAATTAGAAAACATAGAGCACCAGGTCTTCCTTGCTTTAATCAATAAAAGGAGGAAGTAATGTGACAGAGTGAGGGGTAGCCTGTGGAGCTTTTCATTTATCTCTATAGAAATCCATCCATTGTGAAAGGGAGCGTTTGTGAAAGGTTGTATTTGGAGTGCGATCTAGTGCGATTCAAGAGGACTGACAGATAGCAT
Organism: Silurus meridionalis; assembly: GCF_014805685.1. Taxonomy (NCBI): domain Eukaryota; kingdom Metazoa; phylum Chordata; class Actinopteri; order Siluriformes; family Siluridae; genus Silurus; species Silurus meridionalis. Next base: position 18,121,819 of record NC_060895.1, on the reverse strand, counting down.
AGCCTCGCTGGACCAGGCTTTTTATTCTTTTCTCTGCCTCGCTTTCTCTTCCTGTCCTTCTCTGTCTCAGATGCTCAGGAGAGCCTGGAGTGCTGTGGTATACTGTGAAAGAAAGAAGCACTCAGCCAGTCAGCCTGCTGCAGGATAAAAATCTACTTTAATATGTCTCCTTGTGCAGGATGGCCCTTTAAGGCATGTAAAAGTCTTCTTGTAAGTGTTTGGCTCGAGGAAACAGCTATTTTTAGTTCACTGAACTAAACCCGGCTTTGCAGAGCTATCTGACAAGTGGGAAAATGCACAAGTTGTGGATAAAGAAATTCATTACAGAATTCATCTTTACTTTGATGCTTTAGAACTTAAAAACGTTGCACATCTTATACAATTAATGTGTAGATTCTTGGGTAATAATAGTCATCATTTTTGTCTTTTATTCAGAACTAGTGTCCTACTTGTACATACGGTGAAGGAGTACAATCACAATCTTATTTAAATGTTTTTTATTCAATTATATTTCTTCGGTACCTGCTTTCTTTTGTACCTGCTCGGCATAGATCTAGATGAACACTGGACAAGAGACAGTTATAAACCCAGAGAGTAACATGCAATTACACATTCACCACTACAAGCAATTTTAAATAGCTACACACTTACTGGTAGTTGCAGAGGAAACTGGAGAACCTGGAGTCAACCTAAATAGACCTAAAGATGCAACATCTTAGTTTCTGGAACTGGATAAAAATTAAAGCTCAGGATCAGGAACTGTGTAGAATATCTTTATCATGTCAATTATTTTCACATTTTGTATACTTCACACACTATATATTTACAAAATTATTGGGACATCTGACATCTCCAGCCTTTTCCCAAACTGGTACCACAAAGTTGGATACAATTGTATAGGATGTTTTTTAAATTTGCTAGCATTATATTTTCCCTTTATTTGAACTAGGGGACCCAAACTTGTTCCAGTGTCCCTGTGCGCAAAGTGAGTTTTTATCCAGATAAGATGAAGGATCTGGACATTAATGTAGGTGGTTTATGTAGAATTTGGTCATCAGTGGTGTTTGAAGGTAATGAGCTTGGCAAAAGCCTGTACTTTTTTAAAATCCTTAAATAATTTCTCAAAAGTAAGTATTTGTCTCAATAAACATCTCATTGAAATCAGAATGACAAGTCCTCATGTCATGTCAGTATGATGGTGCACAATTTCAGTATTTCCTGATGTAAACTACAGTTTTGATTACAGTGATTTAAACCACACAAGGTTGAATTTCTTCTATATGGCAGATATAAATTTCAACAGCACAAATTCATTTATTCGAATGCATATTTAATTTATATTGATTGCCAGAGACTGGACAGGATTTACACTTTTACTGTACTGTACTAGTGTTTGTTCATTTCTTGATGGTTCATCCATTTTTAATTCTGTGTTTTTCTCTGTCTGTATACGCTCGTCAAATAAAGATTCACAAGATTCACCTTTGACCTGTTTTAGAGAACTAGTTGATCATTGGCTGATCTGATGTCATTCACTAACCTTCATTAGTGAAATTTAAAAGTCATCTGCCCAATTTAACTTTTCAAGACACATTTACAAAAAAAAGTTTAACAGAAATTTTTGTTTGACAGATTACGACAACTGGTTTAACCATTTTGCTTTCAATGACTTATGCAATGATCTGATGCCCAGATGTGTTGGGGGTTAAGACTATTCAGGTGAAACCAGTATATTATATTTTGATCAACATGACAAACAACTGATAATGTAGGAAACAGCAGACAATTGTTCACAATGAAATGAATGTACTAAAGCATTCGCAATTTGGTCAAAGCAACAATAAATGCTTTTATTATGTGCACACGTGACTAAATGATGTGGAGGTTGACTAGTAAAGAATTTTATAACTAAAAAACTCTATTATGGACACTACTATATAAGAAATGCTGAGTAGTTAATCCTGAGTAGTTAACTGTAGTTGCTAAAAACAATAAGTTCAAATATCAGGACTTTCAGAACTTATTAGTTTTATAATTAGACATAAGGCAATAAAATAAGATCTGAATAATCAGGATAGGGTTAAGAATAAAAATGGGTTTAGTGGTTATACCTGAAATGAAATCCAGCCCTATCTTCCCAGATGGGTTAAGATTCCTATGAATTTTGCATGAGATTAGGCCATGGGCAGCCCAGGCTACTGGGCTTTGAGCAAAAACTCTAATGTTAATCTCAGCTGCAGGCTGGAATTGGTTTCTGCTTCAGTTGGATAAAAGTAACTATGAATAAATGTAAAATGCAAAATTCTGAATTCATAAAGACACACACCATATGACTTAATATCCATCTGTTAATTGGTATAGTTAACCCTAAATTTAACCCAACATCCAAACAAATACATAGAATAAAAATGTACTGTTAGCATTTTCTTTTAATTTTCTTTGGATTCCATCCATTCAGCCATCCATCTATCCATTAATCCGTCCATCCAGCAACAAGCAAGCAAATAAACACATGGACGGACGGACGGAAGGAAGGAAGGAAGGAAGGAGGGAAGGAAGGACGGACGGACGGACGGACAGACAGACAGATAGATAGATAGATAGATAGATAGATAGATAGATCTAGGCAGCATTTTAGACACTAATACTGTAGATCTGTATAGATGTATAACCAGAATGCATAGATCAATTACTATTAATATTTTATTACTATTGGTCTTGTTTATACAGTGTTTTTCTCAGTGGAAAATGTTCATTAGCTCTAAAAGTGTTCAGACTGGCAGGTTTACGAGGGCGCTAAATGATGGGTTGAAACAAGGGTGTTAAATCAGACCCTACTTTCACACTAGCAAGTGACTGGCAACCTTTTATTTGTACAAGTACTAAGCTGTAATTTCAGCAGAGACACAAAAATAGTTTGAAAAATATGTTCATTTAATAAATTGGATGCAATTTACAGTATAAGCATGACACAGTTAAAACAACAATCTCAGAAGATTCCTAGGACCGATACAATGTAGTCCAATGTTCTTTAGATTCTGCTCCTTACAACTTTACTTCCGACCTGCAATTAGTTTCTATTTGTCAGGGTAGTAGGGAGAGGACAGAAACTACACTTCCCAAAATCTTATTGGCTTTACTTTAATAAATGACACTATGTATTTCCCACAAACACTGTTGGAAATTAAATATTATTCCATTTTAGCCTGTTATATTTGACCTTTATTAAATACAGTATATAGTGATATTATGGAAAAAAGAAAATCTTACAAAAATTAGCCTTTTCTACTTAACTTCTATATAAAGCTACTTCTGTTGCACATTGGACTGTATAGACAAACTTTATAGTTCACAGATGTTTGATGAGACTAGACATTAATATTTAAAAGATCAAGAAAGTACTTCTATGCATTGTCACATTCCATAAATGGCATGACTTCGTGAAATGAGAACACTCCCTACAAATGAATCTCACATGCTGAAACCAGCTTATATTACCAGCATACTGTACAAACAAAATGGATAATTTCTTTTTTTATTTTTTTACATATAAACCACTAAAACTATTATATATAATAACTAAAAATATATTATATATTATATAATAATAATGGTTATATTTGGTTTGCATTGTTTGCATTAAGCATAAATATGTTTGCATAATGTTTGTAGTTAACATATTTTTGAATGAATTGATTCGGATTTTCATGTTAAATGAACGTTAAGATATAGAAAATGTTATATTGCACATAAACAAATAACTAAAAAACACACAAATGCTGTAATTAAAAGCATATACTGTACAGGGACAGGTATTGGGATACCTCACGTTTCCAGACATATGTGCTTCTTCCCAAAACTTTTACCACAAGGTTGGAAGCACACAATTGTATAGGACATCTTGGGATGTGGAAGCATTAAATTTTCCTTTTATTTTAACTAGGGGAACCAAACCTTTTCCAGGATGGCAATGCCCCTCTGTACAAAGCCAGCTCAATAAAGATGTGTTACATTGGTGGGAGTAAAAGATCTTGAGTGGCCTGTTATGGAGCTCTGACCTCAATCCTACTGAACATTTCTGGGAAGAATTAAAATGCTACTGCAACACAAGGTCTCCTCACCTTAGTTACAACAGTACCTGACTTGATTTTTCTGATGTTTTTCTAGCTGAATGAGCTCAAATCTGCACAAACAATCTAAAATCCAGTGCCAAATCTTCCCAGAAGAGTACATTATTATAACAATTGGGATGTTCAAAAAGCATACAAAAAATGTATATCCAGGTGTCCACAAACTTTTGTCCATATAGTGTACATTTCTGTTTGTGTTTTGTGTTTGTGTTTCTTCCATGCTTTTAACCCGAATGTAGCTGTTTTAGTATTCTGATTATGAAGGTACCTACTTTTTTACATCTTTTTTTTGAATCCCCCCCCCCCCCACAAAAAATATCTGATAAAGATTTGTACACACATTTAAACTCCAACATGAAATGTGTTAGACATATTAGACCTAGATGAACAATAAACCATGCGCTGGCCTTGAAGAATGTGAGTGTGCCACATCGGGAATAAAGAATGAGAATAAATGATAAACAGCCCTGTCACATTATGATCTCTCTTTAAGGTAAAGATATCATTTAGACTTAAACAGCAGATTGTCTGACAAGGCTCAACTGATAAAACTGTGTCATCCTGTCATTATGTGGAGCACATGAAGAAGGTCCTTTAACCCACACACACACCCAAAGGATTCACAGAGGCTGGACAGTGTGTACAAAATCTAAGCATGTCTAATCTTTCGTGAGTTCTTTAATCTCCAGTCAATTAAATGTGCCGGGCCTGGCTGAGCCGCTGCCTCTAACGATGACACCAAAATCAATCTTAGTTGACACTTATCACATCTCTCATACTGCAGACCAGAAATGACCAAAACATCTGTAGGACCATGTTACTCGGCTGTGTGTGCAACTTTATACACATTTTTAAACAGATACTGGAAATCCACAAAACAATTTCCAATAGCAAACTATTTCGTTATATCGCAGCTCTGTTAAATTCTCAATTCTGATTGGTCAGACAATGTTAATTATTAAAAGTTCCAGCTGCAAGCTTTATATTAACACATTCGGATTCATCACAATATGAAACCAATTCTTTATATTACACAGGGATTTGTATAAGAGATGCTCCACATAAGCAGATGTAGGAAAAAAAAACGTATATAAAAACAGGTGTATGTCTAATTGGAAGGAGTCGCTATCACACTTAGTAACAGACAGACGTAAAGCTATAAGCTTTATTTTTCAAGCATACTGTAGGAAAGTCTTCCAGATGTGTGGCTTTGAGAAAGTTAAAGATTGTTTAACTAGTCAACAAGTTTTGAATAATCTTAACAAATTAAAGAGAAAAGAAAAACAAAGTCTGTTGACTGAACATATGTTTATAGCTGCAATAAAATAAATGATAACACAAACAAAGTTCACAGACATTCCATAGCAATAAATGTAGCTATAAACAGACAAAAATTATATGTTGTGTTTTAGTTGAAAAAAATCATTCAACTAATTCTACAGGGTGGACCACGGAAAAGTAGCCCGCCAGACAGATGGACAGTCGGCAGACAGAGAGGAAGGGGCTATGGCCGCCTCCAATGAGCGTGGCACCAATATTGGAGACAGGCTACTTTTCCGTGGCCTACCCTGTATGACAGCACACCCTGTCATGTTTAATTCCTTACTTAACAGTTTTTTCAAAGAAAATCAATCATCACAATCACTAGGAAGAATACAAATAAGATCCCACAAGAGACAGATTAAGTAATCTAAGTATTGCTCAGACAGTGGTATTAATGCACACTATATATGGACGGTAAAATGAATTTATGGATCATTAATAAATCATACACTGAGAAACTGTTGTAACATACAGTACAAGCTATTTATACATAAACCACGTGTCAAAATGTCTTAACTAAGACAGCTTCAATTCCCGTCATCGTGTATTGAAGGACAGTGATACAAACTGGTCATTGTTATAAAAATAGGAATATGCACTACATTTGGTAAAAGAACAAGACAAGGAAAATTTGGGTTTATAGGTAGCGCTGCAGAAATTTATGGTAAAAAAAAAAAAAAAAAGGTTTACGGTCCCTCAAAAATAACATTGCACTTGTTTGTCAACAAAAAGAGCTGCTGGGTTTTCATCGGATTCTGGAATGTTCTCATGATATCGTCGTCATGTGACCTCGGCATAGGTTCTAGGACTCTGAAAACAAAAAAATATTATATTTATATAGCTTAAATATATATTATATAACAGGATATAATATAATATCTGTTTAAAGATAGATAGATAGATAGATAGATAGATAGATAGATAGATAGATAGATAGATAGATAGATAGATAGATAGATAGATAGATAGATAGATGTCTAAGTAACTGGCAACAAAAGAACAGCCTATGTGAACATGTCAAAACTGTAAGGGCATCATATTCTGCTTCAGAATGTCACAGTACATATTAGAATCCAGGTTTCTCTCAATGACCTGCAGCTCCCCAGTACCAGCAGCACTCATGCAGCTCCAGACCCTGATGCTACCACCACTATGCATGACTGTAGGTAAGACACAATTTTCTTTGTTCTTCTCACCAGGGCGTCGCCACACATGCTGGAGACCATCTGAGCCAAACAAGTTTGTCTCATCAGACCACAGGACATAGTTTCAGTATTTCATACTCTTTGACTAGTTGTCTTCAGCAAACTGTTTGCAGACTTTCTTTTGAGCCAACTTGTGTGGCGTATGGTCTGAGCACTGACAAGTGGACCTTCCGCTTCTGCAACCTCTATAGACAATGCTGCAGCACTCATGCATCTGTTTTTTGAAGTCAGCTTCTGCACCTGATGCACAGCACAAGGACTCAACTTCTTTGATCGACCCTTGCAAGGTCTGTTCCAAGTGGAAGCCATCTTGTAAAACCCTGGCCACTGTGCTGTAACTCTGTTTCAGGGTGTTACTATTCTAATTCTCAAGTCTTTAGAGAGTCTTTACCATGAGGTACCATGTTGAAAATCCAGTGGTCAGTATGAGAGAATTGTACTCAAATTTTAACTGGTCTTAAACAAGATATACAAATTTATATGGTCCAGCAGACAAAAACATGAACATGATGAAAAAGACATGTGGCTTATATATATATATATATATATATATATATATATATATATATATATATATATATATATATATATATATATATATAAGGAAGCCACAGATACAGTGTGAGGGTATGATATGGCAGTGTATTTTTTCATGTAATCATTGTAAAGGTAACTGACACAATGTCAGATCTGGGGTGATTTTACATTGCAGTATAAACATGATCAAAGTAAACATTGTAAGCATGTAACAGCAGAACCATGAAAGGCATTTAAATGGCAGTGCATGTGGTTGTGAACAGTGGATGTTGGTCAGTTTCAGAAATAGCTCAATGCACCAATCCTAAGACTGGCTCAGAGTAGTGTTGTACAGTGTAATTGCTGTTGGTACAAATTACCTCCTGTGCAGCTGCTTTCTAAAGCCAAGCTAAATGAGTCTCCTGCTGAAGAAGCTCCACTGTGTAGGTCATATGGGGGTGTTGTTTTATTGTCCAGAACGGCTGTGAGTTTAATGAGTGACCTCTTTTCCACCACCATCCCAAAGAAGCCCAAAACAGACGCAGCCGTTTTGATCAGTTTGTTAAGCTTTTTTTTTTTTTTTTGCATTTCTAGCATAATATTGCAAAGAACAGTGCACTGGCTTCCACAGACTGGTAGAAGTGTCCTTTTTTTTTTTTTTTTTTTTTTACATTCGAAGTACCTAAAAGGAGCTTCTTCAGAAAGTAGAGTCTTCTCATCCATTTTCTGAGTTGACCTTCTAGTCCAGATTGTTGTCAAGAGTTATTTATAGGTGTTATCCAGCTCAAGATCCTGCTAATGGAGCTGGTTGCAATCTTCTTTCCTCCTGTAGTACAACACCATCTCTTTGGTCAGTATAGTGGCTATTTAACGTTTTGTTATATCATGTGAGGAGTTTATCATGACTAACACTCTAACACTCAACTGAACAGTTCACCTAGTTCACCTGTTTCATGTTTGCTTCCATAAACCAGCGTATGAATTTTGTTAAAGCTTCCCTTAGATACCTCCGCTCCACATATCCAAACCCTTTGATTATTATTTAGTATTAAAAAATAAATGACATTTTTAAATTTTTCAAACTACTTGTATGGAGCTGAGCATTTACTAATAAATTAATTATTATATTTTGCACATTTATATTATAGGTAAATGTAAAAAAGTATACTATAGATTTTGCCCCAATTTTAATAATAATTTCATTACAAAATTGGGGCAAATAATGGACAGTAGTGTTTTATGGGGTGTCCCTTAGTGCTTATGGGAGGTCTGGGACTTCTCCCCAGCCCCCTCAATTTGAACATGGCCAGTTCAGTAAGTTTAAATAGCTCCTTGTGTTTGGCCATTTCCCAGTTTATTAATAGATTTGCACTGTCGTGTTTGTCTAATTGATTGACCTTTTTATGATTCTGCCTAATGATTTGGATTTGAAGAAAACAGTGCTTGTACATAAAGTAAAAAAAAAAAAGATTGGGATGGAGCCTGTTATTTGGGTAGAGCTGGGTGATAGTTAAAGTACAGCATTTAAAATGTACATCATTTATTGGATCGGGGTGGTGTTAATTTTATTGTTACAGTTCTTATGGGTAAAGTTAGAGTTTAGGGTATAAGGTTAGTTATAAATTATTCCTCAACATGAGATCCTGAAAAATCCTCTGCACAAAAAAATTAAGAATTAAATGCATTTAGGACCAATAATAATAAAAAGAAAATCCAGATTGAAGTCACTTCACTACGCTATATTAATATTAAAGCTGTTATATATTTTCACAGTTCTTTATCAGTCATCAGTAATTGAATTTATTATAAACAAAAGTATTAAATTCATTTCATAAAGCATTATCAGTTCTAAGTCAAATACCGGGTAGAGAGCCACCCCATGCTCTGACGAATGCCTTTGCAATTTTCAAGATAAACGATGTAGCCTTGACGTAAGCCATTACGGAGTGAATGCTAGCCATGCACTGCAGACACACGTAGTTTGTCTTTGGCAGCAGGATAATCTTGATGGACTGCCTGCTGCTTCCTCTAAACGCCCTTTCACTCACCCTAATATGAATCCAGAATGAATTTGGGGAAGTCACATTGATCTATTCATCATATAACTACAACAAGCACTGCTTGTTGTACAATGCAATATAAAGCATTCAGAGACACAAATATGCACATGCCTGAGTGTAATGCTGAGTGCTGAAGCTTAGATTCTACAGGGTGATTGCTAATTACTGCCCTAGAGGAGACTTCTTTCCTGTGTGTCTTTTATTCAAACAGGTGTGTTCTAAAATAACAATCCCAAATGGCTAACATTCAAGTCATGTTTCATGTGCACTCACTTTATGAACGACAGAGTATGGTTTCTGGATTAACATTTGGGTCATATTCCTATTCACAAATTATATATCAGATTTAGCTTTGTAGAATCAAGCTTCCACCCACTAGACTCTAGCATTTATATCACACGTATATATAACACCCCAGTTTACTGTTATACACATCTAATATGCATAAACCATCCCATGTTTGTATTCTCAAACCACTCAATCTAAGGTTTACATTTACGGCATTTGGCAGCTTGGAGTGGCTGGGATTTAAACTCATGACCTTCTGATCCAATGCATTAATTATTAAGCTACCTATATTCCTGCATGCGTGATTGTGTTTCTACAATATATAATTGCAAATATGTTCATAATGCTTTCATTTTGTACTTGCTATAACCAGTAGTGACATTGATTATTAAAACATTGCATTCATTCATCAGGTAATAACAGGACATGTGTACAGACACACTGAAGATGCAACATAAGGATTTGTGTGTGATTACTTTACAATCAGATATAAGTTATTGAAACATATAGTCTGTTCAAAATGGAGTCTACCGCTTTCCATTTCCAATGCTATTTTAGGTTTCATGAGGGTTGTGGTGTATAAGGGGTGAAAATAAAATTGGACATGAAAAACACAGAACCCATTATCAAAGTCTTTAGTATATCGCAACCATTATCCCATTAAGTAAATCCTCTTATTACTTAACATTTGCAAAGGGGACTTAATTAAGTATTACATAAAATCCCAGCTGTAGTGTGAGGGTTCAATTAATCTTTTAGAGAAATAGACCCACTGCTTTAGCCCTCTGCAGTTATTCAGTGGAAGGAAAATACGCACGTTTCTACAATTTTCACCACTTTATAAAGTTGGCCATGTAGGAGTAAAACATTTAAAGGGACATGCTGTTCCTAAGAGAGTAATTATGATGTCAAATCTAATTCAACTTTATACCAGACAGCAGAATTAGAAAAAAGTTGGTTATTAAATTAGCTATAACAACATTTTTAACCATATTTCTGACAGACACACCACACAACCAGATGGTTTTCTCTAAGAAGGGCATTTATTTACCATATTTGGATGGACTCTACAGTGTCTATGCTTTGCAACCGCCAGAAAAAAGCGGTAGCATCAAGTTTTTCTGACAGACAGCTAAAAGAATCATGATAAAATTAGATTTTTTTTTATTTTATGTGTTTTATGGATATTAATACTTAAAATAAACCTGGTCAGGTCATTTTCAGAATGACTAAAATCTAGCACAAACTTAGATAAAGACATATTGCAGCAATCTTGTGGAAATCATCAATGCAACTGCATGATCGGCCTTTAAAATGTATTAATAATGAAGATCTGAACGTCAAAGTAGGCATTAATAATCTTTCTTTCACAAGCACAATTTGGATTTCCATTTTTATGTAATATGTATAATGTTCCACATGGGAAAGTAAAACTAGTGCTACAATACAGACACTCCTTCTTCAAGTACACAGAACAGATGATGCATTAAAAATTACAGTACAGAAGAAGAAACCTTTAGTCCCTCTAATAAACTTGTGTCTGATCCTTGTCACTCCCAATTGAAAATTGCAGCATCTTTAACTCCACCTCCAGCTCCGCCTCTTATCTTTTTTTGTCAATGCCACTCTCTAAGCCATACAGCATAGCAGGTTACCACAGTCTTATAAACCATCACTTTCACTCTTGTAGATACCCTCCCATCATAAATCATTCCACCCACTCCACCCTGCCTGCACTATTCTCCTAAATTCTCTAGCTCACCCTTCATTACTTACACTGTTGAACCCAGGTACTTTAACTCATCCACCTTCACCACCTCTTCTCCCTGCAACCGCCCCACTCCACTGCATTTCCTCTCATGTACTCTGTCTTACTCCTACTGACTTTATTCCCTTCTCTCCAGTGCATACCTCTACCTCTCCAGGTATTTCTCAACCTGCTCCCTATTCGTACCACAAATCACAATAATATCTGCAAACATCATAGTCAATCCGGACTCCTGTCTGACCTCGTCCGTCACCCTGTTCATCACCACTGCAAACAGGAAAGGGCTCATAGCCAATCCTTGATGCAGTCCAACCTCCACCTTGAACCAGTGTGTCATTCCTAATGCACACTTCACTGCTGTCACACTGTCCTCATACATGTCATGCACCCCCCTTACATACTTCTCTGACACACCTGACTTCCTCATACAATACCACAACTCCTCTCTTGGTACCCTGTCTCTACGCTTTCTCTAAATCCACAAACACACAATGCAACTTCTGACCTTCTCTATACTTTTACATCAACATTCTCAAAGCAAATAATGTATCCGTAGTGCTCTTTCTCAGCATGAAACCATACTGTTGCTGACAGATGGTCACCTCTTCTCTCAGCCTGGCTTCATGGTGTGACTGATCAACTTTATTCCCCAAGAGTTACTGCAGGTCTGCACATCTCCCTTATTCATAAATAAGAGTACCAGCAAACTCCTTCTCCATTCCTCAGGCATCCTCTCATCTTCCAGAATTTTGTTAAACAATCTTGTTAAAAACTCCACTGCCATCTCTCCTAAACATCTACATGCTTCTACTGGTATGTCATCTGGTCCAACCGACTTTCTACTTTCTAGCTGCTCAAACTTCCTCCCTACTAGTGATATCCACGTCCTGCTTCACCATCTCCACATCATCCAAACTTTTCCTCATCTATATGCTTCTCAACACAATCTCCTCATTAGTCAGCACACTTCCATCTGCATCCTTTATTGTTCTAACTTGCAGCACATCCTTCCCTGCTCGGTCCTTTTGCCTGGCCAATCGGTACAAATCCTTTTCTCTTTTCTTAGTGTCCAACTTCTCATACAGCTCCTCATATGTCTTTTCCTTTGCTTTAGCCCCATCACTTTTCACCTGCTGCCGCATCTCTTTGTACTCCTGATCCCAATTCTGTTTCACCAACCTGCTCTCCTCATTCCACCACCATGTCTCTTTGTCTTCCTTTCTTTTTCCAGATGTCACACCAAGTACCTTTTTAGCCGTCTCCCTTATCACTTCTTTAGTAGTTGCCCAATCATCCAGCACCTCTTCACCACCACCGAGCCCCTGTCTGTCCTCTTCCGTGAATCTCAAACTATACTCTTCCTCCTTCAGTTTCCATCATCTTATTTTTTTCAGTCCTTACTTTCCTCTTCTTCTTCTTCACCTCCAATGTCATCCTACAGACCACCATCCAATGCTCTCTAGATACACTTTCATGAAAACTTTTTATGAAAACTTTTAGATATTCATGAAACACTAAAAAATGACATTTTGAGGCATGTTTTAAGAATCTGCTTCGCTGTTCTAAAGTCCTGGGTCATCACAATTCAGTGAAGTGTAGAGAAAAAAATGTATCTGAATAGGAAAATCTGTCCAACAGTTTTGAACATGGCCACATTGGTGTGAATAAAAAAGAAAAAAAGGTTTAAAAATGGATTCTGCAATTGAAAATCGATGTACACTCACTCACCACTGCAAATGTGTGTGTGTAAGCAAGAAACTAAGAGTGAAACGAGATTCACAAAGAGTGTCTTAGGCATTAAATAAAAACTTTGGAAGTACTTCAGATTCAATAAAAGCTCAGGGAGTCTCGACAAAGCACTGCTATATATAAAACACTACCATAAAATATTTTGAAAGCACCATAAAACTTGCTACAAGCTCATTAAATTGGACAGCTGTAACGTTAACCAGAGGAAAGCCTGAAACTTCATGTGTGACCTTCATGTTTAATGCTCGTTTTACCAGTTTTGGTTAAGTTTTAAGCACATGAAGTATGAGCAGAAATTAGCATGTAATTGCAAACACATGATATATGTACTGAAACCCACATACACACATTGCATTTGAGGTTGATGTGCATTCTTGTGCTCTATGAAAAGTGGGTTTTATTTGTCATGGAAAGGTCGACTGAGCCAGAACTACACTAACCATCAGCCTCAGAATGTCACATCACTAACGTCAAACACACATACACACACACACACACATTTCCTGTTTCACCTTAATTAAAACAATCATATAAAATGTAGTTAATGAGCATCACATTCAAGCTGTGGTGTTTGTGTGATGTTGGGTGTACAGAATGAATGTGCTGTAGATAATTCATGTAGTCAAACCTATGCAGGTTAAATTTAACACTAAATTCAATCTTCTTGGTTCAGATTTACGTCATTATACTGACTTCAATCTGAACCAAAAAGAATGAATTTAGTGTTAGATTTGATGTGACTATTGTATTATCTGAAACAGAAGGCTGACATTAGGTTAATTGTGCCATCTTTATGGTGCTTTTCATTTTGGCCTCTGAAAGTGCATGGTGCACCTTTTTTTCATCAAAACTACCTGGGATTAACTCTGATTACAATATGAAAAATTGTTACTTCAATACTTTACCTGTGAGACGATGTATTTCTCCATCCTGGGCTCTCCAAGCATGGGAGCGGTAGAAACATTCTCCTCAGGCGGTATTTCACTAAGCAGAGATTTTCCTTTGAAGTTCTTCACCACACAAACCACCTTTGACAAACGCATAAAACAAACAAAAATGAAAGAAAATAAGCATTTTGAGCCTCCACAGAGACTCGTGTGTGTGAACCCATTGGTGCCTTTTGGCAAAAAACATAAATGATGGTTTATGTAACTTTGCAGGGTCCCTCGCATGGATAGTTGCCCTAAATGAAGTATTATGTGTCCTACAGCATTATCATCCATTATCGAGACCAAAAAAAACATTTTTAGTGAGGCATGAACAATATAGGCAATGTTCCAGTAGATAGTAGAGGATGATTTTAAATGGAGCACCGCACAAAGCCCTATGGTCAACTCGATAAAGATGCAGCGATTTATCATCCTCTTCAATGCATGCTTACTATCTACAGCTATTTCTGCACAAGATCGCTGGTCAGCATTCTAGTTATATAATTTTCCTTTTAAATTAATCACATGAAAAATAAACATTAAAAGCTGCCTGTGATCCAGTACAATATGATTTCTGGATGATACAATGCGAGTGTTGCATAAACAAACATTAAACATTTAAACATTAGTAAGGAATTTGAAGAATGAGAATGACTTTTTTTTTAAGTACTTGAAAAAATTATGTAGCAGAGTCAATAAACATAAATTAGTTCAGTGACTCTTTAAACTAACTCGGTTTCTGTAGCAAATTATCAGTTATAGTTTCTATAATCTATAATGTCATTGAATACTCGAACCATATATTGATACCATGTGACGTTAGGATCCTGAAAGAGTTGAGTTTCTCCTTCCCCTCTCTGCAGACTCTAATCTCCACATGAAGAAATAGGTCAGCATGTATCACGTCTTGAGGAAACACTTACTTTGCACCCAAAACTAACTGCAATTATACTGTCTCTTAACTTGAATCAGCCAAGCAACAGCTCCCACATTGTACACACACACACACACACACACACACACACACACACACACACTCTTGAATACTGACCTTTGGTTGTCTTGGCACCATGGTGCTTTGTCAGAACTGTGAAGCACACTTGGTCAAAGCCATGACTTTGGCTTTTCCTTTTCAAAGCTGTCCTATATTAAAGCAAGTTGTCTATTTTTTATTTATATTTTAGGCAATATCGAAAACTAATTGCTACATTTTATTTTCATTTGGGTCATGTACCTCTAGATACCTGACCAAATTATCTACTGAATATAAAGGGGACTGGTCCATGCTAACTGCAATGTGAGAAGGGACCAGCACCCACTAGGCATGTGCTGATCATTTACATTTATATTGACGGACATTGCAATGCAGTTTCTAAAAAATGTGCTAAAAGTACAAAGATACAAAAAGATTTTTAGAAATGCTGTGATATTTCTAGTAGACCCCGGATAACAGCTGAAGGAATAAAAGGGAAGTATTTGGAATCATTTGGCAGATACATTTATTAAAAGCAACGTCTGACAGAATCTAATCCAAGCACAATGTCATGTTAAGTGTTTTGCTCGAGGGCTCAGCAGTGGTGCTCTGGAAGACCTGGGATTTGAACTGATAATCTTCCAATAATAAGCTCAGCATGTGAGCTACCACAGCTCTGGAAAGTTCTGTTCCATCAATAGTGATAACTCCTGGGGCCAGTAGTTTAGTATAAAGAACAAAAATAGCCCAAGAACTGAAGCCTAGAAAATTTCAGTAATGTAGTTCTGTGGTTATGATTCTTGCCACATAGTAAAAAAAAAAAAAACTAATTGTGAAATAAATTAAGTCAGTTTCACTGCAAATCAGCAAAAGTAGATATAAAGATTTTGGAGTTTCCTACTGTAATATGAGATGAAAGATGAAGAATACCTTCCCTGGCTTTGTCTAGAGTTCCAGTGGCTGAAAGACAGGTAGATAGTTACAGTAGAATATTAAGCCTTGTATTCTGGTTTGTTAAACACATCTAGAACTATTAAGTCTATCCCATCTAAGACCATGCATGCTGCCTGGCAGGTAATGCACTGGACTTCAACTTTCAGGTTGTCTGTCCACAAGGTGGTGCCATGTCAGCATTTTGGGTTGAACCTGCCATGGGTGGCCTTGTTACCAGCTGTTTGTCTGTAGCCACCATCCCAGATCTGAACCCAGGTCTGCTTCATAGGTGTCTTCAGGATTGCTCTCTTTGTCTGACCTTTCACCTCAGATCTGTTCACAAAGTGTGGTTGTACTTAACACATCAAAGTCCTCTTAAAATTGCACAAAGGTTCAGAAAGGTACATATGTCCCTTCAGTAAGACAGATCGATCCTAAATGCAAACCAAATCAAGATTAGATCAGACAGTATGTAAGAAAAATAAACTTTCTTTACATCTTCTGATGGCATCAGTTCTATGGAAGTCCTAAAAGGCCATGCATTATAATATTTATTTACTTATAGTGTACTAAGTTAAGTACTGGTCATGAGGGAACAATGTTTGTTATGTCAAGATCATGAGAAAATTAAGTCGTGATCATGAGAATACAAGAAAGTAAAAAATATTATAACGCATGGCCTCTTCAACTGATCTAACTGCAAAAAAGTCTACAAAAGATATCCAACATTCTGTATCTCATGCATAGTGTCTGAGACCAAACCAATGTTAGAAACAAGTTGCAAGCTTACTAAATGCCAAGCTTACTAAATGCCAGAACAAATTCCCTGTTTACAATGTACAAATGGTACATAAAGATTTTTCTGATTCAAACAAATACATTTCCATTTGCTTCAATATGACAAAGCAATAAAAACACAGTGACCCATGGAAATAGAGGTTATGGCTGGCACAAATTTCTCTTTCACTGTGAATCCTGAAGGGAAAGAATTTGATTTTGCGGTGTAGTTTTCTGTATACGCAAATAAATGCAGCAGCTTTGGTGACTTATAAAATGGCATCAACTTTCAATCTCGCATGCTGTTCCTGTAACTGGGCCTTAAATCTGAATAAAAGTAGCATGCATATATAATATCAAGAAAAGTAAAAAAGTTTTAAAAAAAAAGCATTTTTTAATTTTAATATTTATCAAAATTACGAAAATTGATGAAAAATGACATCATATTTATTATACATGTAGTCAAACTAACTGCTAGAAGTGAGACAATAATTAATAAAGAATAATCCTGATGAAAAATTAACTTATTTCATAAATGATTCAATAAAAAAATAAATACTGGTAAAAAAATAGATTGATTAGTAGGATAAAGCTTACAATGACTGAACTGGGGAGAACTAGACAGGAGAAAACAACAAAACAATTTGTACTTCTTACATTTCCAAACCAGGTTTGTTACTTTAGTTTTTAATCATTTTTGTGACGTGATCAATATTTTTTCTTCTCATTGCGTCCCGTTTACAGCCCATCAACCTATTTTTTTGTCATTTTGTGACTTTGGGGTTGTGTACCATTTCCTGTCTCTCACACACCACAGACGTAGGATAGATTACGAAGCTAACATCAAGTGGCAGCAGAAGGCAGCAAGAATTTTGGCTAACATGGATGAGACTGAGACTGAGGCAGTAAGTGATGTAAACATGACTGAGAACAGAGACATTACTGATCACCTGATCATCATCATCTTTTCTCTGATTGTGTTCTATATAATGGTTGTTCAGTCTGGATACATTCATTTGGTAACAAAATTTTAACAGTTAGTTGTAAATGCTACTTTTTATTTAAGTACAAGTCAATAATACTTTACTTATAAAAAGAAAAAAGTGTAGTCGGTACTTCAACTTTTACCAGAGTATTTTAAAACATGAGTATCTATCTATCTATCTATCTATCTATCTATCTATCTATCTATCTATCTATCTATCTATCGATCTATCGATCTATCTATCTATCTATCTATCTATCATCTGTCTGTCTGTCTGTCTGTCTGTCTGTCTGTCTTACCATGAAAACAGCGATGGCCGATCCAATGATAAAGCCGGCAATGACGTCGCTCCAGTGATTCCGATACTCCACCACACGGTTTATTCCGGTCAGAAAAGCCAGGCACACGAGACCCAGAGAGACAACAGGCTTGGCCAGACGTGTGCCTTTGGACTTCACTGAGCATGTGATGTACATCTGCGCAAACACACACAATCTGTTATAATCAGTCTTCATTCTCAGTGTTTGAAAAAAAATGAATAACTCCATTATAAGCAGCTGTTTATGAATAACACACAGTCTGCAAAAAAAATTAAAAAGTCAAAGTAAAGCCACACAGTGGTTATGATAAAAAAGCTTTACTTCAAGTCAAGTCAAGTCAAGAAGTACTTATTATTATTATTATTAAAGAAGCATAATATGATTAAATGTTTAAGTACAGAGGTATGTTTTTGTGATGTTATTTTATACTGTCATAGACAGATATATACCCTATTTCCTTATTATTTATTCCACGTTTATGCTGCAAAAACACCACAAACTTGGATCTCTTTTCTTATTTGTGACATAGACCTGTCATCTTCATCACAATCTGTAAGCAATTAAAAATATAATTTATATTGAATCATTTAAAACCACTTCAAGATGCCCTATTGAAAGTGAAATTGATAAATTGGATGGATGCTCAAACTAGGACATGCAGGCCAATTTTTACCCATGGTGACCTTCATGTCTCTCATTAGAGGTATCAGGCAAAGAACTGAATTGTTTTTCATTGTATTGTAAATTTGACTGAGATAGAATTTTTAAAATAAAACAAGCAATAGTTAAACAGATTGCAAAGTAATGTTTTCTATGTATTCATTTAATTTTAAATATTATAAAATCAAAAATGAGAGGAACCATGACAACTTTAAATTTAATATAACATTTGGTATATTGCAGCCCTCAGTCAACGGTTTAGGCATTTTTGCTGTAGTTGCTAACATAAACTATTGGATTAATTGTATGCTATATGTGGATTTAACAGTATATGGGCATACGTTTGTAGACATCTGACCATATTTTTTTTTTCTACATGTCCTTTTTGAACATCCCAATCCACATTAGGTCTCTATTTGCTATTATAATATCCTCCACTTTTCTGGGAAGATGTTCCACTAGACTTTGAAGTGTGGTTCTATTGATCTGTGCTCATTTAGCCACAAGGGCATCAGTCAAGTCAGGTACTGATGTAGGGTAAGCAGGCCTGGTTTACAGTCTATGTTCTAATTTATTCCAAAGGTGTTAAATAGGGTTGAGGTCAAAGCTCAATATAACAGGCCATTCAAGATCTACTCCAAACCATGTAAATCATATCTTCACAGTCCTCGCTTTGTGCACAGGGGCATTTTCATTCTAGAACCATTTTGGGTCTTCTAGTTCAAGTGAAGGGAAAATATAATGCAACAGCATCTAAAGACATACAATTGTGTACCTCCAGCTTTGTGCATTTAGGAATAACCACATGTAGCTGTAAAAGTCAGAAGCCTGACTGTTTTTGTTCATATAGTAATATAATTTTTTTTTGGGGGGGATATATTGACTGTTGCTATACTAACTATATTTTCAGTAGTTGCTTACTATAGAACAAGTTCCAACAGATAGCATGGCCTATGAACCTGGCTGCTACTCTATGGACTACAATGCCCAGAACATCCATACTCCTACTCTTTCACTGGCCAAGCTACTATTGTTTAACCTTTTTGGTTTATTTACAGGTCGCAAACTATAGACTTTTTTGTTTCCTGATATTCTTTTTTTTGCTATTCTGTTTTTAAACTGTTTTTTGACTCATACTTCTGATCCCGTTTTCTGCTCTGTTTATGGTGTTTGTTGATTACCTCATCCTGAGCTTGATTTTGACCCTGTCTATAATTCTCAATCTGCATTTTTCTGCTACTTCATTAAAAAACTGCCTAACTGCACTTGCATGTGTCTGAGCTTTCATTATATGATAACAAGGACAGAATTAAAAAAAAATGTTAACCTTACAGAAAATATTTGACTAAATTTGTATTGAGTTTTGTATTTATTTATTTTTATTAACATATAGATATTAATGGCAGCATATTTAATATTTTCATCAATATTCATTCATCATTGCACCTGCAGCAACAGAAGCTCTCATGAGACCTAGTGCATGGACAGACAGAGAGCTACTGGGAGGAAACTGGCTACGTCATTTGATGCGTCCTGTCTGTTCCTCCTGCTGTTTCATCTCAGCCTTGAAAGAAGGAAGGAGAGAAAAGGGCACTAGAGCAGGAAGTGCCCTCTATCTCCACATACACACACACACACACACACACACAAACACACACATACTCATGCACAAATGTACACACAGAGCCTGGAGCAAGCAGCAGCAGCAACAGGAACCCACCAAATCACTGCATTCCCACTTTTATGTAAGCTCTTTTCCTCACTTTATCTCTTTAACAGCAAAGAGCAGGTAATTCGGTAAAGATGAGAGGCTTTAAAGCACAGTAATTCTATTGATATTTTCAGCCTGCTGTCATTTCTGTACTTAAACCCAACAGCACTCTGTAGTTTGGTATCATTAACATTATTAAGACAATTACTGTCATAGGAGCAATTGATTTAATCTCTAAAAAGCTTAACATATTCTGTCTGTTTTGACGTCCTTCTCTATGGGTGTTTTTGTCAAAATCATTCTCTACTGGATCCATTTGATGTTACATTTTGGTTCATTTCAAGCATGATCAGTAAAATATTTGAGTTTTACACAAGGCTGTGAGATACTGCAGTATGTATGTTCTTATAATGTGCTTAATCTGAAATACAAGTTTTCTTGTACACTTTTTTGCTCATTTTTAATGTTATTTAATATACAAAATTAAATTATAATATGAAAATTATCATAAGAAAATTTGACAGAACAAGTTTTATTGTCGTTTTATGATTGTTTTTGACTAAATGATGCAATGTAACTCTTAGAGAGTAAAAGAAACAACATGAATTCTGAGGCTTTGATTTAATGACCTCCTGGTATGTCTTTCTGGTCCTGACCCCACTTTTCCGAGCTGGGTTTGGTTGCTTTTTCCAAGCACTATGGGTGCTTAGTTTTTCTTGAAATAGTTTGACTGCATACTGTACACTCAAGCAGTGACTTATGACCAGTGTTGGGCAGTAACGGGTTACCGGTATTTTTGACAGTAACTAATACTGTAACGCGTTAGTTTTAAAAGTAAAGTAAATTCGTTACCGTTACCATATGGTGCGTTACCTGTTACTTTTTAAAATTAATTAATTTTGGCTGAAGTGTAGCCTACAGCCTAACCTGTTTACAGCAGCGACGCATTGTAGGATTGGAGGATAAATGGCAAATCGAGGCGAGAGCAAGACGAGTTTCTCAAAGTGGAAATATGCTCATTATTTGTCTGAGTATAAAGACAAAAACTTTTAAATCAAATGTAAACTGTGTCTTTCTGGTTCGAAGGTCTTATCTACTGTGATAAACAGCAACTCCAATCTGTTAAACACCTCCAGAAACTCATCCTAGAAGCTAGAAGCTGGAAGCTAACCCGGCTTTCTGTTCTACATTGTTGATAGTTTTCATACTTCAGCTGTGAAAGGAACATTTTTAAGAGCTCAACACAACAGCAGAAGCCACTTTAGTTTTTGATTGTGAATATATTATTCAGCTTGTTTGTTTATTTATTTCAGAAATCCTTGTAATATATTCAGTTTGTGCTGGTCTGACTTAAATAAAGTAGTGTTTAAAAATGACTTAAAATTACTTAAATAACTTTTTTGAGCATAAAAGCAATATATCGTTCAAATCTGTAAAGGATCTACTTTTATTTGTATACAATAATATTAGCAAAAAAACACTGTGCTTTTGTAAAATAAAGTAAAAAGACAGTGGGGCTCTGCCATCTCTGTCATCTCCTTTACAAACACATACATAAAACAACCCGAATCTTAGTGAGTACTTTCCTCAGAGACATAATAAATATATGTATAAAATCTTCAAAATGTCTTTTAAATAAACCAGTTCATATGAATACAAATATGCTCTAATTAAGTAATCGGTGTGAAAGTTAGAAGAGGTACAGTTTCTCCTGTATCACCACATTAACTGTTTGTGTGGAAATAGCAAAAGCTCCATTTGTCCTGATAATTTCAGTAATTTTAACCACCATAATTACTTTTTATATTTTTACCATAATTTACTTTTTACATTTACAAGAATGTTTTGCCTTCATGCTCTATGTTGAGTAATAAAAATACATTTGCATAAAGCATCCATATTTCTCCATGTTGTATTTATAAGTAAGTATTAATATATGGTACATTTAGAACAGATAAAAATTTGCGATTAAGTTGCGATTAAATATTTGAATCGATTGAAAGCCCTAACATGGATAAGATGTGATGTCCAGTTACCAGCTTGACACTAAAACAGGAAGTAGTAATGGCTACTTAAGTACATGTCAGAGCCCAAACTTCTTTACTTTAACTTGAGTAAAAAAGTATAGCCAGTTCTTCAACTTTTACCAGAGTATTTTAAAACATGAGTATCTGTACTTCTAATCAAGTAAAGGATGTGTACTTTTGCCACCTCTGCTGTAAATACTTGTGTCTTGCATGTTACCAAATAAAATAAAGTTTTGTGAAATTGGTGAACAGCTGTAAAACAATATAAACCAATGGATAAAATAAAAACGTTGCCTTCAAGACAATATGTCTTGTAAGAACAAAACGCCATGCAAGAACTTTTTCAGCCTATATTTGTATTTACTGCAGTAAAATCTTCTAATCATCCTGTAGCTACACCACAAAGCTAGTATAAAAAAAAGAAATTCATCTGCTTTATTCTTTAAAACAAGCAAAAAAAAATTTGTATCTGCTCTTCAGATGTGTTTTACCATAGCCGCATTTCTTATTTCCTCAGATACTGCACATCACCAGGGCACTGGGGAACAGTTGGTAAAACCAATGTTTGCATAATATACTCTGACTTGAAACAGCTACGTGTTGTGGGTAACTTTTGAAAGTTTCAGGCTTCAGTGTGTGCTGATGGAAAAGAAAAATTGATTTTTAAAACTAGTGCAATACTGAGTCAGTTTTCATGATGTTACAGGCTACAGAGGTAGAAGGAAAAAATGGAAAAAGATGATTTTTTCTGTCTTTTTTTGGGATATTATCCATTTTCAGATAGGACAGCATATATGTTTCCAATAAGTGTCCCTTATTATCAGTCAGACACAAAAGAACAAAGGCATTGATTCTCTTCAGATACCTGTGCAACATGTACAATGTCTTGGGTATATACCACTAAGGGCTGAAATTCCACCTGAGTTGTATTTTAGGTCAAATAGCCCAAATGTAGTGTCCCTGTTTCTTGAATCCTTAGTGTATAATACTTAGATCAAAATAAATAGACTTCAATAGATCTCATTCATTGCCTTTCTACTTCAACTGCTGTAATGTGATGATGTGCTGCAAACCAATGAACCCCATCCTGCTACAAGACCAGCATTCAACATTGGGATCGGTTTGTAGAAAGTAAGTGCAAATGCAATTCAACTCACACAAGTCCCTTGTGCACACAGGTATAATATGCCATGAGGAAAAGTCCTGAGCTCCCAATGCATTCAGTAAAGCTTTTTATTACTAACTTCAACCTGCTCCACTTTCCCACAACTTCTTTGTTTGTAGTTTGAAAGATTTTATGCCTTTCCTATGAAGATATAATTTACATAAAACATTTTCTGGTTATTATGTCCTTGCTCTGTTATGCACAGGGGATTAACAGACAACTGGGGTACTAAAGACTACAGTAAGAAATATTCAGTGAACGTAATTTGCCTATAGTGCACATAGGTATATAGGTACAGTAGATAAGGGGTATTTATTTAGATTTTAAAACCACATTTAATCTATGATTTGTGGTTCAACCATTTACATTTTTTTACTGGATTTTTAAATTTTCTCTGTTCTATCCTAAGCTCAGATTTCTTCAGAGTTCATGTGCATGTTCACCCTGTGTCTGTTTGAGTTTCTTTTAGGGTTTCTGTGTTTCTTCTAACTCTTAAAAGCAGGTCACATGTATGTGTATGGTACTTTGCAACGGCCTGATGACCAACCCATGGTGTATTCTTGCATCATGCCCAGTGTCTTTCCCAGAATGAAGCGGATATTCAAAATATTCAAAAGGAATGAATGTATGATCTTAGCTGAATTTGAACTTAAGTGACAAGAAGATTCCTTTGTTGCTGATGGAGATATACACTGCAAATCGAATGAAATGGAAAATACAGTTGTCTTTTTTGGGTGAAGAAAATATTCCATTTGATCAGGAATATTGCTAATCTATAGGTTTCTATTTAGAGTTTTATTGTAAAAGTATATTACACTTTCTGTCACGTCTGTGTAAAACTATATTTAATTAATAAAATTGTATGTGTATCACATATTTATTGTACTAGCCCTATATTAATATGTACTCACAGCGATGTAAAGTGCAGCGTAGACACTGAGAGCAGCCTCTTTAGAAGGAAAAGATTTGCGAGCACGGAGGATGTCGTCACTGTTCCCCGTGCATGCTTCCTGTTGGCTGATGAAGCGGACGACCTGCTGGCATCCCAGAGCCGTGTAGTTGGGTTTACACACAGTCAGGAAGTAAGGGGACAGATTTCCAGTTACCACCTGACCCGCATTCACAAAGATATCTGTGGCGAAGAGGCCAAATGCATACACACCTGTTGACAGGAAAAGAAAAAAATGACAAAGTTAAAATGAGTAAAATATTACTTAATTATAACATGTAAGAATTCATTTGTCCTTACAAACACATGATGCTGTAGGTAAAAAAATTATCTGTCTGGAGACACTTAGTAAGCAGTTGTCCACAGTGGTGGACATTAATGAAGTAAATGTAATTCATTACTGTACTTAAGAATTTTTTTTGGCATATCTGTAACTTCAATACATTTCAAAGTCAAATATCTAACTTTTTACTCAACTTCAATTGCAAGAAATCAGTTGTTCCTTTTTATCTTTAAGTGGATAAAAAATTAACTGGTCAAGTACGCAGCAATCCATTAATCAGGGTTTAGTCATTTTGACATCTTGGGCATCTTGCCAGGGGACAGTCGATAGTTTTTTTTACCGCTCATTTGCACGGTCGCGTCAATTATTATATCATGTCACGGTCAATAAACCTGGTTTGGGCCCTCCACTCATACACTCAGAAAGGAGAGGCAGGGGGTTGGGTGATGTCATGTCAGCCTTTAGGGTTTCAAGTGGGAGAACTGACAAGACCTGGAGGGTTAGGGTTAGTTCCAATTAAAATTATGGATAATAACAAAAGGCCTAAACGCTCAGGAGCCAAATTTAGAAAAAAAGGAAAGAAGTATGGTGGAAACTTGCAAAAGATAAAGGTGTGTATGCAGCTCTTTTACTCATCCCATTATTAGGATAGCATAATCTAATGCATAATTTAAGTTATGCTATGTTGCCTACTATGCTTTTACGCATAGAGCAACAATATTTATTTTAGTTTGCAAAACATCCAATTTTATAGTATGTAGTTTATCATAATGTGTGTAGCAACAAAACAATTACAAGTAGTTGGATTGTAGTTAATCTAGCCCTTATTGATTTGGTTACTTTAATTGAGTTGATGTCATAAAGGTTCTCTTTTAGGAACTCGAGCTCGGTCCCTCAGGGAACTAGGGTTACATACGTAACCTAGAGACATTCTTGGTTCTGAGAGTTTGATCAATTGTGCACAATGTATTTAATTGGGCAATAAATGCATTTTGGGTCATATTTCTACATGAAAGGAAGCTTTTAGAAATGTTTCCAAATTTGTGGACTGTTCTGAGAATATGTTTTACTCATCCAGTGACAGTAGCTAAAGCAGAGAGGAGCTTTTTAAAACTGGAACTAATCAATGGGGGAGACTTTGGGTCATGGTGTGGTTCACGCAGGGGGCATTCAAGTTAGAATCTCTATTACCGGTTGGTGGTATCTACTTATCACGAACATACAGTTCACCATCAGTTTAACAGCAAACAGAACATTCAGAAATAAGTAACAGCAAACAGAACAGAGAGGAATAAATAATGAAAAAACTCCTGACAAACTTGCCACAACACTCATAACTATATGTATAAATAAAAGTTGGTCAGAGCAGATCTTTTTTCAAATGCAGAAACATTAAGTAATCCATATCCTTTAAAACTTATGATACACACAACACACAGTTTAGTCCAATTTTGCACAGAATGTGGTGCATCTGTCTCAATATTGCAGGGTTTGTAATACAGCAAAAAGGGGAGTAATTCCAGGGTTTGTCACACTGAATCTCAGAGCTGGAGGGTCGATTGTAGGATTAAATTGAGCATTAGAAAGCAATAGATCTAACGCTGCTCTCCTGGGGCAACTCTAGTCTGTATTCATTCATCCTACTCTGAAGGAATCCATTTTAACCAGTGTGGTATTATAAAAAAAAATTCTCACTAATGTCCCTATCTTTAATGTTTTTCAGTAAGAATAGAAGACCCACTGAAACAGATCTATTAAAACTTAAATGTTACTTTTCCGAATTAACATTATCATTTCTTCTATGAAAAGAAATGTCCAGACCTGACAGAGGTACTGAGAACCTCTGCCTAAGAACTCTTGATTAACCCTGATTAAACAAAGGTGGACTAATGTGTATCAACACACCTTAGGTTAAACAAGGGTTAATCAATAGTTCATAGATTTGTGAAGGAGCTCCACAGAAATCCCTTTCTATAAGAGAAACTCTCTATGATAATGTTCTAATGAGCTGAGTAACTCCCTCCCCCCTACTGCACAGACACATTAAATCAATAATGATGAACGTTATTTTGTTCATTGCTACACCGATGTACTGTTTACGGGACACCAACACTTTGATTGTACTGATTCATTACACACTACTATGAATTTTTACCCTCATTCATCCCTGTTTCCTTTTACAAGCATTTACAAGCACTTTTTTCTCATGCTTTATTGTCATCATAAATGCCTGTTTTTTTGTGAGTGAACATTGGATTGTTTCCCATACCTTTTCCATGCATGCTTCCTATTCCCGTTGAACCTTATTTATGTGCTGTCAGTACTCTGTGTGTCATACATGTGACTTGTACATTGGGTCAAGGAGAAATCTTATAGTGCTGGACACTATATAAGGCTGTGATGACTATAAATATTTCCTTGACATAACTTGATTACACAGAACTAGATTGTTCAGCCTAGGACATCACACCACTCATTCTTTTCTGATATACTACTTCAGGTTACTTTTTACCTATCAAGTAAATAAGGATTACACACTATGGTGAAGCCTTGCCATCCTTATTATTTGTGTAAGTTCTGAACAGTGTATACTGTGATTGCCATAACAGTTGACTTGATTTCCTTAGATATATCAAATCTTTCTGTTTTTCTGAATTTGTTTTTCATATTTCTTTTCTGGCTTTGCAAATTGATCTTGAACAGCCTACTGAGTCTTGTTTGTTGTACCCTCATATTTCCCACAGAAGGGCATATGAAGGACCCTTAATGGTACTACATTTTCTAAGAGTGTGCATTTAGTGCACTCTACAAGCTTCTTTCAAATTACAATCATGCTGTCTCTGTAATCATGATGTTTTGGAACTGTTTGCACCAAAAACATAATAAATGTCAAATTTTATTACCAGAAGGGTTCTTGTGCTGGAGCTGATATGAGTCCAACACCTCAATGTTCAAGCAGGACACTGTGCAGTATACTCTCATAAATAATACCCTAATAAAAATGACCATTAACATGGCTTAAAGACACATGCTTACAGGTCTACCACAGCTGGCATGTGACAAAAAATAAATAAATAAAGCTTTGCTATTCATCTACCACCCGCATTTCATTCCTGAGAGATCAAGGGCACTGTCAGTAACAAGGAGACGTACCAAGAAAGCGAAATGTCCTGCGTACAAGGGGGTTAAGGTAACAGCAGTCGCCCATCACTATAATCTTCTCCCTGTTATCCAGATCTTCAGAGATATACTGCAGCAGGAAGAGCACAGACTCGGTGCCTGTGATCTGAGAACATCAACAAAGAACAAGAGACAACTTGAGCCAGAGCATTTTAACATGCAATACTGGTTGAGTCATTCACTTTTAATCTGTATTTGCTCTTTCTTCAGTACAAGGTATGAGGAGATGTATTGAGTATATGTGAGAATATTTGAGAAATTCTCATTCTGAGCGTGGGAACATGGGAACAAGCATTCAATAGGCACAATGGGGATGATTAGGGCACTGATGAAGCCAGCTTCCATTCAGGTCTTAGCCTTAGGTTTCCTAATTCTGAAAGGCTAATGTGGCTTTCACAGGTTGAGCTTCATAATGAAGCTAAGGCTGCTTGTGTGTCTAAGACTTTAAACACGATTCTGAATATAATTGTTTTTGTTGTTTTTTTTTTTTATTTAATGCAAAAAAAATATTGTGTTAAATGGGGTAGAATGGTAAAGGTTACATATGAAAAAGCTAACTCAGCTAATGTGTACTTTACATTTCATTTAAATGGGTTTTATACTCAACTGCTATAAGTTTTACCCAATTAGTAGCTACATTTGCACATAATAAAAAGCATGCCTTAGATGACTCACTATTTTTATAGTTATATAATATATTATATTTCCAAATATATGCATCTGTTCTTTCGCCAAAAAAAGTATTTATTTTATTTTTTTTGTAACTAACGTATTTTCTCTCTCTCTTGCTCACTAAACTCTTAAGGCTAAATCTGCCCTCCAAAGACATTCTTCTATGCTGTTTATGTATATTACTGCATGGAAAAATAGTATAAAACTGATTGTTTTCCAGTAAACATCACTTTGAATAGACAAGAAATATTAGCTTCTGTTTTACTGTTACAAGCAGCAAGAACTTGGAGAGTTAAGCAGTGATTCTTTTTGTTTAAATACACCTGTACATCCAGAGTTAACTAGACAGCAAGTAATAGAATCTGACTGGAAAATTGTGGCTAATATGCAAAACAGTAAATACATGTTTCTAAATAGAAGTTATAGTTACTTGTTACACTTTACATAAATGAGTCACTTTTCTGATGTCTTTGACATTGCATGGGATTCAGAGACACTGTGATTTATTGCTGCCTTAAATTTAAACAAAAGTTTTAGTTTAGGCTGTAATTTGTTAGTTTACAAATGCATTTCTGAAACTCTTTCTGGATCCAGTTTCACTTCTTTCTGCATATCTAAGCCTAGACAGAAGACAGAAGTGCTTATTAGTATAAAACTGTGGTGTAAATAAAGTACATTTAAATCCAAACAATTACAATCAATTAGATTTATTTTTTATCTTTGATTATTGATTTATTTTTTTGCTTTCATCTGTTAAAATTCAACGAGTTAAGCAGATGGATAAAAAAAAGGAAAGATTTTGTACCCCGATGCATGTACAGTATGAGCAGAGCCCGAGCTGTGAGCACACACTTATTAGTCATTGCTCACTAATAATAACTGTTGTGCCATCCTGCCCCATAAATGTCAGACTGCATAACGCTCATGAGAGAGACTGTTTCATTTTATCACCATGCAGAGCATAGTTTTAAAACTATTATTCTTTACCAGGGCTTTGTTTCATCTTGCTCTTGTAGCAGAAAGCTACAGTTTATTGTATGTATATTTTATTTATACAATATGTGTATCTGAATGTGTACACTCACCATATTCTTTAAGAGGAAAATTTGTTCACATGCTCATTTATGCAATTATACAAACAGACAATCATATAACAGCAACACAATGCATGAAATCATGCAGTTACAGGTCAAGAGCGTCATTCGAATATGACACTCATTATGAATATGATGTCATTAGAATTGGGGAAAAATATGATCCAGTCAATATCACTTTGACTGTTGCATGGTTGCTGTGACAGATATTTCAGAATTTTTTATGTACAATATAATCTAGAAATTCTACAGAACATAGCATAGGCATTCTTAAGTGATCAATCTGAAGCTGTAACATTTTATTTCTGTATGAGATATCTCTATCTTGCTCTCTGTTCACTTTCAGGAACTCGAGCTGCGTCAAAAACGCTTTGGAAACGCCTCTCTGAATCACACGTAAAATCTGCCCAATAAGCAGTCATGACGTGAGCCACATCAGCTTCTTTCTGTTCAGGTAAGCGCTTTGTGTGGTAAACATTATGCTATAATGAGAGGTGTGAATGGTGCTGAGACCTGGGTGTGTGAAGTGTATGTGTGTTGAGTCCGGTTGTGCAGATCAGTCACTCAGTTGTGTGTAAGTGTGTGTGTGTGTGTGTGTGTGTGTGTGTGTGTGTGTGTGTGTGTGAGAGAGAGTTCAGTCCAGATGTTTGTTCAGGAGCCTGACGGCTTGCGGGAAAAAACTGTTACACAGTCTTGTTGTGGCGGCCCGAATGCTTCGGAACCGTTTTCCTGATGGTAGGAGGGTGAAGTATGTGTGTGATGGGTGTGTGTGGTCGTCCACAATGCTGTTTGCTTTGGATGCAGTGTGTGGTGTAAATGTCCATGATAGAGGGGAGAGAGACTCCGATGATCTTCTCAGCTGTCCTCACTATCCTCTGTAGGGTCTTGCGATCCGAGACGGTGCAATTCCCAAACCAGGCAGTGATGCAGCTGCTCACGATGCTCTCGATGGTCCCTCTATAGAACATGGTCAGGATGGGGGAAGGGAGATGGGCTTTCCTCAGCCTTCTCAGGAAGTAGAGACGCTGCTGGGCTTTCTTGGTGATGGAGCTGGTGTTAAGTGACCAGGTGAGGTTATCCGCCAGATGAACACCAAGGAATTTGGTGCTCTTGACGATCTCCACTGAAGATCCATCGATGATCAGTGGAGAATGGTCACTCTGTGCTCTTCTGAAGTCAACAACCATCTCTTTGGTTTTGTCCACGTTCAGAGACAGGTTGTTGGCTCCACACCAGGCTGTTAGCCGTTGCACCTCCTCTCTGTATGCTGACTTGTCGTTCTTGCTGATTAGACCCACCACGGTCGTGTCATCAGCAAACTTGATGATATGATTCGAGCTGTGCATTGGAGCACAGTCGTGAGTCAGCAGAGTGAACAGCAGTGGACTGAGCACACAGCCCTGAGGGGCCCCAGTGCTCAGTGTGGTGGTGCTGGAGATGCTGTTCCCGATCCGGACTGACTGAGGTCTCTCGGTCAGGAAGTCCAGGATCCAGTTGCAGAGAGGTGTTCAGGCCCAGTAGGCTCAGCTTCTCGATCAGGTGCTGGGGAATGATTGTGTTGAATGCTGAACTGAAGTCTATGAACAGCATCCTTACATAAGAGTCCTTGTTATCCAGATGGGTGAGGGCCAGATGGAGGGTTGTGGAGATGGCATCGTCCGTGGAGCGGTTTGGACGATACGCAAACTGCATGGGGTCCAGTGCGGGTGGGAGCTGGGTCTTTATGTGCCTCATGACAAGCCTCTCGAAGCACTTCATCATGATGGGTGTGAGTGCAACGGGACGATAGTCATTGAGGCAGGACACAGAAGACTTCTTCGGCACAGGAATGATGGTCGTCATCTTGAGGCACGAAGGAACAGTGGCGCTGCTCAGGGAGATGTTGAAGATGTCAGTGAAGACATCTGCTAGTTGTTCTGCACATTCCCTGAGCACTCTGCCAGGAATGTTGTCTGGTCCAGCAGACTTCCGTGGGTTAACTCTGCATAGAGTTTTCCTCACTTCAGCTGTGGTTAGACAGAGCACCTGGTCACTGGGAGGAGGGATTGTCTTCCTCGCCACCACGTTGTTCTGCCCCTCGAACCGGGCGTAGAAGTCGTTCAGCGCATCTGGAAGGGAGGCGTCACGGTCACAAGCAGGTGATGTGGTCTTGTAATTCGTGATCGCCTGGATGCCCTGCCACATGCGCCGGGTGTCTCCGCTGTCCTGGAAGTGGCCATGGATTCTCTTGGCGTGCGCGCGCTTCGCCTCTCTGATAGCACGGGACAGTTTGGCCCTTGCTGTTTTTAAGGCCGTCTTGTCCCCTGCTCTGAAGGCAGAGTCTCTTGTTTTTAGCAGCGCACGAACCTTGGCGGTCATCCATGGCTTCTGGTTGGAACGTATAGTGATGGTCCTGGAGGTAGTCACGTCGTCAATGCACTTGCCGATGTAACTGGTCACTGTTGACGTGTACTCCTCCAAGTTGATGAAATCGCCATTGGTTGCAGCTTCCCTGAACATGTCCCAGTCAGTGCATTCAAAACAGTCCTGGAGAGCAGACATGGATCCTGCTGGCCAGGTTCTCACTTGTTTTTGAGCTGGTCTTGAACGCCTGCTGAGTGGTCTGTATGCTGGGATCAGCATAACAGAGATGTGGTCTGAGTACCCGAGGTGGGGCGGGGCTTCGCCCGGTATGCGCCCCGGATGTTTGTGTAAACAACATCCAGCGTGTTTTCTCCTCTGGTTGCAAAGTCCACATTCTGATAGAATTTGGGAAGCACAGTCCTGAGATTTGCATGATTAAAATCTCCGGCGACTATAAACAGTCCGTCAGGGTGTGTGTTTTGAAGTTCGCTAATGGTCCCGTAAAGCACACTGAGCGCTTCCTTAGCATTAGCGCTAGGTGGTATGTACACTCCGAGCACAATAGCGGTGGTGAATTCGGGGTAAATAAAAGGTCTACATCTCACAACAATAAACTCCAGCAGCGATGAGCAGTAGGTAGAAACAAGCACAGAGTTCTTACACCATTCCATGTTGATGTAAACACACAGACCGCCGCCGCGAGTCTTACCGCACAGAGCTGCATTTCTGTCGGCACGAAACGCGGCTAGCCCGTCCAGCTGTATGGCGGCGTCCGGAACTCTGTCGCTCAGCCACGTCTCAGTAAACACAAAAACGCAGCAGTGTCTGTACTCACGCCGAGTAGCTTGTTGGAGTCTGATGTAGTCTAATTTATTGTCCAGGAGCAGACATTTGCCAGCAGTAGTGATGGTAGAGCGGGCCGGCTAGGGTTTGCTTTTAGCCTAGCATTAGCACCCGCTCGCTTTCCGCATTTCTGCTTCCTTGCGCAACGCTTCCGATTCCCCCTTCTCCGTCCGTCTTCCGCAGGCGATGCCGAGGTCTGGAGGCCTGGTTCTCGGAGCACGCCGAGGTCGCGTAGCTTCTGCCGCAGGACGTCATTTATGGTGTTGTTTGGGTTGTTTCTGAGTTCTTTCAATGTTTTTCGGTTGTACACAGGGACACCGGTTGCTCCGATGTCCATGTGTTGTGTAGGGCGGGCTACAGAATAACGTTAGCACCATTTTGGGTCCGAGCGACCGCTGCGAGCTACTGCCGCGCCGCCATCTTGGATATAAAGGATTCTCACTTGGATATAAAGGATTCTCACTGTAGTCAAGAGAGTTAAAGCAGGCCGGTCACTTTCAGAGGCTGCTCGGTCTCATGGCGGCAGTGTCCAATGTGATCCCACTTGGCCTCCTCCATTTGAGACCCCTCGGGTGGTGGCTCAAAAACAGAGGGTTCTCCAAAGGGAGTTACCCACTCTGTACTATCAAGGTCTCGGGACAAGCTCTTCAAAACTTAGATCTATGGAAAGAACATACGTCAACAACCAGGGGGGACTCCGGTCTCGCTCCCTGTATAGGCTGGTGCGGCAGATCCTTCCATGGTCCCAGGGAAAACTCCTCTCTTTAAGAGCAGTTTTTACATCCCGGGCCGGTTAAACTGGAGAGCCGAGGCCAGTGGAATGGAGGCTCCACCCGGAAGTGGTGGAGCAGATATGGCAGAGATATTACAGAGCCCAGGTGGATCTGTTTGCGACTCGGGAGACTTCACACTGTCCCCTTTGGTTCTCCCTCTCTCTCACCCAGCTCAATTGGGGCTGGACGGCATGGTGCAGACGTGGCCGAGGTACGCCTTTTCCCCTATCGCGCTGCTCTTGGGAGTTATGGAAAGAATCCTCCAGGGAGAAGCTCGTCTCCTCCTGGTGGCACCTCATTGGTTTACGTGGTTTACGGACCAGCTGTCTCTCCTCGAGGGACTTGCTGGGGAAATTCCTCCCAGGAGGGATCTCCTCTCACAGGCAGGTATCTGCCTGGTTGGTTTAGTTCTGGAGATCCTGCAAGAACAGTTTGCCGCAGGGTTGGCTCCGCAACCCTTAAAGGTGTTTGTGCCCACCACCCCCGTGACACGAATCCTATGCTGCACCCTGAGGCTGAAGCCCTGGATACGACCTAGAGTGTCTGTGTGGGACTTGGCCATTGTGCTCTATTTGAGCCCCTCTTCAAGCCATTGGCCGAAGTGGCCCTTGGGTATTTGTCGGTTAAGACCGCCACTTTCCTCCCTTATGAGTTCACCTTACTGTTCACCTTACTCGTCTGCTATGGATCTTACAGGAAAGGTTTCCTGGCTAATAAGCAGGCGCTCAATAGATGGATTGTGGATGCCATTTGTCTGTGTTATGAGTTCTCTGGTCTTCCCACTTCTTTTGGAGTTAAGGCTCATTCCACCTCTACGGCCTGGTCTGCTGAAGTGTCGCTCCAGGACATTTGTAACGTTGCGGGCTGGTCCACCCCGCTGACCTTTGTCAGGTTTTATGACCTTGACATCAGAGCCGGGAGTGGCCTTTCAGGAACGTCACTAGGTTACATATGTAACAATAGTTCCCTGAGGGAACGAGAGCTGCGTCAACGTGCCACCCAAATGAGGATGGGTTTCCCCTTTTGAGTTTGGTTCCTCTCAAGGTTTCTTCCTCATAACATCTAAGGGAGTTTTTCCTTACCACAGTCGCCATGGCTTGCTCATCAGGGATAAACACACACCATTCACCTTACACTGTTGATTTCTGTAAAGCTGCTTTGAGACAATGTCTGTTGTGAAAAGCGCTATATAAATAAACTTGACTTGACTTGACTTGACTCCCTGCATCCCTGCAGCGCTTACCTTCTCCTTTTTCAGAAGCTTATGTTGCTCCCATCACGTTCCCATTTTGTAGCTTTCTGGTTTGCACAACATCGCCCGCCAATGATGTCACGACTGCCTATTGGCCAGATTTTACACATGATTCAGAGCATGAACAATGCGAGGCATTTCAAAAGTGTTTTTCATGCAGCTCTCGTTCCCTCAGGGAACTAGGGTTACATTCGTAACCTAGAGACGTTTTACATGCTCTCGCTAATGCTAAATCTGCCCTCCAATAAGAGAATAAGAGAATAAAAATCAACTTCTGTTTTTACTGTTAAAGCAGCAACAACTTGCAAAGTCTTTTTTTTCTTACATATGTGTGTGTGTGTGTTTGTTTCACGCATGCATAAAAACCTTATAGAATCAATAGCCAGCATTAGCATAGCGGCCAGCATTAGCGCTACTGATTCATTAGCATTGGCTGATTCATCATGCTTGCACAAAACAAATGTTATTGTCAGAACAGAGTGATTCATGTTTTTTGATGTGTGTACTGAACCATGGATTTCGTGTACCGTTACACCCCTAATATATATATATATATATATATATATATATATATATATATATATATATATATATATATATATGGGATTTGAACTCTCAACCTTTCCAAATTGCAATGACTATAAAGCTACCACCTCATCACTAGGGTACATGCAGGGGTATCCACACAGCTAAATATTCTGAATTAAAAACTGTGGCTAATGTGCAAAATAGAAATACATTACAGAAAGTGACACTTGTCTGACATGTCTTTGACTATTGTATGGGATACAATGCCACTTTGGAACAGGTTTCAAACTATTGCTGCATTAAATCTGAACAAAACGGTTAGTAAAGGCTCCCATTTGTTAGTTTACAAATTTTTTTCAAAAACTCTCTCTGGACACTGGTGCTTTTTAAAAAGCTGATTGTGTCCAAGTTTTAATTTTGCTTTATTATGTAACCTTTCCTGAATACTGTAGCTTTCCAGATATTTATTCAAAATTAACTTGTGCTGCACATTTTCCCAACAAACTTAGTGCTGTCTGTGTTTACTCTTCAACAACACATACTCTGCTGTTGCTGTTTTGCACAACATTTTGTGTATGTTTACTCTTGTTTACAGTTCTCTTTTTTGCACATTGTACTAGAACGTATTATACATCAGGTATACTGGGTGGTGCTATTTTGTGTATTTTATGTATCTGTCCTACTCTGTCTTGTATTGTCTGTTTGCACTGTCTTTTGTTTTGCGCTGTTTGCACTAGGTTGCACACGTTGTACTTTATGTGGCTAAGACAACTTACTTTAGTCCTTAGCTCTGTAGTTCTATGTTGTGATGTAATTTTATGCTGTTTTATGTAGCACCAGGGTTCTGTAGAAATGTTGTTTTATTTCATGGTGTATTGCATATAGTTGGAATGACAAAAAAAACGTCTTGACTTGACTTGACTACTATTGTAATAATTTACACATGCACTCTTTAGTGTCGTTCAGAAGAGGACAGGGCCCCTGAGTCTGGCTTCTGGTCTTCTAGTGGTCATTTTTTCTTATGTTTGGTTTTGTCACCCCTAAATAATGCTAGAACAACCTCAGTTTCATTGGACTCATACATTGGATTTCCTTAAGTACTGCCTGTGTAATGCTCTACTGTTTAATTTTTGTCACATACTATAACTATTAACCACACATGGCACTGCAGACCAGAACATACCCACACCTATTTTAACTAAGCAGCACTGTACTTTATTCCACCTTTTGAAAGCCTGTCTGCAAAGCTTTCTTTTCCAGGATCAGTGGACAAACTCTTCTGATTTTGTGTCTACATGGACAGAAATCATCACAGCTACATTCTAGCAGTGAAATGCAAACAGCTCATTATCAATGGCCATGGAATAGAGATAAAAGCGATACTTTTAGCCAAAAATATTATATACTATATATTATACCTTTACAGTATATTAGTCTTTTTTAATTTACCACCATTATGAACGGTATGAATATGGGCTATTAATACCATGAAATGTACCTATTTTAGACCGAATTACTGAACAAATTTCAGATTGTAACACAGTCATTAAACATATTATTAAAAGTGTTACTTAAACTGAACTGAACAGATTTTTAACATTAAGTTAAAAAAAGTCTGCCTAGGCGGATACAGTGCAGGTGTATAATTTGCAAGGGGTCCGAAATGATGCTATTGTGCTTTAATCATCACAATGTTGTTACTTCACAGATAATAATTAGGTACAAAGGGTCAGAAATGTACTTTCAAAAGTGACTAATATAAAAATCTGTGGGAGATATGTTCAGGATAAGCTGCCAGCAGTTCTGCAGTGTAGTAAAAGGTCAGCCTGTATGAGTCAAAGGACAAATCCATCTACACCACAGCGTCAGGTCCACTTATGCTAGATCCTCTTTCAAAGGTAGCATGAAGTAAACAAGATATTTTGTTGTTGTTGTCAGTGGTGGTGGTGGTGGTGTTTTGTTCTGAATGGGTTTGAGCTTAGGAAAGCATCTCTAAAACAAAATATGCTCATTCTAAAATAATCTTAAAGGAGAGATAGTTATACATGTATTGCATATGGCTACTGCTACAAAGATGGAGACTTAGTGATGTAAGCACATTGTGATTAGGTTTAGATGTGATTAATCACTTATAAAAATACAGGAAAATAAATTGTGACGTGTGGACTGCATATTATGTTAAATATAGAAATAGAAATATTATAATATAAAAAATATAAAATGTTATTTTACATTATTTTTTTATTTAATAAAATGTGCTTTATTATAGTTGCTGTCTATCTATACAGATTAAAAACATTAAAAAAAAAGATAAAATCAAATAATGTAAGTATGATTTGTAACAAAGGAAATACATTTAGTGAAGAATCAGTAGGTTTTGTTGATATAATTACACAGTGACATTTCAATGCTGGGCTGCTAGTTGATAGTGAGAACTTTGCTCAACAGACATAAATAAAATCTAGCCTCATGCACTCACAAAAGAGAAAAGTTAAGATGCAAGTTGTTTAGATATTTAATTTCTCACAACAGCCAAGACGATAGTACCACTTCCATCCAGTAGAGGCCACTCTCCAGAGTTTATTCACTTCTTGTTTACTTCCTTTTGCACATGGTTTTCCAGTTCTGAAATCTTTCATGCTGTGAGTTTCTGAGAGATGATTTTATTCTTATTTTATCAATAGCGGCCGGTCAGGGCCAGCAATGCCTTCTCTGTTGGGCTAAATACTATCAGAAGCACTGACCTACATTTACAACCTAAATTCTAATTCCATGATATTGTATTAATTTATTTCCAACAGTTTATTCTCTTTATTTCGTAGCGTTTCTCTTGGCTGCACTGCTTCCAGTACGTGTATGTGGATGTTAGATTTTTTGTCCAATCAGATTTCAGCCTGTATGTGCTGCCATGTCAATTTATTCTGCCCAGGGCCTTCAATGTCAGTTCTGCTGGCCATTTTATCTTAGTCTCTATTGGCAACAGGTCTGTTTCTTTAGCCAATCAGATTTCAAATTCACCTCACAGGGTCAGGTAGCTGGCCTGAATAGCATCAGCATTTTTCCGTCCTCTGATTGGTTGGTCAGAGGGAAACTGTTTTAGCCAAGTTCGACTGGCAAAAAACGTGTAGTGGGTTAATACATCTGAGTTAGACTTTATATGCCTACGGAGGAGGAGAAATTGATTTGGTCTCAGACATACTTAAAAATAAATTTTCCAAAAAAGCTAGACATTGTGAGGAGAGGTCGGCCAACCCTGAAGCTAGCTAGCTTGTCTCAGCCCAGGAAAGTGTTTGTTCTCCACTTCCAGACCAGTGAATACGAGCGGTAACACTGGATTACAGCCTCTGAGGAGCGGTGCAAATTATAAGTATGCATCTCTGGTGAGTAGGTTGTATTTTATTTACATTTTAATGTTTTTGTCATGTTATTAGACAAATATTGATTCCGAACTGCTCCAGATGATGTAGGTGGCACAGTTGCAGTTGTAGTGTAGAGGTTTGAAGTTGTCTTAACTGGGTTTCTTGCTTTAGTAAAATGGTATTCTTTCTCCATATGTGAAATGCCTCTCTCTCTGTAATGTCACGCGTTGTTATATTTATTTTTTTTATTGTATTGATGGTTTCTATAATTGTGATGTGATAGTGGTGGTATTAAAAGGTGGATTAAGTCGAGTAAGTCCCCACTGAAGGAGCAGGTACCAAATGCACGGCCGCCACTGCTATTTATAAACATGAAAATGAAAATGTTTATATATAAAGAATGAAGTTATTAATAAAGTCTTGAATACAAAGTAATAATACTTAAAAAATAGGCTAGTCCTTTTCTCCAACATAAATTTAGCTTTAAGTTAAGTTTTAATTTATTCTTGTGTTCCACATACTTTGTCCCTACATTGAATATGGGCATTTTGATTTAGGTAACATGTTCAGAAAATTGTGCAGAGTATAATTAGAGAGCCAATGAATTGCACTAGTAATGAACTGACTAGAAAAGTAAATAGATTTACACCGATCAGGCATAACATTATGACCACCTCTTTTGCTGCCAAAACAGTCTTGCCCCGTTGAGCATTAACAGCATTAACTTCTTCAGCAATTTGAGCTACAGTAGCTCATCTGTTGATTCAGTGAGCCTTGGCCACCTATGACCCTGTCACCGGTTCACCACTGTTCCTTTCTTGGACGACTTTTGACAGATACTGACCACTGCAGACTGGGAAACACCCCACAATAGCTGCAGAGCTGGAGATGCTCTGACACAGTTGTCTCGCCATCACAATTTGGCCCTTGACAAACTGCAAAAAACCTTATGCTTGCCCATTTTTCCTGCTTCTAACACAACTTTAAGGACAAAATGCTTACTTACTGCCAATATATTCCACCCACTAACAGATCCCATGATGAAGAGATTATTCACTCACCGGTCATAATGTTATAATGTCATTATATTATGCCTGGTCATTGTACAGTTTTATTTATTCTGGTGTTTCACACAGACATTGCCCTAACCTTGAATATGGGCATTAAATGGCATTAAATTTTTCAAAATGTAAAACTTCTAAATTGTGCCTTAATTATTAGATTAGATTAGAATTAATCATTAGATGCATACATACATAGATTAAATTTTTAGATGCAAACACATGCATATAAACATAAAAAACAGTTGCAGGTATTAAATATTGAATAGAGATCAGCTTAGTGTAAATTATGTGGTGTACAAATATAGAAGTGCATTGTGCAGTGAAATGAGGTTAAAAAGTCCAGGGAACATTTGATGACTTCACGGAGATCATTTAGTAATTAGACAGCAATGTGCAAAGAGAAAAGGTATTATTGAAGGTCACCACACGTTTTGTCAAATATAATCTGTTGTTTATCTTGCTAAATGCTAATCTTGTTGAACTTGAATGACTAATGGAATTTGGTTTACATTTAAAGCAGGTAATCATGCATAAAACTTAAAAAGTTTCTACACATTTAAGTGAACTTCAAAGAAAATATGAATGGGAAGATGCTTAAATTACATTTTATTTATTAGGTCTACTAAATGCTTCTGTGATTAACATTCTGACTTGATGTGTGGTTAATGTGGAATTGACTGTGGTTGGGGGCCAAATAAGTAAAAACAAATCTTGTTCATTAAAAAATTATTTGAGTAAAAACATTGTGTAAATTTTCCAATTCGTCCATTGTTACTGGAAACTCTAAGACATTGATTTGGATGCCATTGCAAATTCCCAAGAGGGCATCAATCTTGCTTCATAGCTGGTCCATCTCCGAGTCAACACCAGAGGATTAATGCTGTATCCATCAAGCAGTATAAATAAGATGGGAGACAGCTATGATAGCTGACCTTTACTGTCTACCAGAGCACACGCAAAAACAGCACGTCAAACTCTTCTCTTCTCTTTGCTTTTCACACTTGAGTCTATAGGGAAAAACCTGACAAATGGCTGACAGTGACGATCACTGAAGCATTCCCTTTTATGGCCTTTGCATTAGCGAAGAGTCATTTTCAGCAAGGCTAAATAAAAATTTTCAGCAAGGAGTAAATATGCCAGGCTTAATGCAAGTTCATTTTTAGTCTACATTTGTTTGATTCTCCTTTATAACAAATACAACTTTGATGACTGGCAGTAGTAGTAGAAAAAAAGTGGAGCTGTCTTCATAATAAGGACACACATGCATGATAGATGTTAAACTCCAATTCTGTCTTTGCATCTTCTACCAACTACATCTCCCAGATTGCTACCATTTTAGTGTGGAGGACATAAACCGAATTATGAACTAAAGACATAAATATAGACTTGAAAATATAACCGTTTTTACGTTTTTACCACAGTACTGTAAAAATCTCAAAGATTTGTTTTAGTAGTTCAGACAGTAAATTCACATGTAATTTAAAGGACTCAAGATTGATGTTAATTTACTTTTTTTTAATTATATTTGGTTGTTTCTATAATTACAACTTCGTTAATAAAAAAATCTTCTGCAATGTTCAAAGTATTTAATACAAAGGAGATACTTCAACATGTACTGTACCATCCACCTAAAAATTGTTGCAAAAAAGAACCAGCCTTCATGGTAACAGTATAGTATAATAGCAGTGGGCTCTTTTAGCTTAAATAATGCACTCTGACATACTGCAAATAGTTCATGAGTGGTTTGAAGAACAAGAGTTCAAGGTTTTGCCCCTCCAAATTCCCAATCAGATCAATCATCTGTAGGATGTACTGAACAAAGAAGCTTGATCCATGAAGGCACCTCTTAACATGCAGACATGCATCTGCTTCTAACATGTTGTTGGCAGATACCACAGCACACCTTCAGTGGGCTTGTGGAGTCATGCCTCAGTGGTTCAGAACAGTTATGGTGGTACAAGTTTAGTCTATACAGTATTAGGCTGATAATTTCAATGTTATGATCAGTGAAAATGTAATTAGGAACAATAAAAGAAACAGTTTAATAACTGTAAAATTTCCTGTGGCATAATTGGAATAAAACACTTGAGGATGTGCTATTTTAGGAAAAAAAATTGTGCTTCACACCTGGCTGTATCACCACCTCATTGTGGACTTTTTTAAAAATTGAAGTACCTTGACCATGTTCTATTCTAAATCCTAGGTGCAATAAAGCTCGTTGCTGGGTGAAGTACTGTGCCCCATTGGTCTTCCTCTAGGTCGGCCTGTTCCATCGTGAAGAGATCCGGTTTCTCATTGTGGAGAACTCTACAGCAAGCATCGACCCTGGCTGGCAAAACACTCCCCCAAGTGCTCATGGAACCCCTGTGACATCCTCAAGTGGACCCACCGGTGCAGAGAGCAGTGTGTGCATCACCTACCCCGTCCACACCCCAACCCGATCTCCCTAGATTCAATTCATGATCATCTACATAGATGATATCCTCATCTTCACAGCCACGTCACCCAAGTCCTGGAGCAACTAAGGGACCATCACCTCTACCTCAATCACAAGAAGTGTGAGTTCCACTAGTCGGAGGTGCAGTTCCAGGGCTTCAGTCTGGTCACCGCCCCTCTCACCTCTCTGCTGAAGGGGAAGGCCAACTACCATTAGGTGGACCTCAGAGGCCGAGGAGGCCTTCCAGAAGCTAAAGAGGAGATTTAGTGTCACCCCACCTCCTACGACACCCGGATCCCTGGCTCCCATTCATCGTGGAGGTAGATGCCTTCTCCACCGGCACCTGTCGGGGACCCCACCACGGCTCTGGCACTGCGCCTTCTTATCGAGGAAGCTCTCTCCCATGGAACAGAATGACAACATTGGGAACCGGGAACTCTTAGCCATTAAACTGGCGCTAGAGGAGTGGTGTCATTGACTGGTGGTGGCAGTACACCAATTTGCAAGAAGCCAAACGGTTAAACCCCCGGCAGATGGGCGCTGTTTTTCACTCGCTTCCGCTACACCATCACGTACCATCCGGGTTTCAAGAACAGCAAGGCGGATGCCCTGTCCCCGATTTATTGCCCAGATGAACCCACGGATCCCAAACCCATCATCCCTCCCAAGCTGATTCTCTGCCCCATCGTCTGGGAGTTGGATGAGGAGATTCAAGCAGCAGCACAAGGAGAGTCCACCCCCGGGGGGGGCCCAAAAAGAAGGACATTTATCCCTGGGCCATGCCATCAGTCCCTGC
This sequence comes from Silurus meridionalis, assembly GCF_014805685.1. Lineage (NCBI taxonomy): Eukaryota > Metazoa > Chordata > Actinopteri > Siluriformes > Siluridae > Silurus > Silurus meridionalis. The sequence goes on along the minus strand of NC_060895.1, from coordinate 18,078,727 downwards.
TGAAGTTGATTCATGAAGCCAGAGGTTCTGGCCACCCAGGGAGAAGACAAACCCTCCTCCTAGCCCAAGCACACTACTGGTGGCTCAGAATAAGCGGGGAGGTCTCCCGATTCGTCCAAGGCTGCCCCATGTGTGCTATCTCAAAGACAGGGAGGGATATGGGAGGGGATATGAACCGGGAGAACATGGGCCGTGGGCTTTCCCAGGCGCCGAGTTAGCGTGTTGAGAGCTCCCATATGGAGCAGGGGGTAATGTCAGGGAAGCACCGGCCATGCCCCTCCTCGGCACTCAGCACACTCGCAGTGCCTTGCCTTCATACTTATTACATTCACCTGTAACTCCAATCTACACCCTCCCCTTATAAGGCCCCTGTTCGCCCTCACTCACCATCCGATCTACGGTTCATTCTGGTGATTATCTCTGGACTACCTGTGTTTCGCAATATACCTGTTTTCCGGTACATGCTGCTTGCTAGCTTCTGTCTGTTTCCCAAGGCTAATAACCGTCCTAGTTGTATTCTGGTTTACAACTCTTAATCAAAGCGTGACACCAACAGAGTTTAGGCTGATGGTATCCTAAGTTTGCAACCTAGTAAACCAGTGTTGATTTATTTATTGATTAAGTCTTCAAAGCACTTTTGTGCATTATTCTGGAGAAGGGCATCTGCTAAATGCTGTAAATGAAAATGTATATCACAATGCTGATTTAAAAAAAAAAAATCCAGGTGTAGATTTAATTCATTTAAAAAATGTATTTGTTTCTTTTTATATCAAGCTACTTGATCTTATCAATATGACATACGTTTAATTATTTCCCATGCAGTAATATGACTAGTGCTTAGAATCCTATGATCTATTATCTTTTGACTTCTTGATTGTTATTATTCTATTTATATATAAAAAAAAATATCCACCAATTGATTGTATAACATGGCCCTTGGACATTTACTCTACAAAGAACTCTGCATAATTTTCAGTTATATAATATAGACTGAGCAATAAATCCTTACAAAAGAGGATTATAATGGTCTTTAACAAGAAAAAAAAACAGCTGGTTAAAGGAGCATTGAGTGAGTGTGTGTTAAGCAATTGAGTGATTAGAAGAGTGTGTCCAAGCCAGGGAGATGTTTCATACTGTTCACTGGGAAACTAAATATAAACACAGTCATGGTCATCCAATTAAAAAAGAGCAGCAACCTCTGATATGCTATAGTTAAAAGGTTAAGTTTCTGTAACAGGTCATAAAAAGCTCTAGCATTATGAATGTGAATTTTGAACTTACTGTATATTAACTTGACCTCTTGATATTATTAACTTGATATTGACTCATTGCATCCATATCCTTAGAATCAATTAGACAGTTTGCATATGTTGCATGTGACTTTTAGGGAGAATCAGTTCATCTCAGTCCTGTAGTCTGGACAGATGAGTTCATGACTAAGCTCTACTACCTTCCAGGGCTTAACACTTCATTGTGAGAATCTTCCTCTATGGGGCTCAGAAATATCAGCGTCACAGAACAGACATAGTGCTAGTTAACAAAGCTCGAAATACTGAACCATTTTGCCACTAAAAAGTACATGCATTTAATTAATATTGTTCATTTTGTAAAATTGGCAACCATGAATGCAAACAAATGCTAATGCACAAACTACAGGATGCTACATGAAGTTCTGCTTATGCAGAAGCACAAATTTAGTTTAGAAATATAATAGTATTTTAGTTTGACATGCATTAATACAGACTTTTATCAGTGGGCTGAAAAGGTCACTTTTTTATTCAGTCTTTATTCTATTTCATTAGTTTGTGGTTGAATGACCTTACAAATGGTCATGCTGCTGTGATCACTGCTTCTCCTGAGTGTCCTCTATAGCCTTTTTATATAAACATGTTTTTGTATATATATATGTATATATATATATAATACAAAATAATAAATGTACTGCTACTGCTATTGAAATATGTAAAATATATTTTTATATGCACAGTGTAATAAGCAATGACTGTACAAAAACAATGTGTCTGCTTTGAGCATTCCCCTAATGTATTGTCACAAACCTGGAAGCACAGAGCAGTACAGGATGCTTTTAAATGCTATAGAATTAAAATTCCCATTTTACCAGAACTAAGGGACTCAAACCTGATCTATCATGGCAATGTGAGGTTTGCCAAGGTTGGAGTGGAAGAACCCAAGTGATGCTCACAGTACCCTGATCTCAATCCCATTCATTGACTTCTAAACATGTCCACATGGCTGTCTTTAGGTTCTTCAGTATCTGCTGGCATGCTGTTATGTGACTTGGGTATGCATGTGGATGATGTGTGTATGGTAAACTCAAATAAAATGAGTAAATGAATGATAAGTGCTATAAAAGTGTTTTAAAATGTGTCATTTAAGAACCACATATGTAAATCTTTGCATATTATGATTTCAGGTCTTTGGATTTTTATTAAAAAAAAAAAAAATATATATATATATATATATATATATATATATATATATATATATATATATATATATATAAAATAATATAATAATTTTTTTTTTTTTTTTTTTTCAGGCTTTATGGGTTGTAGTTCGCATGCAAAAGAATCACGTACTGTATAAGGTGGCATCTACTATATGTAACACAGAACAATATAACATTAAAAAATGTTTTTAAGCGCTTTGAGAGCGCATATTGAAGACAAAATATTGCAATATTCTTGAAAAGTTAAATACGTGTTTATTTATGATTGGATTCTGTACTCATGGGCATGTGTATTGAATTAACCTGACAATTCAAGACATAAACCTGACGTTCGGAAAGAATAAAATAGAATAAAATTCAATTAAATTAAAAAGTATCAGCACATACCTCATCCTCTGGTTAGCCACTGCTACAATAATCATTCTATAATCTGGACAGTGTGTTGAATAATGTGAAACAGTTTGCCTCTTTGGTTAAGTGTTGAAGAAGCGCGCACACGTCACTCACCACCAGCGCGGGCACACCGGACACCACCGCGTACAGGAGCACCGGCGGGACCGCGCTCGCCTCCTCCGGTCCGAGGTACGGCTTCGTGTACGCGCTGTCGTGGCAGAAAAAGCCTTGAACGTGCACGTTGAACGTGTCTGTGTACTCAAAGTAATACGCCAGCATGACCGTCCCTGCCATGATGACCAGCTGAAAGTAAAGCATCGTACAGCAGAGAGGACGTGGAGATCAGAGCAGTCCAGTCCAATCAAGACTCAATCTCCGTCCTTATAATGATCCGTTCCGAAATCCTACATAGTCCTGTTTTTTTCCACAGGACGATGAAGACAGTGTGAAGATCCGCTTGGAGACCAGAGCGGAATGAGCACAAGAGCACGGATCCGCGTGCTGGTGCGAGGAGGCGTGTCTCTGAGCTCTCCTTCACAAAACACAAGTTTACAGCTTTTTCTGTTTTTTTTTTTTTTTTACAATAATGTTTTCTAACTCAGTCGATCACCTGCCACTTGATGCTTTTAGACCAAGTGTCCAACTTCAGTCTCTGCTAAACTTTAGTTAGCCCTGACAAGAACCTGCATGGTCTAACATTGCAATTGGATTTTTTCCCCCATGAGACAGCAGCTTTAGAGGAGTGTCCTACTGCAATAACCTTTAGTTCTCCTACATAAGTTAATGCATTTGGTGAATATGCAGATAAGTTTCTATAATTAATGCACTTTGGTCATAAACTGATGAGTCGCAAAACAATCCATATTCCCGTTCAGCACCATGGAGAGCTCCAGCACCAATTATAACGACAAATTCGTCTCCTGGGTCTGTTGTATTTATCCTGTTTTCGTTTTTTATAAATACATTTAGAACTGTAATAGCCAAATTGCACAGTCCTCTGTAAAGTTCATACATCTTACTAATTGTCTTTTGATAACCATATTTGTTTAATAGAATGGTTGAGCCAAACACTGTTAGAGTTGCACACAGGGAAAGAACCTAAACTGTGAAAGTAAGGGATTGGGATGACATTGAAGAAGACAACATTTTTTATTACTGGCTAAAAAATGGATTTGTCCCAAATGTTATATTTCTACTTTTAATAATGTTGCTGTTCATAGACACTGAACACTATGCATTCTAATAATTCCAGTGGTACAGAGGAATTGATGAATTAATGAAAGTGGTTTTATTTTATTATTTAATTTCATTAACGTTTTAAAGCAAGTATAAATCTCATACATTAAATGTTATTGGACTTAAGTGATAGTCTGACAGAAAACAGGATGTCTGTAATTAAATAAGTAAACTGGGATTGTGTTATGTTTCCTAAATAAACGGAAACGTGAATTACCTTGTGCACTCATGTGCTGAGCAGGAACACACATATACCTTGCCCTAGTGTACTGTGGAAACATTCAGCTTTTTATTTTTTCTTTATTTATTTTTTTATCTTAAAGCAAATTGATAACAGGAAAAGATATACAGAATTTGTAAAGTGGCTAACCCAAGAGGAAAAAAGCGATGTGAAGGAATGGACCATTTTGGATGACTAAAGAATAAAGAAAAAGCAAGTGCTAAAACTTTAAGATAGTAGGAGGAGCCACAGTAGTGGCTCATTATTATTTGGCACTGGTTTACTGGTGTGACTAATGACTGATAATATCTGAAAGTCTGATAAAGATTGATGATAGTTAATACTCTTATAGTGACAGGTAGTGACTTATGATGACTGATTATAACTGATGAACTTATGGTGATTGTTGATTACAGATGGTCTAATGGTGACTGATGATATGATGGTGAGTATTTCTGATTGACTGATTGATTGTATTTGATAGAATAACGGTAAATGATGGTCTGCTGATAAGCGATAGTCTGATGGTGAATAATGACATGATTCCCGATGATCAGATGATGACTGATGGTCTAATGTGATGGTGAATGCTGGTGACTGATGGTTAGATGGTGACTAATTGTGATTGTTGAAGACTGACTGATGGTCTAATTGTGACTGATTATTATTGATGGTAACTGATTGCTCAATATACTAAATATATTTGGTATATTTAATATTTAATATTGATTGATTGATATCCTTTTTTATTAGTAGCTTGTTAGTTTTGTATGTTAAGCTCCTATTGTGTAATTTTATTTTCAGTTAGCTGAGTGGTATTAATACTGTTAAAGCAAATGTATATCTAACTTTGTGCTTGTGATTCTTGATATTTTTGTAAGAAATTAAAGGAAAAAAAACGATATGCATTTTTTTATGATGCATTGTTTACCATGAGTCTCCAGAACAGTTTTAGTCTGTGTGGCTTTGATTGCATAAGTCACTATAAAGGTACTGGAGAGATTATAATATTTATTTAGTTTTAGTGGGGTTTTTTGTTTGTTTTAGCTATTTGGAAATGGTCTCACATGTCACTCCAAAATTATCCCTCACTGTGTAATTGGTTTGAGAGCTGATGTAAAAGTCAAAGAATATGATGTACATAATTTTTTATCTCATTCTTTTCATTATGCACTTCTATGCATGTTCTTGTGCATTTCTAAAGTTTCAAAATCCCACATAAAATATTTAGGGTTCTGTTTCAGAGTGCATTGTTTTTCTATACAAGTGCAACACATCCAACAAATGCTATCCAATAAGGCATTACATTTTTTTTATTCTAAGATTGTTAAAAAGATTACGGATAATTTTTGCCAAACAAATACAGTATATTGTCAAAGATATTTGTAGGGTTATAGTGTGCGATTTGAAACACAGCTTCTGCCTTTAAGATTTTAATGCATGTCACTCCCATTAAGTCACAGTCATGGGTCATAGTCTGAGTTCCAGTTAAGTGACAACACGACTGCCTGCTGTGGAAAATAGACCGACATAAAAACTCGGTTCCTGCCAGAAAAAAAGATGCTGGCACAAATTCTTTTGTCTAGCTGTCTAAATGCTTAAATAACACTCTTCATTAGTTGCATGTGAAAGGTGCTGTGTGAAAACAGACACAGTTCTGAGGGAAATGTGGAAAATAATGTACAAAATGCAACAAAGATTTATAGTAATAATAGATATGCAGTATACTATAACATTGTCAAAGATGTTTAAATGTATTATTTATTGTATTCGTTTTTTTGTTTGCTTTCTCTTTGTTTTGTTTTTATGGGTCATAAACTATAGCAAATTCAATAAGGAAAGTATATGTTTTCTATCAGATCCCTAAATATTTACTTGGCTTGTATTCATTGTACTTGCAGAGTTTTAATTTATTAAAAGGTTTGTGACTTCCAATGTTTTTTGTTGTTTTTTTAAGTTTTATTAGAACTGTTAATCATACTGTAGATTCTGTAAAACATATTTACACATGTCATCATGTCATTTTTATATACATACATACATACATACATACATACATACATACATACATACATACATACATACATACAATTCTAAACAAGTATTCTGGAATAATGTTAAAGCTATGAAACACCACAAGATGGCGCAAAAGTATTTTCTTTAGTGGATGTGACAGTTTTTATCATTACCTTGACATCCATTTTGAACAGTTCATTGCAGACATTCATGAACCAATGCACATGGATACAAGAATACAGACATCCCCTGCAATTAAGGGAATATTTCACCTAAAGGAAAACTATCTTTACATCAAATTAGGTCAAGACCCTTTCCTTGTCATCCACTCCATAATTCAAACACGTTCTCTAAGTGGCAAAGCTTCAGAGTTTGTACTATGCAGAGCAATACAAAACAGACATTAGCTGAAATTGCAAATATTGTCACAAATGTTCAAAATCACAGTTCCAGTGAAGGTTGGTGCATTAAATTATACAGTGTACATTAATATAGAGAACAGCTAGAGTCAACAGGTATGTATGTGATTGAATGAAGCCTTTCCCACAGAGAAGTGCCTGAAACATCATTAATAAGTACATAATGCACAGCACAAAAAAATTTATTATAACAAGAATGAACAGATTAATAAATAAAACAAATAGAAATAACAATGCATTCTGCATTGCATATTTTAATGTATATTTATTGATTGCAAGTATAGTTTTACATTTTATTAATTTATATGTCAGATTAATATAATAGAAAGATGTGTTGTACATGAACTGTGATAGATAAGTGTACAGGTAGAATGATGAATATTCAAATGATAAACATGCAATATGAAAATGTTTGATTAACTGTATGTAGAAATATAATGTAGAAAACAGATTTTTAAAGAAAATTGACATTTATGCAAATATTACAGATATGTAATATACTGTAAAGAATTTAGACGATTTAGATCCCATAAAGTCACTTCGGTTGTCTCTCATGTTCTGTGTGCAAACCTGTAGACCTCCATTGTAGACCTCATTTTGACCAACTCAATTGGAGAAAAATTTTATCCTGTTATCCAAGGTACAAGTTGATCTGAAGTCTTACACTGGGCCTAAGGCAAAGACACACACCAAGTGGAATGCCACAGGGCACACCTTCGTTCATATTTGGGGCCAATTTTGAATAGATAATAAACTATGTCTGTTTTTGTAAGGTCTAACAGAACCAAAGAACTAGAGGAAGCCCAAACATCCATTAAAAAAAGCATGCACAGGAAAGAAATTCTATAAATGTGGTCAAACCAGAGGCCATGAAATCATGCTACCATTTTAGAAGGATGAGATGGGGTTTATCACAATAAACCCCATTTATCAACAGTCCACTACAATGGCTCAGGACCACAGGATGCATGAATAGTTATGCATTTACGCACCTATTACTGCACATCTATACAATGGGACTGAATGAATGGTGGCCCTTCGAGGATCAAGTTTTCTTCCTCATACCATCTCAGGGAGTTTTTCCTTGCCACTGACTTGCTTATCAGGAATAAACAATTATAAGGAACTATCTTATATGCAATAAACGTACACATTCTTTTATATATATCCTTATTATCGCATTATCTCTGTAAAAATAAAAATTGATTTAAAATGAATTGAGTTTATCAAATACTTATGAGACTAAATTTTACATTTCTGACAACTTTCATCTACAAAGCATATACTAGAAGAAAATAATTACCAATAGTTTGTAGTAAAATTTACAGTTTATTTCATAGTAAGACACAATCTAGTCCGGCACATAATTGAAAGTGAGAGGTTTTGCCAATGGTCTTGTAAAACCGAATGGCGTTTGACATTGCTGGTATTTTAACTCAATCTCTGGGTCACTAACTCACTAGTGCCTTGATCTCAACTACTAGTTGCACCACTGGACACATGAGGAGGGCACGAGAACTCTGAATGGCTTGCACAGGATCACGTGAGGTACCCAAACGCACCCATACACACGCACGCGCAAAACACGTTCCCCTCCATTCCCCTTCCAAATCAGACACGGGCGGGCGCACGCACAGGCACGCGCGCACCCGGTGTGAAAGTGGGTTTTTAGCACAGCCCTGACGTCACTCCCGCACGTCACCTTCTCTAGGCTCCACTCGGCGGTGATCCGTGGACGAGTCTGGAGCGTCTCTGCGTCTCTCGGTGCCCGTGATGCTCTGTGCTGAGGACCGGAGGAGAGGCTGGTGAGCGCTTATTTAAAGGATGCTGCATGGGTTTACGGCGCTGCAGTGGCTCTGCATCCTCTCATTCCCACCCTGATCATGGACAACTAAAGCAGGACTAAAACAGGACTACAGGAGGACTAAACACGCACATATCCATATCAAGAGGGCATTTGGTGTTTCCTCTTTATTAATAAAAAGAAATACAAATTCCCACAGGAGACACTCAGCACTTCATCATGTCGGCCAAAGAGAGATTTAAAGCAAGCATGAGCAAAGAGAGCGTCACTCTGCTGCCCTGTTTCTACTTTGTGGAGGTAAGATTTCGCTCCACCAGAGACACATTTACACCCTGCAGGGACTTACTGGACCTGCTGGACCTATTACGCTGCCCGGTGATGAATTAACACGCCTACAGCATCCATGTGTGCCCGGTTGTAGGTGTTAATTCAATGCTGTCAGGTCTAAGAGCACCATGTAGGCATTAACTCAGCATCACGAGGTTCATTTGTACCCACTAGGTATTAATTAATCACTGTGCACTCATTTACTATTGTACAAATAATACAAATGAATTATTGCAGATATAATTTCAAAGCTCTCAAGTTGTGCTTATTTGATTTATTCATCTCAGTCTGGATGACTGGGATGTAGGGACCTCAGTTTGATCTTGAGCATTGGTTCATGTCATGTTTTCACAGCTTCAGTGTGGGATTTCTCTGGGTTCATTGGTTTCCTCCCACTTCCAAAGATCTAGTCAGTATGTGCAGTAGGTTGGTCCAACTAAGATGTTTTATTGCTTTATGCACAGTGTTCCAAGGACTGACTCAGAATCTACCATGACCCTGCCACGGATAAAGAGGTGGAGATGAATGAGTGCAAATGATGTAATTTAGTTTGAATAATGATTTTTAATAAATCAGCATTGCAGGTTTCTTTTAATCCTGCAGGTGTTTACTTCAATACTGCAAGAATTAGCTGAATGCTTTCAGATCTTCTTTTTAATATTATTACTGTAAAAGTTGATTCACTAACCTAAAATTGTATTTTTAATGTGGAAAATGTATTGGAATGCTGCAAGACGTAATTGTGTTAATCCAGCACTCTCATTCAAATGAATTAATTCACATTTTAGGTGACGGCTCTTTACATTTTAACCTGTAGTTGTACATTCAATACAAAATCTAACCACTGTTCATTCAGGATTCATTTAGAGATCATTCAACATTATGTATGATTACTCATCACACAGCTCCGTTTGTGGGCTGGGTGTTGATTTTACACTGTAGGATTTGAATTTAAACCATGTAAGGTGTTATTGAGTGGGCAGCATGGTGCTGGAGCGGATTGCCTCCTCACAGTTCCTCGATCGATCCTCAACTCAGGTTACTGTCTTGTGGGCTTCCTGCAGGATCTATGGTTTCCTAGTGGTGGAAAAATGCCCATAGACAGATTGAGTATGCTTTGCACATGGGTGTGAATTTGTGTGTGTGTGTGTGTGTGTGTGTGTGTGTGTGTGTGTGTGTGTGTGTGTGTGTGTGTGGTGGCTGCAGTAGATTGGCAAGAGTTTATTAAACTCTATCACATAAATCAAACATGGGGTTGTGTAATCAGGTTTATTTGAATTATAAAGATACCTGAATATGTTGATTCAAAAGCAGGACAGTTTTAAAATGGGAAATAAAATTAAAATAAACTTAAAGTGTTGGGAATTTTTTCCCAACACTGTTGAGGTTAATCCTCCAGTAAGAATCCATCCTGTGTATACATTAATACAGAGTCAATACAGAAATAGCCAAACACTGTAGGTGTTAATCCAACAATTTAACACAAGAAATACCCCATTTAGCACAGTATAAAAGAAGACATCATGCTGAAGGATGGATATTATTCTAGACCAGTGTTATACTACTTCCGTATTGTGGAATTAATAATTTCCTTTGCTCAAAAGATGTGAATTAACTATATTAATTAATGCACAAAGATCAGCTCTGACAGAAGTGTTGATTGTAATTCAAATCACAGAGTAATAATAATGCTCTATTACTAAAGTAACAGCGTTTTCACAGGAGATTGACCTGTATAGTGGATGCTTCACAAGAGCATTTTACTAATGATAAGCCAGTTTAAAGGCATGTGCTGTTATGTGACAAAGATAGAGAGATTTTAACATTTATGGAATGAGTTTCCAGTGTCAGCAATTTTCAGCTGTCAGTGTGCTTCCCACAACAGCCAGGTCTCCAGGGCAAAGGACTTTGTGTTTGCTCTGTAGCTGTTCTTCAGAAAAGCTAAGAAAGGGATGTGGTAGCTCAGGGTTTAAGGCATTGGACTTTGAGTTGAAGGTCGCAAGTTCAAAACCCAGCACCACCAAAATGCCATTGCTGGGACCTTGAGCATATAAATAAAATAGTGGTTTGAGAGACAACAAGTTGTACAATAAAAGCTGCTGTACCTGACAACAAGAACACACTCTTATATCTCATAACACATTTTTTTTTATCTTACAGCACATCCAGCAAGTAAGTTAATCTTTATACTAGGCATAGTTTTGTCAGTTGGCTCTCCTGGTCTGACAACATTTCCTTATAATTGTAAGCCCAATTGTCTGCCCATGATCCACACCAACCCCTACCCAATGATACAAGTTTGCTGTAACTTTAATAGGAGAATAGCATGACCTTGTGTCATTATATAACACAAAATGACTGCTTCATACACAGCATATAAGTGTTCACCTCTCCACTAAGACAGTGGGCTCATGAGAAATATACTTATCCATAACCGTACCACAGGACAGCAGCCATGTGGTTTACGTCCTCCCAGAGGTCACAAGTTATTTAGACAACAGCTCACAACATTCCTCAGTGTAGTAAGTTAATAAGGATTAGATCATATCTCTTATTTACTTTATGGTTGTAATATCCAAAGTTCGAGCAGAAATGTATCCAATACATGTCTACATCAGAGCAGCACTAAACCGGCCATGTGAGAATGCTTGGAAGATCCATCACCACACAGCAGAGTAATCTCGGCATTTATGCGACAATGATATGAAGATAAATCGTAAAACATGTCTAACGTTTACAGCCACATGACTGATATACCATCATGATTATGAGAGAGTTTATGAGTCATTTTATTGCAGCATGATGGTAGACTCTGGACAACGGGTCTTATTGCAGAATTTATGTAAGCTGTACTCTAAGCTATATTCTGTTTCCAGCATAAATACCGAAAATACCAGACTTTCAGCCATTCAGCCAAAAATGTAATTTAAAATTTTATTCCTAAAATAAAATCTAGTCGATCAACCATTTTGTTTGGTGTCCTGAATTAGCCTCTTTTAGTTTACTATTAGCGTTCTTTACTTTTTCAATTTTTTAGCTAATTTTTTGGGTGCATAGATGCTTATATCTACCCTTTTAATATTTTCAGCTACTCAATCACTAACATTATTTCAACATAAGCAGCCTCATAAATAAAAACATTTCAGTGAAACTGAATCTATAGTTTCATTTGAATCGCTTGCCTGGGTCTGATGCTCATTAAACTGTGTGCTGGGAAAAGGATGTGATTTGCCTTTTAAATAGCACTTGCTACAGTTTTTAGCTCTGCAATGTCTTTTTGTCCATTTTTATGGTTGTCAAAAACATCAAGCAGGTTTATGGTGTTTTTGTTTACTCTGGAGTTGTTTCTTATGTCTTGTGGATTGCATCCTGATTAGATTTTAACTGCACACATTTGCACTTGTCAACATGTCCTCAATACATTCAAATTCAGTTTTTGTATTGTACTTATATATGACAAAGCCAGCTTGTTACACCTGACCGGCTTCCTCTGCTGCTCATTGTGATTGTTCATTACTTTTTAATTCTCTATATAGTCTTTAACCTCATTGATTGTAATATATTTTTATTAGGAAATTTTATTTAGCTTTGGCAGGATTTACACCTTGATAGTATCTCGTAGGGATGGTAAGATTCACCTATTCTTATAGGTGTATCATCGGAAAAGTTAACGAAGCGATGTATTTCTTTTCAAAAGTGTGCATTGGATACAAGTTGGCATTTGTATCGTGATGCATCGTTTTGAACATATTTGCATCAGTAAAGACGATTTATTTACATAATTATTAGTAGTAGATGTGCTTTACTTTTATTATTTAAAAAGTGACCAAAAATTGTCCTCGCTAAACTGTTTCTCAAGCACGTTCTCTCAGCACCACTGCTGCTACTTTCAGGATCTTCCAGGCATGCGGTGCGCAATTTCAGTTTTGCGGCGTGCACTTCTGGGTGGCCGGCCATCTTGCTCTTTTTTCCTGCGCCTCCCGGTATTTAAGGACACCCAAGACGTTAGCTCGAGGCCAGATTATTTTCCCAGCTCCCTAGCCCCTGAGATTATTCGTGCCACTGCTTTGGATTCCTGATTCTGATCCAGTTCCTGTTCCTGACCCCTGTTCTGCTCTGCTTCTGGTTTGTTCTCCGGACTTTTTTGGATTTGGTTTTCTCGCACTGTCCCTCTTGTTCTGTTTGCCGGCTTTTTTTTTTTTAGACCATTTTTCGGTTTTGGTTTTGTCTTTCCTGCATCGCCCTTTTTGTCCGTGTTTCAGACCCTGGAATGTTTTTGGACTGTGTTTTTGCCTTGCCCCATTGCTCAGTTTTTTGTTTTTATTAAAGCCTGTTTTCTGTGTGCATCCTGCATATTGGTCCTTCCCTCCCAGTCCTCACCCACCCAGTCTCCACTCACCTGCTTCCCTGACAGAATAATCGGGCTGTGCGTTGTGTCCCGACGATCACTGACAGCTACGTGAATAAGACTTATCACAATACTGACTGAGGCTTGTCCTGAGAGTCACATAGAATATAGATTAACATGCATCTTCCTGGTTACAAAACAGGAAAAGAACGTCTGGATTTATTTCATCTTTTTTTCCTCTTTTTTTTTTGCACCACAAAGGACTGTTTGTAAAAGGGCCATGCATTAGTCATGTGGCCATGCGTTAGTATATCAGAAGGCACTTAACCAAATTTAGGATTTACTGTCTGTCTGAACCACATTGTGTTGAATTCAAATGAAATCGGATCGAAATGCATTATAATAGAAGTGAATAGTTTTGCATAAGTAGCTGCTTCATATATAGTGAGGAAAATAAGTATTTGAACACCCTGCTATTTTGCAAGTTCTTCCACTTAGAAATCATGGAGGGGTCTGAAATTGTCATCGTAGGTGCATGTCCACTGTGAGAGACATAATCTAAAAAAACAAATCCAGAAATCACAATGTATGATTTTTAAACTATTTATTTGTATGATACAGCTGCAAATAAGTATTTGAACACCTGAGAAAGTCAATGTTAATATTTGGTACAGTAGCCTTTGTTTGCAATTACAGAGGTCATATGTTTCCTGTAGTTTTTCACCAGGTTTGCACACACTGCAGGAGGGATTTTGGCCCACTCCTCCACACAGATCTTCTCTAGATCAGTCAGGTTTCTGGCCTGTCGCTGAGAAACACAGAGTTTGAGCTCCCTCCAAAGATTCTCTATTGGGTTTAGGTCTGGAGACTGGCTAGTCCACGCTAGAACCTTGATATGCTTCTTACAGAGCCACTCCTTGGTTATCCTGGCTGTGTGCTTCGGGTCATTGTCATGTTGGAAGACCCAGCCTCGACCCATCTTCAATGCTCTAACTGAGGGAAGGAGGTTGTTCCCCAAAATCTCGCAATACATGGCCCGGTCATCCTCTCCTTAATACATTGCAGTCGCCCTGTCCCATGTGCAGAAAAACACTCCCAAAGCATGATGCTACCACCCCCATGCTTCACAGTAGGGATGGTGTTCTTGGGATGGTACTGATCATTCTTCTTCCTCCAAACACTTTTAGTGGAATAATGACCCAAAAGTTCTATTTTGGTCTCATCTGACCACATGACTTTCTCCCATGACTCCTCTGGATCATCCAAATGGTCATTGACAAACTTAAGACGTGCCTGGAGATGTGCTGGTTTAAGCAGGGGAACCTTCCGTGCCATGCATGATTTCAAACCATGACGTCTTAGTGTATTACCAACAGTAACCTTGGAAAGGGTGGTCCCAGCTCTTTTCAGGTCATTGACCAGCTCCTCCCATGTAGTTCTGGGCTGACTTCTCACCTTCCTTAGGATCATTGAGACCCCACGAGGTGAGCTCTTGCATGGAGCCCCAGTCCGAGGGAGATTGACAGTCATGTTTAGCTTCTTCCATTTTCTAATGATTGCTCTAACAGTGGACCTTTTTTCACCAAGCTGCTTGGCAATTTCCCCGTAGCCCTTTCCAGCCTTGTGGAGGTGTACAATTTTGTCTGTAGTGTCTTTGGACAGCTCTTTGGTCTTAGTTGGATTCTTACTGATTGTATAGGGTGGACAGGTGTCTTTATGCAGCTAACGACCTCAAACAGGTGCATCTAATTTAGGATAATAAATGTAGTGGAGGTGGACATTTTAAAGGCAGACTAACAGGTCTTTGAGGGTCAGAATTCTAGCTGATAGACAGGTGTTCAAATACTTATTTGCAGCTGTATCATACAAATAAATAGTTTAAAAATCATATATTGTGATTTCTGGATTTTTTGTTTTTAGATTATGTCTCTCACAGTGGACATGCACCTACGATGACAATTTTAGACCCCTCCATGATTTCTAAGTTGGAGAACTTGCAAAATAGCAGGGTGTTCAAATACTTATTTTCCTCACTGTATATCTTTTATGTGTCATATTGATAGCAAGGCATGAAGGTGCGAATTGCATCGGCTTCAGTTATGGAGCTGCACATCGCTAATATCTAGTTAAATGATGTCTCCAACCTCCGGAAAAAAATTTGCATTTTTATACAGGTAATTCCTACAAGAGTGTATACTAATGCCCCAGAGAAAATGGAAAAAAGACATGGTTTGGTTCATTGGTCGCATGTTGTGTGAGCGGTTATACAGTATTCCTTTAATTTAGTCTGAACTATTCTTTTGATTTCCTTGGTGCCCTCTACAGAACTGTATTTTTCCTTCCATTGAATTCACTGCATAAGTCACATTTAATAAACAGTGTTGCCTAAAGCTTGCAAAGCTCAATTTTGTTGTTTGCACCACACTGAGCTATGTTCTTAGACCCAAAGAGTGACCATAATCATTTCTTTTTGTTCAGTGATCAGACAACATTTTATGAGCTGCTTAAAATAGACTTAAAACATCTGTTTCCTGAAAAGGGATTCTCTCTGTGATCATGTCATATCCTTGTTTTAGCACCTTCCTGTCATTACACGTGTTTCTTGAAGTACAGGGGCACAGGAATGGAGCACAAAAGTGGATCTATTTTTCAACATTGTGTATAGTCAACTGGAAGCAGTAATGTATATAAAGCCATTTCATTTCATTCACTCACTTCTTTTACATACAGTATATCTACAGTAAATGGATTGCAGTGTATACAGGATAGTATTGTACTTAAAATCCAATTAAAATGTAATATCTATGAAATGTACAGACAAAAATATCTTTCAGTGTGACTAACTTAAATGTGCCTCTATTCCTATTCACATGCCTGGGGTGTAACATCAGCAATGTGAGAGGTCAGGCTGAAGTCAAGGCTGCCATAGTCCAATTCCAAGACCAGGATTAGCTAAATCTGACACAAGCTGAGTCTTTATGGACTTGAGGCCAAGTCAGGATCGAATCTAAATTCAAAACTGAGACTGAAAACTATAAATCAAGCCACTACTTTGTTTTGTTTTTTGTTTTGCTTTTTTTTCTGAACAAATTTCACTTAAGAATAGTCTACAATTCTGCAAAATTATTTGAGAAATTGATTTAGACATTAAACCTGGGCAAAGTCATATCATTGGTCCAGACCAAGACCATATTTACTAACACTAATGTCTAAGAGCGAAATAATTAAATTATGAGTCCAATTATGAATACCAATCATTCTGAAAGCAAGAAAATCCAAGTCAATAAAGAAAACATCTTTGAGGCTGTAATGTTTAATCTATCTTGGTCTTACTGTTATGTAAATGCATTATGGGTTATAATGAAATTAACAACGTGCTATGAAGGTGTTAACAGGCGATGATTTCAAAAATGAGAGCTAGAATGTACAATACTCACACTGTAATTCCTCAGCTCTGTAAACTTAGCTAAGCTGTACAAGAAACTTTGTACAGGCAAAATACACCATTTTGCCAAAGGTTTGCAGACACTTGGCCACAAGTATGGTATGTGCTTTTTAAACATTGCATTTCACATCTAGTATCAATTAGCCATTATGATTCCCTTTACTCTTCTGGAAAGATGTTCCACTACATTTTGGAATGTGCTTCTGCATATTTGTGTTCATCAGCCACAAGGGTGTTAGTAAAGTCTGGTACTGATGTAGATGAGGAGGCCTGGGGTGCAGTCAGCGTTCACATTCATCCCAAAGGTGTTCAGTAGGGTTGAGATCAGAGCTCTAAACCAGGTTACTCAAGCTCTTCCTCTACAAAGCATGTAAGCCATATGTTAATGGAGCTCGCTTTGTGCACAGGGGCATTGCAATGCTGGAACAGGTTTGGGTTTCCAAGTTCTAATGAACGCATATATATATATACAGCATAAGATCAGGAATATGAGGTTTTAAAACAGCAACTGAATGAAGTTCTACTAGGACATATCTGAGATACGATTCTGGTTTTATATTTTTGAAGATCTAACCTTAATTATAAGTGAAACAGCTTCAGGGCAACAGTTGCATGTTAAAGGGTGATACATTCTAAATTAGTCAGAAAAGGGTTTAAAATGTAAATATTTAAGCTCAAGCAGCACATTAAATTATAATAAACATTTTAATGTAATCTGAAAAAAGATTTTAGTTGCCAAATAGAATTTGTTGGGAAAATATTAGCACAGCTTAAAAACAAATAGATAAATTTAAGCATTTATGGATGCCAAGGCATTTATGTTCTGTTGAATAAGCAGCTGGCTATGATGAATAGCTGTAATGAGTTGTTATTGGTCAGATTTGGCAGGCTAGTTTACAGTATGTAATGAACTGTTTATCATGGTTTGGGTCCAAATGTTCCCCCTGGATGGAAGAGTCACTGCAAATTAGTACTGCAGTTTTTCCTGTGAGATGTTACCATCTAAGTTTACTTGCTGTGTGGTTTGATCTTGAATATAAATGATAGATGTAAATCTTTTCTATGATCTTTCTTGCACACCAGGTCTCTAATTGAACATCTATGTCTATCTCTTTCTACAACCATCTTCAAAACATCAATTGAGGGGAATATCAAACTGAAGTATGGTATTAATTTGCTTTAGAATTCTAGAGACCATACTAACGCACTTTATATTGTTTTTTTTTCCCATAATTTGTTGCCTCTCTGTATTTAATTTACATTACTTTACAGTCCTGTGTGAAACTCTGTTATAGATCTGATGTAATATTGATCAGATGCTGTTTGTCAGTCTAGAATCGTCGTTTGATTCGTTTTCTTTCAAATATTTTCCTTTCAAGGGCTTTAGCTGCTTCCGATCTATATCTTTGTTTCAGAGAAGAGATTCACTCTTTCTTCAGACATAAAAAGATCACAGCAGGAGTTGATTTAACACCACCAAGGCTCCTGTGGACATTTGCAGGCATCTCACAAAGCAATCTTTTGTGTCTTTAGCTATAATCTGCAAGTAGAATAAGAAAGTTTTTGAGATTTCAAAATACTGTTTGTGAAAATATCTGAAAATAGGATTATCAATCGTATATATAGTTAATTGTATGTATTGAAAATACTATATATTTTATTATTTTCAAGACACATCATGTGCCAAGATACATCATGTGTTTACATTTACTGTACAGCTACACCGGAAGCACAGTTGGTTTGATATTGGGGTACTTTTGTTTTATTACAATTTGTAAGCTTTAATGCAAGAAAACAAAGGAACAAAGTCTTACCTAGTTCATGCTACAGCTATCTACTTATATAGCACAAGAAGGAATGTAATAAATGCATTTATATGTGAACATTCTAAACTAGAAGCAGTTTATAATGTTTTTTATCGTTAAAATTTTATTGCTAGTACATATGTTTATATTAATTTGAATGACAATCATTATGTATATTGTCCTAACGTCATTATTAGTTGCAATTGACTATAATAACCTTCTTCCTTCTCTTTATGTGCAGCTCCCGATTCTGGCCTCCTCAGTGGTTAGTCTGTACTTTTTGGAGCTAACGGACATTTTCAAGCCTGTGCACTCTGGCTACAGCTGCAACGACAGAAGCCTGAGCATGCCCTACATCGATCCCACAAAGGAGGTCGTTCCATTCCTCATGCTCTTTAGCCTGGCATTTGTAATTCCAGCAGCCACGGTCAGTTCCACAATCTACATAAATCATACATAAATCCAGCTGTGGTCAGATTCAGAGTTAAACACACACCTATCATGGCTGTGTTACCAAACCTTGTTTATGATTTTATCTATTTATATTATTTATATTTATTATTTTCAACATTGTACACTAATACTGAAAACATCCAAACTATGAAAAAGTATGTATAGAATTATGTAGTAAACAAAACAAGTGTTAAACAACCCAGAATATGTTTTAGATTTTAGATTGTCCAAAGTAGCTACATTTAGCTTTGATGACAGTTCGGCAATCTCATTGCATTCTCTCATTAGATTCATGAGATAGTCACCTGGTATAGTTTTTAATGAACAGGTGTGCCTTCTTAGGAGTTAATTTGTGACATGCCTTAGAATGCGCTTTAGACTATTAGTTGTCTTGTGATGAAGAAAGGGTGAGAACAGATACAATAGCACATTTAGTGCTACTAAAACTACTGTACAGATCCATATTATGGCAAGAAACATACAGTTAAGTAAAGAGAAAGGCAGTCCATCATTCCAGTGCAGTCCATTAGTCAATCCAAAAAATTTTCAAGAACTTGAAATGTATCCCCAAGTGCAGTCTTCAAAACCATCAACCATCAGCTATGAAGTAACAGGCTCTCATGAGGACTGTCCAAGGAATGTAAGACAAAGAGCTACCTCTGCTGCAGAGGAGTTTATTAGAATTACTAGCCTCATAAATTTGTGATTTACATAATTGCCTCTCTGAATTCAAGTTGCAGACATATTTCAACATCCACTGTTCAGAGAAGACAGTGTGAGTCAGGCTTTCATGGTCGGACAAAGAAGCCATTAATTTAGCACAACAATCAGAAGAAAGCTGCTTTGGCCAAGAAACACAAGAAAATGGGTATCAGATCAGTGGAAAACTGTCCTTTTTTCCTGATGAGTTCAAATTAGAAATGTATAACTGCAACGTCTTTGTTAGAGGTACATAGGGTGAACGGACGGCATTTTACAGCAACATCCCATCCCATCTGGTTTGCACCTAGTGGGACCATATTTTGTTTTCCAACAGGACAATGACCCAAAACACATCTCTAGGTTATGTAAGAGCTACTTATTCAGGAAAGAGAGTTATAAAGTGCTGCTTCAGATGACCTGGCCTCCACAATTACCAGAGTTGGACCAAAGAGTGAAGGAAAAGCAGCCAACAAGTACTCAAGTCCCCTGGAAACTCCTTGAGATTGTTGGAAAACCACTCCATGTGACTACCTCAAGAGGCTGAAAGAATGGCAAGAATGTGCAAAGCTTTCATCAAAGCAAAATGTGTCTACTTTGACGAATCGGAAATTTAAAACAATAAAACATATTCTGAGTTTTTAACACATTTTTGTTTACTAGATAACTCCATACATGTTCTTTCATAGTTTGGATGTCTTCAGTGTTAATGTACAATGTACAAAGAAGAAGCTGTGTCTAAAATGTATATTCTGGTAAAAGATGTCAAGTGCTAAGTGTATTGGGGTGTATAATAGACTTGCAGAACCTGAGGTCTGGAATCTATTTGCATAGAATTATCATTATTAATCCAAAAGTGAGTCCCACTTATAACACAGTTCATTTAAAGCATAAGACACTAGGACATGACAGCATATTAATGTTAATTTTGGTTCCACTTGTTGGATAAGACCTAAAATTAGGATTGAAGTTCATAGTATAGAATGTGAAAACTTAAATAACTTATCTAGCCTAAAGGAGGTGTTACCTTTGCATATTGTGAAAGCTTGCAGTTTTTTTTTTTTTGCTGTTATGTAAATCAATATGCAAACATATTCAGAGTGCACTACCTGACTGGCATGGCATTGACATTTAAATATAACAGATAGTTATGTGCAATTATCCCGGCCCCCATCATCGCTATACTCCAGTATGCAACATTTATTATATCTGCAATATGCTTTTCTGATTTGTGCAATATTAGAAGATCTGCAGATAAAGATTTTTGCCTGACTAAGAAATGCCTAATTTTCCAGTGCAGCTGGACATAAAAGCTTTTTAAATATTGAATCTTTGGAATCTAAACGTTGTCTAAAATGTTAAGTGACTAAAAAGAGTTAGCATGAATTGACTGTATTTGTGGATTAGCAGCCAGATAATAGTTCTTTTGCAGTTTCTTTTTATCTTCTGCTGCATCATTTGCAAGAATCGTTCCTGATAGCATCGGCTTGATGTTACAGTACTGAGGCGGCTAGAACCTTCAGCATATCTTTCTTTGTAATAATAGTGCTATAATTCACAGACTAAAATTTGAGACACAGTGGATTACTACATCACAGCTCTCTAAAGTTAAGATCCAACTTAACAGCTTTTGTCTAGGCCAGAGACAAAAGTCTCTGACAGTTAGAAAAAAATGGCTAACAATGATGGCAGTAGAGAGTTTATCTTTAGTGTTGTATCTGTCTCTGTTTCAAAAGCGAGCAGGTATTTTTTATATAGTATGTATATATTTTTGGTGAAGTCAAAACACTGTTTTCAAACCCAGGAGTAATGCAGATAACTGTGTCATAGTCCTGCTTAAAAACTGTACACCTTGGATCACTCTTCAACCAACCTAAGGTGGAGTCCACATCAAGTGTGAAAGCTATTTGGACATTGTTGTCATTTAATAAAGCTCGAACAGATGAAGTTGCAATTAGTCAGCTTAAATAAGGAGACTACAGACAAATGCAAAATGAAAATCAAAATGGGAGGGTTAAGAAATAAAAGCAAATCATAAAGAGAGTAGCAATCCCAAGTAACCAGGTTGGTACCAACCAATGTGCAAGGAAATTAGAGTGTTCCTTCCATTTATTTAAAACAATGTTTGTTTTATAGCATCACAGTTCTTTTAATCAGTAGCTGGGTAAGTGGGAATATAAAAAAAATATTAAAATTTAACTCCCTAAATTGCCCCTAGGTTTAAAAAAGTGCCTTACACTGTGTGTAATTTAGCCCTGAGATGGACTGGTGTCCCAGTCAGGTTTCTGAATATAAATAAAGCAAGCAATTAATAAACTGACTTTTATTCATGATTATAAATACTCCAAAATCCAATATAAATCATATTAGAATTGGTCTATTTATAGAGCAGGATTTCTTCTCTCCTAGCCCCTCCTGTGCACATTTAGTTTTTTCCCCTGCATTCAACTCACGTGATTCAATTTATCAGCTAATTAATGCCTGAAGTAGGTTAAACCAGTTTATATTGTGGGAAGTAAAAAGACTGGAATTTGCTCCAAAACCACAGCTGAGAAACAATGGTTTAAAGCAGAAGTACAGCCTAGCTAATGGAATGCAGTTATTGCAAACTGTGATGCATATGGTGGCTAAAAAAAACAAAAAACAAAGGCATCTTTCTTGAAGAGTTGCATACAGTGTCATGGTTTGCTTGTTTTTTAATATGCAAATTTCAATGTCAAATTAGCATATACTCCCACTTCAGCATAAAGCAGTGAGTCAGGATCCTCAGCTAAACTTATTTCCTCAGGGGACAGGTACTCTCACTCTTTTCTCTCTCTCTCTCTCTCTCTCTCTCTCTCTCTCTCTCTCTCTCTCTCTCTCTCTCTCTCTCAGAGTTGTCCTCCTCAGTGTCAGTGCAATTTTGGCTACCACCTACCCAGAATGCACACACAGTACACTATGCACAGAACAAAAGATAGCTTTGTTCGGTCACTCTGTGAATATGATTATCATGAACTAAGGTGCTGATACACGATTCAACACTTTTTCGCTCGTTATATCATGCTTTAACATGAAATCTCCTCTGGGTCACTGAAAGGGTTCATTTGTGGCTGAAACGTTCATGCAGGAAAGAATGAGAATGATTACCCCTGGGTTTGGAGCGATAGGACTGCGCTATGAAATTCTACTTTCTGTGTCTATTTTAAGATATGTTCTGTTAAAAAGATATGATCCAGACAGTCTTTGAGTTTTTTGCCATTTTTATTTAATATAACCTCATTATGGTGGGGTTATCCTGGGATTTATGAGCAAAATGGAGATTTGAAAGTCAGAGATTTTATAACCTGCACTTATAATCTTGTATTTATTTGTTAAGTTTAAATCTGCCACTTGATTGTGTTTCATGGCCTCATTACCTTTAATAAATAATATATTATATCTCAATCTGCGATCTACACTTTGGGAGGGTTTCTTAATGGTTCTTAAAGGCTACAAATGTGCCACTCTTAGGCCCTTGAGCAAGGCCCTTAACTCTCAGTGCTCACCCTGCGCTCTGACCCCAGCTTCCTAACATCGCTGGGATTTGCGAAGAAACAATTTTGCTGTTTTGTGATGTACATGTGACAAATAAAAAGCCTCTTTAACTTTGGTAGCTAGCTTCATCAAAAGGTTCTATTTTAGAGCCTCTAATAAGAAAACATGCCTTAGAAAACACAATATGATTCAGTGTAAAGTAGGCATGGGTTAGAATCCATGTCTACTTTGCTGATATTGAACCATTATGAGTTTTATTGTAGAACATAATAGGACACATGTTCCCTGTGGAGACAAATGCTTATATTAATTCATTAACAGGTAAATTCTGTGAACTCTGTTGTGGTCACCTCTTCATGAAATATTTAACCAGAACATGTTCAAGCATTTAATAACATTATGTGACAACAGGAAATTAATTCATTATATGAATATCAATGTTTTCATTTTTGTGGACACAGTGCCTTAATGGTAGTGGACGTTACTGTACTTAAATAGCATTCTTGCATATCTGTACTTTACTATAGTATTTCCATTACTTAAACTTAACTACAATCAGTCGTTCCTTTTTATTTATAGATATCAATCAGTGTTTGACTCATTATCATTCTAATAATAAATTGCCGTGCTAAGAGTAGCATTAGTGTCTTTTCGAATAAAATTAGTTCATTATACAGGAGTCTTGTGACAGACATTGTAATAGGACATTATAGCCATAATAAATCATAGTATTTTGGATACTTAAGTACATTTGAAGGCAAATACTTTTGTAATTTGTTAAAGTAAAAGATAAAAGTTGAAAGTTTACTTTTACCTGAGTAATATTTTACCTACTGTATCTCTTTTACTCAAATACATGGTTTGTGCACTTCATCAACCACTGTTTAGCACATTTGTTTCATAACTTCAGGGTTAAACATTTAAGACTAACTTCCCCGTATGTGTGCAGAATTAGCATGTTCTAACAGTTTTTTGGGAGGGGTTTGTCTCATGTACTCTGGTTTTCTCTCACAGTCTAAACATCTGTCATAGGCTGATTGTCATTTCCAAATTGTCCATAATGTGTAAACAGGCATGTTTTTGTGATTATGCCTTGTGATGTATTGGCATCCCTTTCGTTATGTCTGACGCCTTGTACCTCGAGTTTCCTGGGACAGGATTGTTAATTTTATCATATTGTTTTATGTGTTTAAGATCAGTGGAAACTTGGCTAATGTTCAGGCCCTCGAGTTCTTGCTGGTGAGATTCACAGCTCAAGAAGCTTAAATCCACCTCATTAACTCTCATTCATTGATTCTAGTTTCATCCAAGACATGTCCAATTTAGGTCAATGCAAATTTAAGCTTCTGTAGTGTCTTTATCCACGATGCACTGGATCACTCGATGGAAATGTGGTTAGACACCTCATTTGCAGCACTTTAGTAAAAATTATGGCTGATTTGTGTTTGATGGGATGGTACTTATGGTTTTTGGTTTTTCAAGAACAGAATATATCTTGTCAGAGTGTGAGTGTGTGTGTGTGTGTGTGTGTGTGTGTGTGTGTGTGTGTGTGTGTGTGTGTGTGTGTGTGTTGGTTACCCAAGGACAGAACCTTTAGAGAGAGCTACATTTAATCTCTATATCCTCTCTAGATCCTCTGTCAGCCATTTTTTCTTTTCCTTTTTATTATACTCAGTCTCACCATTTTAAGGAAAAGACATCAGTCACTGTAAATCCAACACTTCACTGCATCTTTCTCTCTGGATTTCTCTCCATCTCTATTCTTTTGTTGTTTTGGTCTAAATGACAGATGCTCTTCTCACTTAGACAAATCATAAAAATAAAAAATGTGTCTTTTATTCAAATACACAATATACAAATACTACATGCTATCTAAAAACTTTAGAATTCAATCTAATTACAGAGCTTAGAAGTTCATGATTAGTGTTTTTTGTCAAAGGGCCAGCAGTAAAGTTAGACAATCTTCTCAAATAGTTGCTTTAGTTAAAGGAATACTCTGGAGAAAAGCACACACAGTTTTCACTTATGTAACAGTTCAGATATGATTTGTTTGAAGTACAGCATGTGCTTTTCATTTCCTGCAATAGAGATGCAAGACTAAAGTATTTTCGTGCGCAGAATCTTTTTAGTAAATGTCTGCCTCAAATCACTTCCAGTTTTTTTGTAATGTCACACAGAATATCTGATTTAGGGAACACTTGTACTATAGCGGTTACTGTAACACTGTAATCTACTATGGGCAGGCATTTTGGACAACCAACATTTTAAGAGCAATCACTACTAATTATCACCTAAAAACACAAGAGGAAATAAATACATTCACTAATAATAATAATACTAAAAATTAAATAAAAAAATTAATAAATCCTTGTTAATTTTTAATGTTTGCCATCTAGTGTCTGAAACCATAATACATTCTGTATCCATTCTTATATAAACTGTGGCTCCAGGCTAAAACCGTTTCATAACCAGAAAATTGGCATCTTTGTGACTGTTTTTTTTTTGACAGAATTAAGCCACAGTAACATCTCAGACCACCACACAAATGCTCATGTGACCATAAAATCTAATTAACTAACACTAATACAAATAAATTTAATAAACACATGAATAAATAATGGCCTGTTAAATTGGCTTGCTGAAGCATCCACTAATGACTTAGCACTGCATATAGAGTAACCAACAGCAAAATATTTCTCCACAGATTATGATCGGAGAAGGCATCCTGTACTGTTTCCAGGTCAAAAGAAGGATCAACATAAAAACTGAGGCCAACATCAATGCTGCCGGCTGTAACTTTAATTCCTACATTCGGCGGGCAGTGAGGTTTGTGGGTAGGCATTAATTTTTACTCTATGGTTTTAATAATGAAGTATTTATTCTCAATATCAACAATGCTGATAATGTCACAATAGTTACATAATATGTATCATGTATTATTATAGTAGCTGTGTATATGAATACATGTCAGGTCTTACATACCTTTTAATCATAATTTGGTTTGTAATTATTTTACTAGCTACTGTCTGCAGACACATCTTATAGAAAATATATAGAAATATGGACAAGCCATTAAGTATAATAATAGAGAATGGTCATAATAAATCTATCTCTATATTTGGGACATATATTTGAATCCATTGGCAAAGCGACAGATACATATAGTTCCCCTTCAGGAACTCGAGCTGCATAAGAAACGCTTTGGGAAGAAAAAGCGAAGGAAGGAAGCGTATATTCCAGGCCGCTTAAACCAGGGAGCAAACGCCCTCTCGAGGCAAGGCCAGAGGCCCGGGGAATGGCGACTCCACCCTGATGTGGTGGAGTGAATCTGGGAACAATTTAACTCAAGAGACATCGCACTGTCCCCTCTGTTTTTTCCTTACACCCCCAGCCCCTCTGGATGCCATGGTACAGGCGTGGCCGAGTTCTGGAGAGAGTTTGCCGGGACAGAGTCCGTCTCCTTCTGGTGGCCCCGCGGTGGCTGGGCAGGCTATTGTTTGCGGAACTGGTACCCCTTCACAAACACCCTTCCTCTCATGAGGGATCTTTTTCTTAGGCAGGGGGTACAATAATGCACCCCTGCCCAGAGCAGTGGAGGCTGTGCTCCAAGCCACCAGTCTCTCCACCGAGGTGGTAGAGACTATTTTTTAATCCAGAGCTCCCTTCACTAGCCCACTATTCAAGCCAGTGCCTTCCTCTACCCTAGATCGGGGTATGTTCCTAAAGACCCGCAACCTGTTCTACTGGCTCTAGGCATTCTTTCCTCCTCCATTCCAGGCCCCAGACCAGACGAAGCTTAAACGACTGTGTTCAGTGTGAGCACTGGACATATAAGTCCACAGAAGAGAACTGTGGAGGAAGTTAGAGCAGCTGTTTGTCTGCTATGACCCTCCAAGGAGAGGTCTCCCTGCAAATAAGCAGACGCTCAGCAGATGGATTGTGGACGCTATTTCTTTCTCTTATGAGTCCTCTGGTCTCCTCACTTCTTTGAGGTCAGAGCACACTCCATTCGAAGTGTGGCTACCTTTATGTCCTTGTCCCCTGGAGATTTCCTGGTCCACCTTGCTGACCTTTTTCAGGTTCTATAGCCTTGACCTTCTTGGCCTCTGAACTTCGCCCTAGCTATGCCCGTCCACAGTAGACAGGGATTGGTCAGTCTTTCTTGATTGTACTCTTGTTCTAAAAGCGTTTCTGATGCAGCTCGAGGTCCTGAAGGAGCTGCATCTTTATGCCACACTGCCTGCATTCCTGCAGCGCTTGCTTCCCTTTTCAGAGGCTGAAGCTGGTTTCACTCCTTGTGGTTTTAAGCTTCCTGGTCATGACGTTACCCCGCCAGTGACGCCGCACTTTTCATTGGACTGATTATACAGTTAATTCAGAGTGTGGACAACGCGGAAGCGTTCCCAAAGCTTTTCTGACGCAGCATGAGTTTCTGAAGGGGAATCATGGTTACATACATAACCTAAAAAAGTTTCAGTCAGTTACATTCTGAAATTTTTAAAAAGCATGACTTTAAGTTTATTCAAGTTCCTTTATTCTGTTCACCAAATATATATTGTGTGCGTATAGGTGTCCACATTTTTGGCCTGTGCATCACAGCCCTCATCACAGACATCATCCAGCTGACCACAGGGTACCATGCTCCCTACTTCATGACAGTGTGCAAGCCCAACTACACCATCCTCAACACCACCTGTGATGACAGCGTTTTCATCGTGGATGACATCTGCTCAGGCTCAGACTTAGTAGCCATCAATGCTGGAAGGTTGGAAAACTTAAGTGTCCTTTAGGCAATTAAACGTCATTAACTATAGGGTTAAAATTATCTTCTTAAAAACACTACAGAAAGTTTTTTCTTTTGCTAGAAAAATAGTATTGTAAGCATCTTGCAATAATTTTGTAGCACAAAATGAATTCACTGTGCGGAATCATCTCACAATATTTCTTGTAGCTGTCACAGTTACTGAGTATCAGGCAAAAGATCAAACCACACTGTTAGCTTTCACTGTGACTGCTTGATCAAGCAGCAGTGTACATGCATCACCATGCTCATTCTGCAGTATCATAAAAAGCAAATATCCTATATGTGCATATAAACTAGGATATCGAATGTAAGCTTTAGTTAAGCAGAAATTAGGTTGCCCTGTGAATCTCACAGCATGTACTGTACAAGAGTCTTTGGGCTTTCCTCAATGACATGCAACTCTGTGGTTGATAGATACAGCTTGCCAGCAAACTCAATAAAAAATACAGTGTAGAGAATAAAAATGTTATTTTCGGTCTGTGAAGGGAAATTTCAGGAATATAAAGCGACATGACATAAATAAGCAAAACTGTTGTACACAGTTAAATAATGCTTGTGATGAGCTGATGTCTCATCTGAGACATGTTCTTTGTGTTGCAGAAGGGGAGCTGTGCATTCATCATAACCCTGATCAGGATAAAGCGTTTGCTGAAAATAAATAGTAGAATATAAAGAAATAATATGCCATGTATTTATATAGTTGGATTCTGTTCATGTGATAAATCTGTACCCATTTGAGAGAAGAGGAAAAAAAACTTACTCCTTACAAGCTGATTGTGAATAAGCATTAGGCAAGATATTTTTTTAAGCATAATTCATATCCTTATCATATGTTGAGTAATTAGAGAGGTTGTACCTAATTTAGTTTTGGTGTGAAATGGAGTTTATCTGGCTTTGGACCTGACTTATTCAAGCAAATATAACCTATAATGAAGATACTCTATGTTTGCTGTGTTAGTTCATGTGTGGTGTATCATGCAGGGAGCTTGCAGGAATGAAATATAAATAATAAAAAAATTTTGGCTAATTTATGATCTACACTGGAGATCAAAATTAGAGAACAATTTATAACCAATTGAACAATCCTGAAATAATGTCATCTTCACTGCTCAACAGTTGAAGGAGTTTTTGTCCTGTCTATACCATGCTACCAGAACAGCACTAGTCTCTCACACTGCTCTGGTGTGATTTTGTTCCCCTCTTTTTCCAGTCTCATCCACAGTTCGGTGACTGTAGTGGGTTTCTTGGCCATAACTTTGTCACCAAGGATTTTCCAGAGGTTCTCTATTGGGTTGAGATCAGGACTCTGGGCAGGCCATGTCATTATTTCAATGTTTTCAGTTTCAAGGAACTGCTTTACCCGTTTTGCTGTGTGACATGGAGCGTTGTCCTGCATGAACACTGCGGGCTGATTGGGTGATGAACGCAGAGAAGGAACCATATGTTGTTGAAGAATGTTCTGATAAACATTTGCATTCACTCTGCCATGTAGCTGTATAAGAGGCCCAACTCCTGCTGCAGAAAACATGCCCCAAACCTTCTTTACACACTTTGGGTTCTGTCTTTCTCCATTTTGTCGCCGAACATAATGTTTCCCATCGGACCCAAATAAATTAAACTTGCTTTCATCACTGAAGTGAACTTTGGACCAGTTCTCCTCTGTCCACACAACATGATCCTCAGCAAAGCTTAGTTTAGCCTTTTGATTATTTCTGCTAATGAGAGGTTTGGTCACTGCAGAGTGGGCTTTCAGTCCAAATGCTCTTAAACGTCGAGACACTGTATGACGAGACAGATCCTTACCCTGTTCAGCGCTGAACTGGTGAGCAATTCCAGCTGCAGTGTGGAAACGATTGCCCATTGAGATCCTCCGCAGTATCCTGTCCTCTCTTGTATTTGTCTTCCGTGGACGACCAGCCTTCCTGGCGGACTTGAATGAGTTTGTGATGTTGTAAAGATTCAATATTCTTGAATTCTTGGAAAAGGTGTTCTGGTAGCATGGTATAGACAGGACAAAAACTCATTCAACTGTTGAGCAGTGAAGATGACATTATTTCAGAATTGTTCAATTGTTTATAAATTGTTCTCTAACTTTGATCGCCAGTGTATAATTCTTAGTGTATTTTATAGCCTGTTTGACAATGCTGCAATAAGTTAATTTGTGCATATGGAAGACTTGGAGTATATAATGTATGTCTTCTACAGTAACATTTAAAAAGTAGTGTTTCCAAGAGCAGTAGATTGACATGTGCCGGCACTGTCACTAGAAATAAGCAACTATGCATGTTTTACTGTTTCTGTCAGTGTTGTAATTTTCTAAACTGATACATATATTGGCATGATATATACGATATATTAAGCATTCTAGCCCAATAATACGATAACCTGATCGTCTGTGTTTCATTTAAGAAGTCTTCAATCTTTAGCTTCTTTCGTAGGGCTACAGAGAGAAGATGTGAATGTCAGCATGCAGCGTTCTGCAAAAACCCACACAGAGTTCAATCCTGCTTTGCTTGTGAAGCACCAGCTCCAAAACACCCACACACATCCATTTGCACTGCTCCGCTATTCAGTCCTTGACAGCCTTTCCACTCAATTGCTGGGCGTAATTATGCTTGTTTTGTTCAGACATCCTGTAGGCAGACTGTCCTTACGCTAGCCAATGAAATTAATGACAAATAAAAGGCATATACATACAAAAGATGCACCGGATGTACTTTGATACATCCTTCTCAGCATATCTACACTGATATAAGGTTGTGTGTTTGTCATTGCAGGAAATCTTTTCCATCACAACATGCCACCTTGGCTGCTTTTGCTGCAGTGTACGTCTCAGTAAGTAATTCACTTGACTGCGCAACCAAATCGTGTGAAATTGTTTTATAAAGAGTGTGTTTACTTTGTGGTTTCATTAAATCAATCATAATTGTGTGGTTGAAACATTGCAGATAAATTTTTAATTGAGATTTTCTTTTTGCTGACCATCTGTGATAGCCTCTACCTGACCATATTTTAACAAATCTGGTGCTACAATTATATCCTTGTGTACACTAAAAGTGGGTAATCATTCTAATTCAGAAGCATTAAAAAAGTAGAAGTTTCAGAATCGAAAAGTTAAATCATGATAATAAACATGAGTAATAAGTTAAAAAGTGTCAAAATAAACATGAGTCTAGTTATGAGTGCTCTGGTTGTAAATGCAATTCTTTTTCCAATGTATCACCATTTCCCTTCACATCAGGGGTGTCAAACTCATTTTACGTAATGGACAACATTACACTTAGTCCATTGTCTAGTGGGCTGGACCAAAATAAATAAGCCTAACACATGAATATCTCCTCTCGTATGTGTTTATTTCTTTTTATCTATCTATTTATTTATTTATTTATTTATTTATTTATTTATTTATTTTTGCTTTATTGTGCCTCTAGTGGAAAAGATTAAACTGGCTCTTTATCTGCCCTCTCAATTGCAGTCATTGAATTTGATTTTTGGGACCTTATTAGAAAGGCTAATTATAAGACTGTTCTGAAATATAATGTTTGCTGCCACACCTTTGCTTATTATATAACAGCTACCAAAACCGGAAGAACAAAAGCTGAGGCACATATTGTCAACCACTAAATATTTTGGAAGTGCCACTCAATTTATACACTTTATTAGGCTATTGTATTTATGTGAACATAACCAGTGAGTGGTTATCATTTACAAGAAAAAAGCAATGCCATCCTTCCTACCGCATGAGCAGATGGCTGTCAGGATTTTATCTGAAAAAGAAAAAAACCTT
This sequence comes from Silurus meridionalis, assembly GCF_014805685.1. Lineage (NCBI taxonomy): Eukaryota > Metazoa > Chordata > Actinopteri > Siluriformes > Siluridae > Silurus > Silurus meridionalis. Next base: position 18,046,985 of record NC_060895.1, on the reverse strand, counting down.
AAACAGTATGCCATATTTCCTTTCTTTTTTTTAATAAATTATAATGCTGACTTTGCTAGTCATGGCCCCCCTGGACTAATGTGTACTTTAAGTTAATTAGGTCAAAATATTTTGTCAGCTCTCTTCAAAGTTACTATATAAGGAGGTTGCGACAGCACTAGAACACATTGCTGCTAAAATTATTTATATGTATCATTAGTTATTTGTATTAGTTTGTACATTATATGCACATTTACAAATACCAGGGTAGGCTTCAGTGTGGACCAAGGCCAAAATAATGCTTTTTAAGAAAACTAAATTACCTGCAAAAGAAAGACAGTTTACCTAAACTCCCACAAAGAAACAGTGAAGAAACCCACAACCAACACAAATGGGAGCCAATGGGAACAAGACTACTACTACAAGACAAGACAACTAGTTAATAAAATTCAGCAAAAGGGAGAGCAAACCTGCAATAAAAAATGGCAGTAGGTCAAAACCAGTCTTTCACCATTACAAAACACTAGAACAGAATTATGAAGCGAAATTTAGCATTAGCTAGCGAGCTCCCGATCCCAGTTTCTCACCCGACTTTATACACCCTTTTTGTGACATTATCTAGGAGGGGTGGATAGTAGACACCATATACCAAGAAATATTGCGGGTTTTAACATTCAGTTCAAATTTAAACTTGATCTTAATAAAAACTTCAAATTTTTTAAGATTTTCAAATAGTTAATAAAACAAGACACTAGTTTTTAATGGTATAACTACAGTTATTTTATATACTATATTTGTTTAAATTGCAGTTTGTAGTAGCATGATAAACCCTATGACTTTTTGTCCCTCTGAAAAAATAAAAGATAAAAGTAATTAAACAATAATACATTTTATTTGTTTCTATGTATAAATACATTGTCACTTTCAGAAAATTTGGGGTTATTTAACACTGAGAGATTTCTGTCATATGTACAGGAAACAGTCCGTTACACAATACAATGCCTTTTTTACTCTGTGTATCCATCTAAGCATGATATGACATAATGAAATCAGACAAAGGCACAAGACATACTTTGCAAATGTACAGTTATATATAGTGCAAATGCAAGAAACAGAAGTATGTTCATGTATAAAATGTGCAGTGTGCAATGTAATATTATAGAAGGTTATAAAATTGGGTCCATGTTGGTATTTTCTTTGTGAAGATAGGGCAGTATGTGTACAAAATATGCAGAGGTAGTCTGAGGTAAATTGGGTCCATATGCTTATTTGCTTCCCCTTTGCAGATGTACTTCAATGCCACATTAACTGACTCCTCCAAGTTACTCAAGCCCCTACTGGTCTTTTCCTTCATCATGTGTGCGGTCATCTGTGGTCTGACTCGCATAATCCAATTCAAAAATCATGCCATGGATGTCTACAGCGGCTTCCTTATCGGAGGAAGTATCGCCGTGTACCTGGTGAGTGTCTCTCCCATGTTCTCTTTATTCTTCTCTGCGCTTTTTAATTTTGTATTGCAATGTTTCTGCTAAAGCCAAAGATAAATAGGACAATGTAGGGACATTTTTATGATAATGTTAAAGTCTATAATGATGGTCTGAGGTGCTTCATATGTTCTTACAGTCCAGGGAGGTTTGGTGTGGAGTGATAAGACAATGCTGTGTTTAATGGACTTATAAATAGACTCTAAGTAAATCCCATGTGGCTGATTCTTTGCTCTCCTCCCACACACTCCTCCGCTCGTTTTTTGGTTCTCCAGCTGCTTTGTGATCACCAACATGCTGAGTTGTGTTAAGCTGATTTTATACCATGCATTTAAGCCTTAAGGAAAAAGCATGTTGCATTGGTTTCTGTTCTTAGATGCTTTTGTAGCAAGGATTGGTTGTTGAAGTGACTTATCAGAAAGCACATAATCCATGAAGTCCTAAAGCATCAGCTGTCCTCTGGAAGAAAACACTTAGTGTGATTAGACACACCAAGCCCTTTAATGACTTTATGTGGGTGGAGAAGACATTCAGTTGTAAAAAGAAAAAAAAAGACAGTCAACTGTTCAGAGCCCTCTTTTATACAGCATATAGGCAGGTGCCAGTATTATACTATCATTCCACAATAACTACTTTGAGCTCAATTTTTTTCTCATTTTACGATTTACTGATTCGCATTGGTGCACCAGCATAAAAGTTCACAATGTGATGCATCGATTTTGAGAAGTGTGCATCAGATACAATGTAGTCATTTGTATCACAGTGCATCGTTACATATTTGCATTGGTAAAAAAAAAGATTTCTTCATATATAATTATTTGTAGAAGTGCTATACTTTAATTATTTAAAAAGTCACCAATATTTTATATGTAGTTTAATTACACTTTTGTAAACTGTTTCTCAAGCGTGTTCACTTAGCACCACTGCTGCTACATGATTATGACATATCACACATATACACTCATATACACTCTACAGAGACTTGCATCTTCTTGGGGACAGAACAGGAAAATAATGTCTTTGTTACATTTTTATTTTTATTTTTTGCACAACAAAGGCCTGTGTTAGAATTCAGAAGGCACTTGAGTACATTTATAATTTGCTGTCTATCTGAACCGAAGAAATAATTGTGAACTATCTGTACCAGATTGAACTGCATAGTAAAAAAATGTTTTCTCCATTGCATTGTATTGTATTGAATCAAATTAAAATCGGATTGCACTGCATTGAATTATATCGTTTTACATCTGTAGCTGCTTTATATGTATCTTTAATGTATCATAGCATTGGCTATGAATCAAGATGTGAATCACAATAGCCTCGGTAATGGAGATGCACATCAACTAATAAAAACATCAAATAGGAAGTATACTATTATTTTTCTTGGCAGAAAGGTCAGCATAGTATCTGTTTGAGACCAAGGGTGTGTATCAAGACTAGAATCACATAAAAAGTGGAAGTTTATACTTTTATGCATAAGACAAGCTTATAAGTTACAAAATATGGAAATGTCTTGCAATCAAAGAACCAGGATTGCAAAAATTGCGTTAATATTTCTTTGTGGGTTCTCCTTAGGGTCTGTATGCAGTGGGTAACTTTAAACCCAGCGAGGACACGTCTCTCCGCCAAAGGCCACGTCCACAGCCACGTCACCAGCCACCACCCATGCAGATTCCCCCTCAGCCTCAGCCGATCATGCCCCCTCCTGCCCTCCGTGAGCCCCTGCGTCCTCTCCCTAACCTTAACACAGAGCTCCCACGTCTTCTCCAGCACAAGAGTCTGAGCATGCGGGAGCGTCCAACTTCAGCCCGTTCGGAAAGCATCCTGCTTCGAGGACCTCACCGTGACTCTTCCTTCAGCTTGAAGAGGGCTAGCACTGAACTGGAATGTATCACGGCTGCTAGCCAACTGTGCCAGGACAGCATGGTGACCTTTAGCAACACCCTGCCTCGCTCACACTCTATAGGTTCGGAGGAGCCAGTGCCACGTCGTCACACCGCCATACATGCTTCGATGGACTCCACGCGATCCAAGCAGTTGCTTTCACAATGGAAGTGCAAGAATGAGAACCGCAAATTTTCACTGCAGGCAGGAGAATGTCCTGAGGGTGGCATGGAAGCACGCTGTAGTTCTGAACCCACTGCCATGGGTCTGGATGGGCCACCTGGCCAGTATATGAAGATGGCTGCCAGTGTCGTGCCACTGGCTAACCACAATGGCGGAGGTGGGGGTGGGGCCAGGGTATCGATCCAATCAAGGCCAGGCTCATCACAGCTAGTACACATTCCTGAGGAGACACAAGAGAATACATGCTCATCTTTGCAAGAGGACAGTGACGAAATAAGTGATGGTGGTGGAGGAATGGTGGGGAATGCAAGGTCGAAATGGATGAAGATGGCAGAGAAGAGTGCCCCCTGCAGGACTAATAGCCAACCACGGATAATGCAAGTGATTGCCCTGTCTAAACAGCAGGGCATGATTCACGGAAGCCCCAAGAGTGAGGGCAGTGCTGTCAGCCGCACAGGATCCATCCGTTACAAGGCACTGACAGAGCAGGACCCTGGGACAGGCATTGTGCATGTCGATGCCCACCCAGAAAACAGACCCAATTCAGACGCCGGTGGATCCTGGAGGTGGAAGGCACCACCAGAGCGTGGCAGTGTTCGCCAGTGTTTCGAGCTCAATGATCTCAACCGCAACTCAGAGAGCTGTGATTCCCTTAAGGACGGCTCTGTACATGACATAAACAACCCACATCATCCACATTTTCACCATCATCACCATTTTCACCACCCACATCAGCACCATCAGGCCATCACCACTATTCGTGTGACACCAGTTGAGTCAAGCAGTGAAGCTGAAGCTGCCTCGGAGACACTTTCTCTTGCATCCAGTCGTGATTCCACCCTGCGCCGCAAAAACGTCATCCTGCTACCTGACCGAGGCCCGAGTCCGGACAATGCCAGAAACCTGCCACACTTTTTCAAATCATCCCCTACGCCTCCTCCCACTGTGACCTTCAAAGAGTGAACTTGAGTGCATTCTGTCTTTTTGTTCCAGAGTGGCCTTGCTCTCCTACCTGACTCGCAATTCTCTGGAAAGACAGATGGGAGTCACCCTGGATATACCATATCTTTCCTTTTAACCTGCACTGGCTCCATCCAGCTCTGTAAGGTGGTGTTCTGTATTTTCACATTTTTTTGATGTATCGTGACATTGAAAAAGCACAAACTTTTTTTTTGCCGACTCGTTTGGAAGGGTGGTTTTGTGGTTTAAAAAATTACATTTCTCATTTTATAATAATTAATACAACGTATAATACATAGGGAAACTTTTTTTTGTCGAAGATAGCGTGTACACTACCTAGCCAGAGTTTTTTGTTTTGTTTAGATTTTCAACTTTGATTGTGCTTAACAAATGTGTGCGTTGCCTGAAATGGCAACATGGGGGTGCTTTTTCAAATGTACTTTCCTACCTTATTCAGTGTGGTAAATTTTTTTCTCTGGGTAAGCATTTGTAATGGAACACATTATTCAAAACTATTATTATATCTCTGCTAATGGCTAATTATTATCCTACACATTGCTTTTTAGGCATTAGGGAAATGTGATTGCGTCATGGCGATAGTGCACTTACCAAATTTCAGGATATGGAGTGATGGAGGTGTGATTCAGTCTCCTATACACACTGTGCATTGTGTTAGCCAGTCTTTCATTTTACTTAGGGATTAGAGAAATGCTTTTTTTCACAGCATTGGGGAAGGTTTTGCCTTAAGACAGATGAAGAGGTTTAAACACAACGCATATTAACCTCACATTCCAGAACATTCACTTTCACTATATTGAATTCATATTTTTCTCTGTTTTTATTTTGGTTTTTGAAAGCTCGGTTTGTTTCTAAGTTGTGGTTTGAGCACATTTGTAAAATTGTGTTTTCTCGCTTTCGCTTGATGGGCTGAATATTTACACTGACGTTCCTGCTGAATTTGTTTACCTCTTTCCTGCTTCTCACCTGCCAAGCTGCTCCTCCTCCTTCACCTCTCTTTGGGTGTTTAGAAAACTCCAAGCACCCTTCACAAAGACTTCAGAAGAAGAACCGGTGATTTAAAACTCTTTAGTTTGATTTTGACACCTTTCTCCATACTGCAGGAACTTTCTGCTAATAATCTTTCTTCATAGAGTGCCTCGGAGAGATTAAGAGTGTTTGTTTTGGGAGTTTTTTGCCTGTCAATTACTGTTACAGTCTAAACATTGTACAGTGTTTCCTTTAAAATGGTGCAAAAATTGACATCCTATACTCATTTACAAACTTTTCTTTAGATAGATTATGTTGCATTTTGAGATTTTACAAATTTGTTTTGCTAGCATATTAAATACCATATTTTCTGGAATTTCCTAGAAAAGGACTAAGAACAGAGTTTACTTAGTCTTACATGGTACTAGTCCAGAAGATCCAGCTAACATCAAAAATCCCTGACTATAGCACAGCCGAAATATTTGTCTAAACATATGTTTTATCATCTACAATCTTAGTTAGCTATAAAATGTAAGTAAAAAAAAAGTAGATATCGAGAAAATTATATATATATATATATATATATATATATATATATATATATATATATATATATATATATATATATTAAAAAATAATAAAACATTTATTGCAAATGGTTCAGCAAAATATTTGGTTATATTTTATCTAAAATGTCAAGTACTTAATAATAATTTCTTGTTTATAAAACGGTTCTATAAAAGCGATGTTACACCCGCAGTCGGTTGTAATGAATATCAGCATGAATGTGATTTTCCGCTGCCTCATACATACGGCCAAATTTCAGCTTTGCTGATATTCAGTACAAATACAGTTTGGCTTGTATGAAATTGCTTTATTAAGGTTCTTACATATTATTGTTTCTATAGTAACTATTTCAAAGCGGTTGTGCCACATGAGAGCATTGGACTCTTCACATAACAAACATAATATAAACAGATTTTAATAACATTTTAACAAATAATAATTTGACAAGATGCAGTAAAAAAGAGTCTGGATAGGGAATTACAGGATTATTAGTAATAAGAGGAAAAACTATACATAGTTAAAACTATACATGGTTAGAACGCATGATTATTAATTATAAATTGTAACTGTTGGCAAATCGTTAAAAGGAATGAATGATTTCATATGCTCTTATAGGCGAACAAACAATTGATACACTTCGTGATTATAGTGACTGCTACTAGTAGAATGAGGTAACCAGTAGTGACTTTTTATACCAGATATAAAACTAATATGGCACAGAGAATTTGACAGTGATGAATTAACTAAAGAACTAAAGAAGCACATCATGGTGAGTCTGAGACTTCTGTGAGATGAATGAGTTCCTCATCTGTGAAAAATCTTCTAAAACTGTGCATTTCTACATTTCTACAGTCCTAATCCATAACAATACTATATATTTATGAAAAGAAAAAAATGTATAATAACCCTTATATCTGTAACTTGGGCAGAGATGAATTTATTAAATGTACAGGATCATTTATATAACTTAGGATCTTTTATGATTTTCCTTTTTTTTCTGTTTGTCTTTCATTTTTTGAGAATTCAACATGGATTTGTGAATACAGGTTTTTCAGTGGCATGTACGTCTTAAAACGCAAAAGGGATCCGTGTCATTTTCGAATTTTCTACCTGACTGTACAGTATAAATGTACCCTACTCTAAGGCTTTAACCAGATCTTATAACTGCATGGTCATTTGATACGGTTTGTAGTGTAACTACAGTTTCTGTTCTTGTTTTGTACATGATGCCTTTTAAATGGTGGTGGTCAGTACCTTTATGCTCTGCCATGCATTTTATCCAATCAGCTGAGTAAACCACTAGATCTTTGTAACACTGTAAATAGATATTTGTAACTTTGAGAGAGCTCTTGTGGTGATGTACATTTAGAAGAGAGATTACATTTGCAAAGTGTTAAACTTTCATATGAGTATTTGTTTAAAGAGAGATCACAGGGTGCACACTTCTCCGTGTGCCATAAAGAAACATTTTTGGGGGTTTTTTTTGTTTGTTTGTTTGTTTGTTTGTTTTTTTCATGTGAGAAATTACTTTTTCTGAGTGAAGTTTTAGAACAAATAATCAAACATGGGGCTTTTGCTCTGCAATGTGTTTTGATTTGGGGACAATATATCTTATTCATATTAAAGTAAATGTTTGGTATCAAGGACAAGCTTGATTTGATTTTTTTTCATTCGATAATTGTATTTAGCATATTTTTATCAGACTACTGATATATCATAGAGTTTTTACTTTGTGTTATAGTTTTTTAAATATATTTGTCTACTGTAATGTATCAGTGGTTACAGCTATTACCGCTAGTATGATAAGGTTGTTAGCTTGATGGCAACAATATGACGACTTCCAAGTGTGTGACTAAGAAAAATATAGCTTTCATGGCAGTATTGTACCGACAAGCAAATACTACACCATTTCAGAATGAAACATTACTGTGTAATTAGTATGTGCTGTAATTAAGTCAGGACAGCTTGTCATGTGATCAAAAACCAGAAAGCACAAACTACTGATTTGTGAAATGTCCTATCTCAGGATTAGATTAGATTAGATTAGATTAGATTAGATTAGATTAGATTAGAGACTTTGTCATTGTCGTGATGCAACACAATTTGTTTGGTATCTCTTGGAGACCAGCAGTATTTAGAAAATGTAACAATAACAAAAGAATAAACAAAAGATAATTGCAGTAAAATATATTAACATGACAATATATACAATTAAATATCTGTGCAGTGGAACATGGATTTTGGTTCAAACAGGATTGTCAGAATAAGAAAATATTGCAATTATACTAATAACTGCTAACTAATACTAATAACTGCTAAATAATAATAAATAATACAGTCCTGGGAGACTAAATAAATATATATTTTTTACATTTCCTATTCACTTTTATTATTATTATTATTATTATTATTATTATTATTATTATTATTATTATCCAATTTTGTGGTATGTTCACCTTACTTAAATGGAAAATATTAAAACGTACACAGTCTGTGGTTAAAATAATACTAATAATACTAATATAACTAATGCCAGAAATGCACCTGAAAAGTCCGGTTTAAAAATACATTAGCACTGTGTTACAATTTAACGTATAAAACAATATCTATTTTTTTTTCAGAAGACATACTTTATTATTGCAATGTAACTTGTGAATTGAGGAGTGAATTATGGTCTTATAGTTTGTTTCTAACTTGTACAATGAGAAACATTACAGCGATACTAATGAATATTTGGTAAAACTAAATTTTTGAAAACTAAAACCAAATCCACTATAACAGCTAGAAGTGGTTTTGTCAAGAATGCAAACACAATAGATTGATTGAAGTCAATATACATTAGATTTATTGCATTGCATCTCTTTGCCATCATCTATCACTACTGTTGTATCACTTTACTCCTTATAGAAGACCTTATTGTACATGTTTACTAAAACAATTTATTTCTATTAATTAAAATATTTCAATTTGATACAAAAGGATGAATTGAAATGTAATATAATTATATCATCTTGCCATTATAATTACCCTGTAATTGCCCTCACTCGGTGAAAAGCATTCTATCAGAGACTGAACATTTGCTGAACAGTTGGTCTTACTCCTCCTTACTTCCACAGCTCTTCCACCAGTCCATCTGTGAGCGTGTGAACTCACAGTCAGAGACTCCATACAGCTTTGAGGTTCACTTTCACTTACTGCCCTGCTCCGTCTAACCCAGAACAAATGACCCGCACTTCGCCAGCAGTACAAATGGAGCCCTTAATATCCCTGTTTTCCCATTTGTGTCTTTGTTTGCCTGCTTCTGTGCTTAAAATGTGTAACGAAAGAGCGTTGTAATGGTCATGCAGATTAAACACACAGCATGAAGTGTAGGGAAAGTGGGTCTAGTTAGCACTGCTGAATTTTGCCAATGGGCCTTAAGTAGGTCAGAGAGCCGACCTAATTCAGAAGAGAGGACTTTCTTTTGTGGCAGCTCAAGCAGCATCCCTAAAGACTAAAGGGATTGTGTGCAGATTGAGAATACTGCAAGGGAAGGAAGTTTAGAGAGTAAGAGTGAGAAGCTGAGAGATATCAAGGAATCAGAGAAAAGTCAAGTAAAATAACACACTTTTCAGTGTCATTTCTATGAAGTAATCATTTTCTCTTTTTTTGTTTTCCCAATATTTGTATGCAAGGCAAACTAACTCCCAATAGAGCAATATAGGACATTATAGGACTTGATCTGATATTCTTTTATTCATTTCTTCTTTATTGACTCAGAATTAATATTCATACTTAAATGACTGGACTAAATTACTAACTATTTTAAAATGAAGGACCTTAGTGCCCTGCCATGGGCACAGTTTTTTCACAAAGAAACAAAAACCACATCAGATTCCATTCTATTTGAAGCTATAGTGGCACAAGTAAAAAAAAAAAAAAAAATACATCACATTTGAAACAGATTAAGATTGAATTGCACCTGAGTAGTTGAAGAGTTTAGGATGAGGGCTCAGCAATGCTCTGGGATTTAAATACTCTGGTTAAACTGTTTAGTTTAACCGGACTAAACTTATGTAACTTATGTTTAGTAGGGCAGATTTTATAAACCTACTATGGCCCCAAATAATTGACAGTGATCCATAAAGCAGTTACAGACAAAAATCATTTTCCATAGACTAATTGATTTTGATGTATACATTACAAGAATTTAGGTTCCTTTCACTATAGGAATTGACAATGAGACCAATAGACCACATGTCACAATAAACCTGGGTCCACCAAATTACTAAACTACGGTAAGTAAACTAAACCAATAATTGTCCCATGTTATTTGGACCTCTATTGTCTGTGCCTAAATCAAGAAGTGACACATTTTGTCAGCTAATGGCATTCTAGACAGATTCAAAGACATCTTTGTCTTTATTTAATAAGGACTGAAGTACTATAGAAGTGGTGGTGGTGGTGGTGGTGGTCCTATGGTGGTTCAGAGCTATGTTAGCAGGATCCCTCTTCCTTCAACAAAACCCCTGAGAGAAGGAAACACCTGCAAGAGCCATAGCACAGATGGTCTTGCTAAGCCTCCAAATCTGAGCAACGTCCATGCTATATCCATGTGTCTACAATCATGATTCGCCTTCATATTTTTCTTTTTAAAAAGCACTAGGTGAGGACAAATTTAAAGTTTACTAGAACTTACATTTTAAATTGAGGCATCATAGCACATAGCTAACAAGTTTACATAATATTCTGTCATATTGAAGTATATTAAAAACTAATTTGTAAAATAGAATATAAAGACATGAACACCTAATACGTAGCTTATTTTTCCAATGTAATGTTCCATAATTATACGCAGAAAGACCAAGAAGCTACTGTAGTTCAACTAGCTTTTTTATCAGTGAGCTACTATAATAAATATCTTTACCCACCACTTCTCATTATAAATTAATGCAGTAACACTATGGGAACTATTTTCACAAAATGTTTTGCTAAAATTGATCAAATAAATAGTAAATGAAGACTTTGTTTTGTGGAAAAGATTTAGAATGAAGATTTAGAACCCTAATTCTAACCCTAGATCAATTTTAATAACTTCCTCATAGAACCATCTAAAATCTGAACCTCAAACACCTTGTTTAACCAATATGCATTTGGGCTGAAAGGAAATTGCACAGAACTCTTTAAGCATTGTAATAAATGAGGCTGGGAAGTCATCCAAGATATTTTCAAACAATGTTCTTCGAACCCAGACAAATCAATTACAATTACATCAACAATTTGTTACACTGAATATAAATCAGCAGATAGCACCAAGTAGCATGGTGCAACCTGATGACTACAAAACAGCAACTGGTAAGTAAAAGAGATTTGGCCTATTGCCTGTGTAGTATTAGCATATTGCATAACCATTACAACAAATACACTGTAGATAATGCAGGGTAAAGAGTTCAGTTTTCATAAAAAAATATGTCCTATCCATTTCTTGCTGTTGGCTTTAAAGATTTGATGATCATTCCTAATAGAAAAAAGCAGAATCTAATCAATAGCTTGGTGAATAACCATTCTGAAGCTTTTGTTCAGTAAATGGTGTCCTATTTAGCTGCTGCAAGGCACAAAATCTGTGAGGCAAAGTACTGTAAGTTTGCCAGAGGTTGCCATGGCAACTCTGTCTCCGGCTAGAAGGAGACTGGTTCCAACCCATGTTTTTTTCTCTATCCATCCTGTTTTTTTTTTTTTTTTTTATTTTTTTTTGTCTTCAAGAACAAACTACACAATAAGCATGCACATTGTGTTGCCTTGAAAAACCCATCACCAAGTCTCAAACAACTCAGATTAAAGGGTACATGTTCATTTCCAAAGGGTGTCCTTCATAATAAGGACATTCTGTTGTCTCTATGTTTAAAAACCGCAGTCTCCTGCTGTTGATCCAAGCTCATACCAATTACCATGTTCTGTGTTTGATAAGAAAGCTTCAATAGATGAGAGCAAAGCGCTAGTGGAGGTCTAATGAAAGTGAGAAAATGATAGTGTGTCAGGAGTTTTAGCAGCAAAAAGAAAACCATGTTCATTATCCCTACTGAGGAACTGAGTGTTTCTATGTCCTCCTTTAATAAATTAAAGAAAAGGCTTTACAATTTTCTTGGTATAAACACAACTCGAAAGTATATTAAGCTGTTGCCTAGTTTCTTTGTTGCTATCTAATTTATTTTTTCAAAAAAACACTGCCACTTTTCAGTTATTCCAAAAATAGCGCTGCAGAATAACTAGCATATCTATTAGCATTTATCTATTTATCTATTATCTATTATCAATTAGCAAAACCAGCAAGTAGACTAGGTTTATTTACAATCCTGTGAAAAACACAAGGTTTACCATTTTTAAGAAGCAATCACAAATTAAATTTTTTTAATGGAGGTTATCAGATTTGTAATGCAATGTTAGCATGCTCAGTCTTAACAAATCTTCAAAATTGTCTATGGTTACAAAACCTAGCTGAATAATGATCAAAATTCAAATAAATGATCTCAAGCCAGGGACAAAAAAAGGATATTCTACATTTATAACAAATTAGGTGGTAACAAAGGCAAACAGGAAGTGAGCCTGTAAAAGCTAAGTCCATCCACCAATAGGTGTTACTATAAAAATAGGTTAATTAAACTAGATACAAAGATTTTTTTCTTCATGAAAGTAATTTTCCACATAGAAAAAATTTAATTAAACCAAGAAATAAAAAGCACAAGTCAATACATCCACATGCTACAGTGTACCATGCAGTCATAGGACCCCTTAATCGCCTACTGTGCTTATAATAGTACATAAACAAATGGTGTGTATTATGTGGTGTATTATATTTTCCTTGCTTTTATGAATTTCATGTGGTGCTGCTTTTGTTAGCATTAGCACTATATGGCTATATAACAGAATAGCTATAGCCATAGTTTTGGCAAATCACTTAAAATTAGAACTGATATAAATCTGACATTCTCATTCATTCACTACATAAGATCACAGCCTCTCTTAATAATATTTACTGTATAGCAGTAATGTTTTATATGATTTTATTACAGTAAGCTCCAGTTATGGCCTCACCTCCAGCATTTGGCATAAGGACGTCCCTGCATCTGCTTCTGTCATTCAGGGACATACAGGAACAATAATGCAGTGACCATCATCATCACTCAGCTTCATTCATCTCAATTTGTCTCCTGGGTTTTTTCCAGCTCAGTCAGAAAATGGATGCCTTCTGGTGTTCTTATGACCTTAAGTATGAGTTCATAGAGTTTGTTAGCTGCAGTTTTACATCACAGGAATTGAGAAAGGAGAAGTATGCCATATGGCTACAGTACAAAATGTCTGTATAATTTATACTATATGGCCAAAGGTAAGTGTGTCACTGTTTGTGAGTCTTCCTCAAACTGCTGCCACAATGTTAGAAGCAAACAACTGTACAAGATGACATAAGATTTCCCTTCATTAGAATTAAAGGCTTTAACTTGTTCCAGTATGACGCTGATACTGTTCACCAAAAAAAATTCATTAAGACATAGTTTGCCCCTAAAAACTCGAGTGTCTGGCACAAAGCCTGACCTCGACCCAGTTTGGGATGAACTGCAATCCTAATCGCTCATCAGGCTTTGGCATTAACCAGGCGTTAACCAGCTTAAGGCGTTGGCCTTTGGATCAGAAGGTCACAAGTTCAAATCCCACCACCACCAAGCTGCCACTCCTGGGACCTTGAGCAAGTCTCTCAACCCTTTCCTGCTCAGTTGTAAGTTGCCCTGGATAAGGGCTTCTGCCAAATGCTGTAAATGTAAATCATTGACTGTGAAGCTTTTGACATATTGTAGGTCAAAATCCTGCTATGTATATTATTTTAATTATTTACATTTTAACAGCAAATAATTATATAGGCTTTGTCCTTTATTAGCATTACAGTCTATATTTATTTTTATTTGCATATTTAAATCAATCCATAGGCCTGTTCTCTACCTTATTTAAGATACACAGATGATACAATACTGTCCTTGAACATGACGTTCCATATCTTGCACCATAACATGAAAACTCAGGTTATTTTTATGCTATTGCAGGTTTCTCTGCAGGAAACAGATTTACAGCATCTTTCTCAATTGAATCTTGGATATGAAAAAATGGGAGGGTATCTGTGGAAATTTCTAGCAATGAATGCTGCTTTCCTGAGCTGAGGACACTCTCACACATCTGGATTTCCTGGGGGAAATACAGTAGATTGGGGTGATGCTTTTAGAAACTGCCTAAAGTGGCTGAGGTGTTGTGGAGAGTGTGATGTGTTCTTGAAAATATTACTACAGTCGAAGTGACATGCTGGTCAACAGGGAATAGCCACAGGCCAAAGCATATCTTTTTATCATGCCTGTCATAACGTTTTTGTCAGATTCAATGTGGCTATTGCATTATTCAAGGCTCTTTGTACAATATACCAAAAACTCTGTGCTTATTTCTACTGTGGTAATATTCTGAAACTACTTGATCTTACAAGGACTACAACCAATGTAAAATATTACATCTCCTGAATGAATTAATGAACCTATCCTAAAAGCCCAATAAATAATATACTTTATATCAGTAATAGGAAGATCGGATAATTTTAGTGACTTGGTTCTTTGAATCTTGTTATAAAAATTAACTAATATTTTGTTGAGCCATTTAGTTAATTTTATTTCCTTTGATCAGAAATAAAATAAAATGTTACATGTAACATACAATGTAAACACCCCAACACCTCTACATACACAATCTTTGACTATAATTCCAATAATAAAAATATGACGATGCAGCTAAAAACTAATTTTAATAAACAAAATAAGTAGCTTACCTCTCATATCTTCTGGTCCGTGTCGTTAGTTCTTTTGTCACATGACTTCCATAATTATTGTAGCAATAATGTCAAGATTCCGACCAAAATATTATCTATTGAATTGTTTAGTGTCTATGGGAGTCACGTGACAAAGGAAAGAACGACTCAGACCAGAGTAGACATGGAATGAAATATTTAATTTTGATTAAGTGTCTGTGGTAAAAGTACCAAGTCCTTCACATCATATTAATATATTAATACAAAATCATTTCAATTTTTGTTACGTGATTTATCCACACTGAACAACCACTATATAGAACACAAGCAGAGAAGAGATGATGATGAGCAGGTGATCAGAAATGTCTCTGTTCTCAGTCATGTTTACATCACTGTCTCCCTCTGTCTCATCCACGTTAACCCCATACTTCTAGCTGCCTTCTGCCTTGCTTGTTGTTAGCTTTGTAGGCTGGCCTACATCTGTGGTGTGTGAGAGCCAGGAAATGATACACTAGTCGTAGATGAAAAGAATGAAAAGAAATAGATAGAAGGACTAAAAATGGTGCAATGAGAAGACCATGTCACCAAATAGATTAGAACTGAAGTAAGAGCCTGATTTTGAAAATGTAAGAAGTAAAATGTACAGATATTTGTGTAAAACATTTGAGTGAGGGAAAGTAAAAAGTTGTCTGAAAAATAAATAGTGAAGTAAAGTATTGATATCAGAAAAATCAATTCTTAACTACAATGACAAAAATATTTGTACTTCATAACTTCCCATCTCTGGTATATAGGAGTCACGCGATAAAAGAACGGAAATCTCAGACTAGAAGAGTCGAGAGGTAAATACTCAATTCCGTTTCCTGTACAGTATATAACCTATGCGGATTGTGTGAAACATTTTGTGATACTCATGCGCATCCAGTAGAAAAAGAATGAATCACTCTCTGAGACTACTCCTTCTACTGAGTCACATTAAAGATTCATTCAAAAGTAACTAATCGTTTATGACTGCTGTATCATTTCATAAAAAGGAGAAGCTGTGAATAAAATACAGATAAAATATAATTTGTGTACAGTACTTAAGATACCAATAGAAACATCTGAGCAATTAGAAGTGCCAAATAAATGAAGTGCCAAAGAAATGGTGTAATAATGCTGTGGTGGATTAAACTATTTATTTAAACATTTATTTAATGAAGACAGAGCATATATTGAAGAACGTTCTTTCAGGAGCATTGCAAATAAAGCAGTATTTTGACCATACTTCTATTTACTACTTCTACTACTACCTACAAAATACAATATTTCATATTACTAGATAGATAGACAGACAGACAGACAGACAGACAGACAGACAGACAGACAGACAGACAGACAGACAGACAGACAGACAGATAGATAGATAGATAGATAGATAGATAGAAAGAAAAGGTACAAGTAATATTTATAAGTCTAAGGCAATAAAAAATGTGCAAAAGCTGATAATCAAGTACAGTAAGTATATGTATATGTGAAATAGTAGGCAGGATGTACAGTAGGTAAAATGTATATAGATACACATACATATAAATAAAATATTAGAGAACATCTATGTAAGGCAAAATATGTATAGAGAAAGAGTAGTATATATATATACAGTACAGACCAAAAGTTTGGACACACCTTCTCATTCAAAGAGTTTTCTTTATTTTCATGACTATGAAAATTGTAGAGTCACACTGAAGGCATCAAGGGCTATTTGACCAAAAGGAGAGTGATGGGGTGCTGCGCCAGATGACCTGGCCTCCACAGTCACCGGACCTGAACCCAATCGAGATGGTTTAGGGGTGAGCTGGACCGCAGAGTGAAGGCAAAAGGGCCAACAAGTGCCAAGCATCTCTCAGGGAACTCCTTCAAGACTGTTGGAAGACCGTTTCAGGTGACTACCTCTTGAAGCTCATCAAGAGAATGCCAAGAGTGTGCAAAGCAGTAATCAAAGCAAAAGGTGGCTACTTTGAAGAACCTAGAATATGACATTTTTCAGTTGTTTCACACTTTTTTGTTATGTATATAATTCCACATGTGTTAATTCATAGTTTTGATGCCTTCAGTGTGAATCTACACTTTTCATAGTCATGAAAATAAAGAAAACTCTTTGAATGAGAAGGTGTGTCCAAACTTTTGGTTTGTACTGTATATATATATATATATATATATATATATATATATATATATATATATATATATATATATATATATATATATATACACACAATATGCAATATGTAAATTGTATGTACAACTGTGCAGAAGTAATGTGTTTATAGAGTGTTATACAGTGTTCTAACAGTGTAGTGTAAAGTTCAGTAGGGTGATGGTGGATGGAAAAAAGCTGACCCTGAACCTGCTGGTTCTGGTGCGTATGTTCCTGTATCTCCTTTTTGATGGAAGGCGGTTAATCAGTTTGTGACAGGGATGTGAAGGGTCCTTGATGATGTTTTGAGCTCTGTACAGACATCTGCTGTGGTGAAGGTGCTCGATGGCAGGTAGTTGTGTGCCAGTGATGCGTTGGGAGGTTCTCACTGCCCTTTACGTTCACAAACAGTGGAGCATCCATACCATACAGTGATGGAGTTGGTCAGGATGCTCTTGCTCTTGATGTTCATGCTATATAAAGTAGTTGGGAATTTAAAAGAAAAGGTACAGCAAGCATATTGAATATGTTCCATTATTTTAGATATAATCCCTTATTTTTACAGATATACCATTAAAAACTAAAACTAGAGCTTACTTACTTGCCACTGTGATGTAAATGTAGTCAAGTATGGGATTGCCATAGACCTGGTAACGTTAAGCTAAAGTGTTGGCACCAGTGCATTACAACAGGTCTTAAAGTAAACATAAATGAACACAATTACAAAGTGATGGTGTGGCTTAGTGGTACGATATTTATCTGTTTGTCTGAAAGAGCAAAGTCATGACTACTGAGATGTGTGGGATTGTGGGAACTCATGAGAAAGAACATGTAATATTGTAATACTGCAGTTCTGAATCAGTGCTAAGTCACAAATAAGTGACATCCAACAGGAAAAGCCTAAAAGGAGCAAGAAGTGTGTGTGTGTGTGTGTGTGTGTGTGTGTGTGTGTGTGTGTGTGTGTTTAATAACTAGTGATTCTGGGGTAAAGCTGATCTGAAGTCTCTTCCACTGAGAACTTGAAGGAATAGATGTCTATAAAATGTTTTAATGATGATACTTTTGTAAAAATGCAAGTAACACAAATTAGCAGTAAACAGCTAATGACAGCTAATGTCAAAGGCAACAGCTCATGTTAATAACAAATAACGTTCACTATAAAATAGAATCAGCTTAGTTTCTGTTAATGCCAGATATAGTTAGCTAATTGGTGCAGCTAAACATATTACTAATACAAAATCATGTATGCTAATCAGTGGTAACGGCTAGTCAATGTAAATATAGTAAGCTAGTTAATGTTAACATAGTTATTATTAATGTTAATATTGTTAGCCACATATACTTAGCTACTTAATGACAACATTGTTAAGGTAAAATATAGATAAATATCAGCAAAACTAATGTAAACAACCAGAAATCATGTTTGAACCAAAAAATGCTAACTAACTACCAGATGCTAGATTTAACAAAAAATTATCTAACTAATGAAATGATAATAATATCTATGGCTTTCGGCAGACATCCTTATTCAGAGTGACTTACAGCTGAGCTGGGGAGGGTGAAGGGCCTTGCTCAAGGGCCCTGCAGTGGCAGCAGGATTTGAACTTGTGACCTTCCAATCCAAAATTCAATGCTTTAACCACCTCCTACCACAATTGATGTAAATGCCAAATCGGTTAAGCTTACCATAACATCTAGTCTTAGTGTTGCCATAACATATAGTCTTATTGTTACAGTAACACAAGCTAAAATTTGCTGTCATTCCCATCTGCCACATTTTTCTGTAAGTTAGAGATCTGCTTTTTTAAAGTTTGAGCTAAAGACATGTAATCAAATGTCTACTTGTTCCTTTTTAATTCTTTTTGAATATTCTAAAATTATTTCTTTGCCACTCCAAGTAAATTTCAGTCATTTTTGAGTGACACACAATCATTAACACAATTGTACATGTTTTTTTTTTCAGAACTCATTAAAGCACCAACTGTGTAAATTGAATGTAGCACATTGATCCATACTGTATAACCACGACAGATGGCTTTTTATTTATCAATATGTGTTAATGTTGGCATTTCTGAGAATATTACAGCTGGACGGCAAATATAGACTGATATGTCAGTTGAAAGTACATGTCTGCGTTTAGTTACATTAAAAACTACTTTTTAACTTTACAGTTTATATGTCTTGGCAACTATTTCTATGTTCCTGCAATAGGTTATGGGTAATATTTAGGTAAAAAAAAACTTTGGGTTATTTAAACTGTTCTCAATATTTGGTTGCTCTTACTGAAAATTAATGCAATCCATAACAGATGCCTCCACAAGTACAGGAAAAGGTCCTAGGTTTCTTTATGTTTGGGATATACTATTTTTTAGTATATTTGTCTTATACTAATAGCAAAAACACCCCCAAAGATATTGCTTCCTATAGCAAAGAGTTAACACTGGCTAAATCTTTTTAAAAAATTAATTTCATGCCTGTATTTCAGCTATGGTTTAATTTCCATTTCTTAAAGATTTTTGTTGCACTTATATTTCTTGCCTCTACAGACAGGTAAAGAAAAGGGAAAGGTTTTTTTTTAAGGCACAAAAGAATGGCCCTCTACCATCAGCCTTTTACTCCTAGCATTTGTGGCTATTTTTTTTTCATCGAGCATGTTCATGGTTAGCTGCTTGACACACTGAGGAGGGCACTAGAAATTCACCATGGCAACCATGCCACCGCATCAACTGGAGCGTCGCGCCATTCAGTCGATTCTCAGCATGGCTCAGAGTGCACTGCAGATTTGTCTATTGCAGATCGAGCTTTAAACACACACATACATCTGTGCATTATTTAATGCCTCATTAATAATGAATTAAATATATTCACATCATGTCTGTGTACCGACAGGTGTGTGTAATGCCTGCATGGCTATCTCTCAGACATTCGTCTGTTTCAGTGAGTGTATTTGTGCATCAGTGGATGTGTGCTTCCTTGTGTGTATCTTTAAGTGTGTATGTGTTTATATAAAGTATATTCACTGCATTTGGCCAACAAAATGCCAAATTTGATATCTGCTTAATCACTGACATTTGTAATCTGGAATTAAAATCTAAAAAACATTCCTATTAGATCAGCCCACAACATGCACCTGAGACCGAAAGTCTCACTTTTTTTCATCACCATGAAGAGTAGAAAAAAATTCAAAAAGACATTTTTAGTGATTTATCTTGTAAATGAAGTCAGCCAAAAGGACAGTCATATAACATCACCATTCTTCCATAATGGTAACCATTTTTCAAAACAGGAAATCAATTAAGGGCTCATTGTCCTTTAGCAAGTTGGCACAATGCTTTAGGGGTTGAAATGCTAGTCTACATTCCCTACAATGATTTTTACACCAGCCATGATGTGGTGTAGTGCCATCTGCTGGCAAGTCTTATAAAGCATCAGCCATTATTTGTGTGTTTATAATCGGGGTGCAAATGCACATTTGCTGAGGCCTATGCAAGATAATGGTTGCCCACCACTTCACCCAATAAATACAAGATTATATTGACATTTACGTTTACATTTGGCAAACACCCTTTTCCAGAGTGACTTACATTTATCTTATTCATACAGCTAAGCAGCTAGGGGTTTAAGGGCCTTGTTCAGGGATCCAGGAGTAGCAGCTTGTTATGGCTGGGATTTGAACTCACAACCTTCAGATCCAAAGTTCAATGCTTTAACCACTCTCCCTGTAATAATAAAAACACAACATGTAATTTAATTAATTGTTTTTGCTGGGTTTTGTTTATTTATTATTATTATTATAATTATAATAATAATTATTATTATAATAAATGAAAAGTGTGTTAGATAAGTGAAAAAAGAGTGCAGGCAGGGTAGAGTGAGGGGAGAAGAGTGGCAGGAGTGATTTGTGAAAGAAGGGTGAAGTGAATGTTTATAGGACTGTGGTGAGACCTGCTATGTTGTATGGTTTAGAGACAGTGGCATTGACAAAAAGACAAGAGGGTTGACAGAGTTGCAGATGCTGAGATTTTAATTAGAAATTAGTTTATTGCAGGTAAGTCATTTTAGAGACAAGGTGAGGGAGGCTAAATTGAGATGGTTTGGACATGTGCAGAGGAGGGACATGGGGTATATCGGTAGAAGAATGCGGAGTATGGCGCCACCAGTCAGGTCGAAACGAGGAAGGCCGAGGAGAAGGTTTATGGATGTGGTGAGTTAAGACATGCAAGTGTTTTGTTTGAAGGAAGCAGATGCACAGAGTGGTATGAAGACAGATGATCCGCTGTGGTGACCCCTAACAGGAGCATATATAAAAGAAGAAGAAGAAAATTATTATTATTATTATTATTATTATTATTATGTTGTTGTTGTTGTTGTTGTTGTTGTTGTTGAGAGGATTTGTGCTCATTTAGCCACATGCCAGGTACTAATGTTATTTAAAAATGTCTCTATGCACAAAGTTTTCAAAAATAACCTGAAATTAGTTTGCATTTTTTGAAGGAACTGATGTCAGGATTCTTGTATCTAGCTAAGGCCAGGCCTGCACAGCTTTAAAAAACACACCACCATTTATATATAATGGTAGACCACCATATAAACATACATAATTCTATCTCTGAAATGTACATTAGTAAATCTTTTAAGCAGCAAAAGAATGTACAATACTAAAGCACACTTCCACCGGTTCACAGAATTTCTTCTGCACAGGGTCACAAACTCGTCTGCCACAATTAATCTGTCAGCGAGAGACAAGTTAATGACAAGCTGCTTGCTCACTGTGTCCATGCTGATCACATCAAAAGAGTGCTGAAGTTCTGCAAAAATAATATGATCCTGTCTTCAGGCCTTTCCAGTTTCTGTCAGCATTTGTTAACTGTTATGAGTTTCTCATCTATAAATTGATCAATAGAACCTGCATTAAGAAAGTGCAGCATATTGCTAATGAGCACTGAATAACCTGAAAATCATGCTTCACCCCAGTGTTATAAATGATGTCAACACCCATCACTTCAATACAGAGGGGTCAGATGCCTTCAGATAAACATACAGATGACACTGATGTTGCATACTTATAACTATGTTATTCTGTGCTTGAACATAAATGATAAAGATTCAATAATATCCCCCATATCAATTGTATATGTAAGATCATGGTGTGTTCAATCCCAGAGGTGCAATGCAGGATATACTGTATGTGAACATTTTAAAAAGCTAAGAATGATTTTGGCAACTAGTTAAGAAAAATGATTTTGCTTTGGGATCATGTGATGCCATTCGGTCACTTATCTTGGGTGTGTCATCATGCTTAAGTAAAGCTGCTTTCCTGTACATGCAAAAGAACTACAGCTGTTTCATGTTCTTGATATGTGTTAAACCAGTATACTTACAAATTCTGTATTAAAACACACTTGTAAAAACGAAGCCAATAAACAGACAGACAGACAGACAGACAGACAGACAGAGAGACAGACAGAGAGACAGACAGACAGACAGACAGACAGACAGACAGACATGATAGATAGATAGATAGATAGATAGATAGATAGATAGATAGATAGATAGATAGATAGATAGATAGATAGATAGATAGATAGATAGATAGACAGACTTGCCAATATACTCATACTGATGTATTACAGTGGTAGAGGAAAAGTAAGGGAGGATTAATAATCTCTCCCTCTAGACATTAGGTTGAGTGAAACATGTGTTGGGAATTTTTCTAACTCTGAGTAAAGAATAGAAAAAAATTCAGAGAGACTAGTGATAAATACAAAGCTACACTATATGTAGAGAATAGGGCCTGGCTACTATGCTAATTTACACACACACACACACACACACACACACACACACACACACACACACACACACACACAGACACACAAACAAACACACACATAACACAGCTACACACTGCTTCAAAGACAAAACAATTTATTTATAAGATATTAAAAAGTTGTCATTGAACACGCAGATGTGTACTGTTCCTTCCACATTTTTAATGATCAGGGGTGTGAGGTAAATAAATTTCAACTTTGTTCTCTTTTCTGTACATTCTGTTCTGCTCAAGCATCTGTGCCAATTTTAGGGATGTTTTCTTAAAGGACTCTGCTTGTAAAATATACCTATGCTGACCTTAGCTGTCACTTATAGACATGGCTTTGCATCAGGACATGACCTTCTATTGCTACCCTGTGTGTGGTTGAAGAGAATGAACAGGGTGTGGGCCTGAAAGGGCAGCAAGTTCAGGTGTACATAAACAGATTTTTTATTTTAAGAAGTGCAATGTCAGAATAACAATCATGAATGTAAAGTGAGTTTTACTTAAAAATCAATATAAATATGGTATTGTTTCCTCTTTGATGCATTTTACTGTAAGTTTTTTTTTTGTAGAATTGATGTACTGGACAAAAGACACACAAAATTCACAAAATAACACAATAAAAAATAAATAACCCATACTCAACATAGAGCATGAAGACAAAATATTATTGTAATGTTTAAAAGTTTTGAATTAAAATTTAAAGTTTAGAATTAAGGTGTTTTAAATTACTTAAATCAACAAGACTTTTGCTATGTTTCCACACAGACAGTTTTAATTGCCGGATGTGTGCATCGCGGCGGATTTTGGTGCTTGATTTCAGGTCTGGCACATCAGTAAAACAAATGTTTAATGATAAGAATATGTTTTCATTGGATTTTTTTTATGTCTGGGTAAAAAAGGACATAAATAACCTGTTTTGCATTGGAAATATATATAATTAAATTTTTTTTTTCATTGTGTGTGTACGGTTCAGGTCGGTTCAATTTCGGTACGGGTAGGGGGAAGAAATACAAATCATAAAATTGCTTGTAGTTTTTTATTAACACAGTTTATTTATTATCAACATTCATGAATTGTGACTATTTGAACAGTTTAGATTTTGAAAACAATTTTAAATAAAATGCCTGCTTGGTTAAATAATATATTAAATAATATTTTATAATATTATATAAAAATAAAATAGAATAAATCTAATTAACACAATATACTTTTTATTATATTGATTAAATTGACTAAGCAATTTAATTGCAACAATTAAAATATATTAAATATAATTAACTTAATGAAAATACAGAGCTCCTGAACAGCTACATTTATACATTCACCAAAATGGAGAAATTTTATTACTGGCATATTTTATTTTATATTACTATATAAAACATATTTTAGCACAAGGTGTACATTTATAGTTTGAGGTCAGTTTGATAGTGGGCTTTTGCACTGCTATTGGACAAGCAGTAAGGTCAGTCCGATACACTGGACCTCCTTTAACTTTACAGCAAATTGCTATTAAAGAGAGTCTTCTATTGGTAGCTCATCAGATAAGGTTTTGGAATTTGGATTTGAAAATTGTACATTGAAATCTAAACATTGCCAAACTCTCAGTGTTGCCCCTCTGAGCGATGTCTTTAACTGTCTTTGCAACAGAGGTGATTTACAGTGGCAGACCAAATGCTTTATGTTCTTCATTATTTATGATCATCTACAGCATCCGCCTACTGGCACATTCAAATCTGACCGTGTTGACCTTGGCCCTTTAAATTATCAGAGAAGTTTTGAATGCCGCCTACTTTCTAGGCTACGTCTCTTCTTTCATTAGAGACTGCAGCAGGAATGTAGCATTCTGACATGCACTCGTTTTTCATAGGCCCTGTAAATAACTACAGGAACGCCTGACACCTGACCGGAGTGTGCGAGCTGCCAGCTGTCAGGATGATCTGTGGCACTGTTTTTTTTTCCTCTGCAGGAGCACATGTGGAGTGTGTGAGCTCATTTCAGAAGACATCGTGGAGACTGTCTATAATGACCTCACATCACTGGCCTGAAAGCAAATCTGAATATTTTTATAATTCATGCACACTTTCACCAGAGGATTGCTATTCTAAGCACTACTGTAATCATTTCATGTAACTGATTGTTTACTGATTGTCACTTTGTTTTGAGAAAGTTTAACGCTACACTTAAAGTTAAAGGAATCTCAGAGAAAATTCTATTGAGCTTCATAAATAATTTTTTACAGTCTGCTTTAATAGATTAGCTGTAGTGCTTGAAATGTTTAAATGCATTTACACAATTTATTTTCAGACTTTAAAAGTGCTTTCATGTAATTGGAGCAGCTTGTTGTCACTCATCTCCATTTCCCCACCCACAGCACCTGCATGCCCTGTTAAAGGGCAGTTGTAACACTCTGATCATTTTCCCTTCAGAAGACCTGGTGAGTGTGTGTTCCTTTTTCTACCACAGAGTTAAAATACTTTAACTACAGGTAGCTTTTTCTTATACAGTATTTTGAATAAAGTCAGACTGGATAACTCTCATTAATTATTGCTTTTCATTAACACCATTGTTTAATATTTTTATAACATTAGTAGTGGAGTGAATATTATGTTTATATACTGTACACTCCGTTAGCTAAACATTACAAAAGAACACTATAAGAAACAATATTCATTTTTGATTCTCTATTCCAGCTCTATCTTTTACTGTTTTACAAATTACAATTTCTAAAGGAAAGTTATAACAAAAACAATCACTCATTTAGAATCCAATCATTCTATCTTGGTTTTACAAACAATGAAACTGACTCGGTTATTAAGCTCTTGTTGTGGTTATATGCATAACAATTTATATCATATTCTGTACGAGTTAAAGGTCTTCATTGGTCTTTATAATCTTCATTCACTTTCATTTCTGTATAAAAATGAAACCGGATCGAATCATGCTTTGTTATTTAGGTGCACTAAAGTTGGTGCACAATGAATCGTATTGCTTTTAATAAAACCTTGATGTGTCATTAATGATTGCGAAGGAATGGATGTAGGCAGAAATGATAATATGGCATGTTTGCTGTGAACAGGAGGTTTATGCAAGACTTTGAAAATATTGCACAAAAAGTTATGACATCTTGTATACGAAACACAATCATATGTAGGGATTTGAATTGTTCATAAATCTGACTGCACATGAAAAGACGTTTCTTGTGTCTGGTGATTTTGGCACATATTCTTCCAAAACCCTTGCTGAAAAGAAGGATTATATGTATATGATGATCTCAGTGAAGAGAAGAAGTTGAAGAATGTGGTGGCCTCAGTGAGGTCAAATATGATGTTTTTTTTGTACTCATTTAACTGGTGGGTGTTAACTAATCTGTTAATGCCACAAAGTGTGCACATCAAGTTCCTGGAAGCCATCCTGATGGATTGAATGACACGCATGTGTTGAAGTGAAAGTCGTTCTAACCTCTTTAAGTATCTAATGAATCATGAACCAGAGTGCTATGACACATCCTCTGCTTGGTCTGCTCTCATGTTAAAACCATTTAAACGGATTTAAAAAAAAAATTTTTTATTATTATTAGTATTTTTTTTGCTGATAGAATTTGCAGCATGATGAAGTTATAACACTTACAGCCAACAAATCTTACACTTACAAATTTCTTCCTGGTTCTGTTTCTGTTTTTGTTTTTATTGCCTCCATTTGCATAATTAAACTGTATGACAGACACTGTTAATTATGCGAGAGCAATTAACTCGTTTCTGCTAAAACACTTGCAGTCATTTTCATAGTTTATATTAATGCCTGTGTGTATTACAATAGCTGTGTGCTACATAGTGTTTGCATGGTGGTTAGGTTGCAACAGATGCCACAGGAGATTTGTGGATTAAGTCACTGTTGATCAGATTAGTGCAGATAAGGGGAAACACCCTCCTGAGGAAACTGGAAGTGTGGAGCCACAATGCGTTTTTTTTTGGTCTCAGTCCATATGTCATCATCTCTATGTGAGGCCACGGCTCACAGTAATGGAGTATTTTTTGTGTACAATGAAGAATAAAATTATTATGGGCAGGTAGAATAGGCATTATGCTTTTGTGCTCTACACCCATCTAAGATACACTTTATTATGATATCTCAAAGACAAGCAGTTTATGAACAGATCAGATTTTGAAATTGGGTCAAGACCACTGCAAAAGTCAGATGTCTGAAATAATTTCCTACTTGTTTTGAAGTATGTTTTAAGGAAATAGACATTTTAAAACATAAATGCTTTGACTTGTGGGCAACGAAGCCATTCCCATCGATCCAGAGTTCTACCTGTTTGTTTTGTGCAGAAATTAAAGCAAGGTTGATGATGTCACCTGTTATCTATCGTCAGAGATGTATGAGTTGAGGTCACAGTGGGGTAGGGTGGGTAGCGCCAAGTGGCCTGCTATCTATTCCTAGACTTTGCTTCAGGCCTCTGGGAATGCAGGAAACAGGAGGGGTTCGCATACTCATTCTCATGGGTGTGCGTGTGTGTGTGTGTTTAGGAGTTTGTCCTGCTGGAAAAACCTTATGTTTAAGCAGCTGGGTCTGAACGGGACTTTCCATTTGTTTACATACCGTCCGGCTTTTGGACCATTCTTGGATCTTGCAATGTTTCATTGAATGCTTATACTATCCCACATCTGTTCAGCATTTGAACTAATGATGCAAACCTAAAGTAATTAACAAACAAAATTTTACAACAAATATTTTATCATACTGAAATAATACACACTTATCTAAAATCATATCAAATTATTTAGTAGACTTGCTTATCTGATGTCTCCTGTCCAGCAAACTATAAATCTCTGCCCCATCACTGACCTACTGACTGATATGATTGACCTCCATGATCTGGAAGTTAAACATATATACTGTACAGTCCAAACTATTAGATTTATACTGTTTCCATTTTCCTTAAATTTGTCAGAATATGGAATTCCTGGACATTTCATTATAAAGACTACTCATGATTCAGAAATTATAAGGATGCCAGAAGATGGGATTCAGTGTGAATCCACTGGTAATTTGAGTAGCCAGCTTGGTATGTGAAGCCTACATTGTATTGATAATACAATGCTTTATAGTACAATATAGTATATAATAGTATATAATATATGTATTATTTTCCATATACTGTACATTATCTGTCATGTATGAAACATGCAGATCTCCACTGATGAACTGCACAGATTTAGAAGAGTGCTGAATGATGACTGGCTCTGATGACCAAATTTTGAGAATTTGGAGTCCATGTGTGGGTCAGAGCCTCCACACATGCTATTCCTGGTATAACAGAGAGGAAGAGAGCAGCATGAGTCTGCTGATTTCCTAAAAGATCTTCAGTTACTTCATATCACATTCAGCTCATTTAGTCCAATCCACGTCCACTCCGCACATTAGTCAGACCTCGAAGTGACATAATAATATACATTTGGAAATGAAATGTATCTGGAACTGAGAATTGTTTTTGTTGCTAGAGTCACGATGGAAGAGACAGAACTATTAAAGGAGAGACTTCAAGCTATAACAGTAATGTAGTCTTTTTTATTACAAAGAAAAGTCAATGGAGTATGTAAAGGACTTTATTCATGCTGAATAACTTTATAAACTTGTTTAATACATTATTGCAGAGTTTATAGAAGGCAAAATAATTACATAACTCTTTTAGCTTTTATGTTAGGAATGTTCTTTTTTTTTTCCTACACACGTACATAAACAGAATAAACGAAAAATCCAGGAGGACATCGCATCAAAGCGGCTGGAAATCGACAACGAAAAACTGAAACTTCAGCAGCTAAAGGTAAATTTGAGCAATAATTAATAAATTATGTTTAGCATCTACATTTCTTTGTATAGACTTGTGGAGATGTCAATTTTGACAAATATTTTTTTAGCAATATTACAGAAAAATAAAGTAATAATATTTAATAACAAACTAAAATAGTATATATACATATTGTGTGTGTATGTATATATATATATATATATATATATATATATATATATATATATATATATATATATATATAAAAGGGCAGTCAAAATTAACAAGTTAACTCAAGTTCGTTTCAACAGCACTAGTTTAATTAACGCACAATTAATGCAGCATGCATTTCTGTTCTGCAACATGATTGCATTGCGTTTCTGTATATAACTTTGACATGGGTGTTAGTGCCAGATGATTTGCTGTTTATCTGAGCAGATGTGCATATTAGTGGATGTGTGATTGTACAGTATATTTAAAATCATACATATACACAGGTATGTATACATCTTATCTCTACTATTAACCGTGCAAACAATATCTGTAGAAGTGTTCTTTTTGTTACATGTCACAGAAAAAATCAGCAAGAGATCTATGGCTTATGGGTGGTACAAGCACTGGAGCTGTCCAGAAAGAGCAGAAAGCTCAGGATGTTATCCAGCAGACCAAAACACTACAGAGCAACATTCATCGGTAAGTAGACTCTTTAAGATGTTGGATACTATATCTGCATATTTGATTTGGCATGTTTTACGCTGGATTCCCTCCCTAACCATAATGACTGGTTTAGATATTAAATACTAGATATTTGTGTGTATTTAGGTCTAATACAGAGTTATTCAAAAAGAATGAACCGATATCATGACGCATTGCTTTAGTTTTTAAGCACCATCATGGAATGAGTTAGTGACCATTTGAAAGAGGAGTTATCTAAGTTGAAATTTGATAAATTGTGAGTATAATACTTGTGACTTGACTGGACTTTTTTATTACTTTTACTTAATAAAATATTGCGTAATGAAATCGGTTCTTTCTTTTTAAAAAAACATGCATATAACTATGATACTTCATTCTATCTATAAAATACTAGACAAGCAAAAACAAAATATTTCTATATTAATAATACACCATCCAACTAGATTCCTAAAAGAACCAACTGGATCCTGTTTCTGCCACCCTTGAGCCCTATGGTGGCTATTCTGGACATATAAGTCTCAGTTCTACCTTTCTTATTTGTCTGCTTTATTATAATAACTCTACATTATTATATGCTTCACTTCCCAAAATAGATTGACCTTTAAAAGGAAATAAACTCTATTCAGTTATTTTCTGTGCTAAAATAAGTAGTAGGGCCCTTTGTAGGAAAGCTATAGTGGCATTTACAGAACTGCATTTTGTTCTATTCATTTGCCCCTTACACCTCCCTGATTTCATGCCATAGAAAAAGAATGAAGCATGACGCAACAGAGATGCAACAGTGTGATGCTATGAGCTATTACAGGTTCATATATAAGCTCTTGCCCCCTAACTTGGCAATCCTGGTGTCTGTCTCACTTGTGATGAATTTGTGAAATTACTGAGACCAACGATAAGTGCGTGCCGTACATATTTCGCAAAGTCAACTCACAGAATGCTGCCAAATATTTTCTAATGTCACGCTTCTTGACCTGCAACACCCTCTTGCTATCTGTAGATTATTCCACATTGCTTGTAAATGACAAAGTACTAGACGTTGTGTGATTTGAAAAAATCAATGCCAACAGTGTGACTGGCTGGCATCTAACCGTGTCTGGATTCTTTACCAGAGCTCATCTATGCTCTGCAAGAGCCAAGAGGGGAGAGCTAGAGCCAGGCAGCCATGCATCCAATTTCAATTATGTCACATAATCACTGTGTCCTGTAGGATAGAAAAGAAATTGAGGCTCTAGAGAGAGAGGAGCTCAACATCTCCACAAATGAAGGCCTCATCCTGCACAGGCTGAAAGCCATTGAGAAGTCCACAGCAGACATTATTAAGGTAGTATTAATGCATATCCTGTTTACAGACTGAATGTCACGATTGGTAGATTATAGTATTAAGAATGCATTTATTGTCATTATTTGCGATTGGAGAGCTCATCTCACTGCAGCATTTACATTTTCTTACAGGCAGCAAATGAAAATTTCAAGTCAGGTAAAGAAAATAGAAAATAAGTTATTAGACAATTAGTCATTTCCACTTGGTTGGTAAAATAATTTTTGTCCACTATATGTATATTGTTATGGTCTTTGTAGAACCTATCCAGGTTTATTCAGGAATTCCAGATGCTCAAAAATCTTATACACCTTTAAACATGAGGAAACAGACATCCGTGGATCAAAGACTGAATCATGAACAACAAAAACCTGGTAATAATTGTTTGTTTGACTGAATTTTGAGTTGATTGGTAGATGTTCTGAATATTTACATTTGGATTGATCAATTATATTATGAATGACTGTTTAAAATATGATAGTACATCTTGTGGATTGTAAATCATATTCTTATCATCACTTTCTCTCTCACACATGCACAAACAGCTTTGCTTGCCATGGAAATCAACGTTCAGAAAGACCTGCGCACCGGCAAGAGCCATGTCCTTTCTACCTGCACAGTCCCGGCCCAGGAATTACAGCAGCGTGGCATTAAGGTGTACGATGATGGCCGTAAGTCTGTGTATGCTTTGCACAGTGCCTTGGATCAACCTGAACCCAATGGAGTGGATGAGCTTAGCCCTAAGGAGGTGGAGGAGCTCCTGAAACAGGCCACAGAGAAAAGGAAGAAGCCTCAAGACCATCATGAGCCTCCGCATCTAAAGAACTATCAGCATAGCCCTTGCTCAGAGCTTTATAATATGGAAATGAATGAGTGGCCAGAGTACAAACACAGTGGTATACACTATCCTACCAGGAAATTCAGGAACCTGCTTGCGACTTCACCCAATACAGTGACCAGCACGTGAATTATCACAACAGCAATGGCAAGAATTTTGAGATGTATGGAGGCAAAACAAGATGTGACCCAAGACAAATTTACGACCCCTGTGAGAGACATAGAAGAACTGATAGCCAGCATGTGAATCATATACCTCCTTTGTCTTACAGAGAGGAGGACCCTAAACTCAGTGTCTTAAACACTTTGCCTTCAGATGAACCTGTCACTATGATCTTCATGGGATATCAGAATGCCGAAGAGGTTACACAAGACACACAGAGCTATGAGGGGTCTATTCAAGCGGAGCTTGTTATCATTGGAGATGGTGAGGAAGAAACCTCTACCAGTGCTGCACCATTCCAAATAATACCCACCCATTCACTCCTGAACTGCAATACCAACAACGCGTCCACACACCTGATCTCGGAAACGCCACTGCCAGGTAGAAAAACATCTAAACAAGCAAGACTAAAATACTGCTGCTTGTTAATGTAGCAATGAATGACCTTCCTTTCATTAACTATTTCATACTTTCCAGAAGCTGTATTCTCTGCATGGCCTATGCAATACAACACTGCTTTTTCTGTGTGTTCATTTCCTTTTACTTTGTCTTAACACTCTCAGTCATGTAAAGCTTTTTCATTGACACTTTTACACTTGACTTGAAGCTAGGGTTGAATATGTACTGTCCAAAGAAGGTGTTAAACCAGTAAGTTTGAATATGCTATGGGGAATTTCACACACATTCATTCTCAATGAAGCGTCATACAAACTCAGCAAGGAACTGTGGGCGAGTCATAGTTACATTTATTGCATTTGGTAGGTGGCCTTATCCACAGCTATTTAAAGAAGTGAACTTCAGTCTTTATCAATAAATACATTCTGATAAAGATTTATTAGGACACAGAAAAAATAGACTTTTTTTTAATAGCAGAAATGGTAGGTGAATTTCTGTTAGTGACTCTGCTGGAAGGTTATTCCACACCATAAGTGCCAGAGAAGAGTCTTGAAGTCTGTCTTACTCCTACCAGAGAAATGTACATGGTGAAACCTGTCAAGCAATGGTTCAGGATTGGAGGGAGCATGGCAATTGTCAATTTTATTGGATTTGTAGGTGAGCATCAGTGTTTTAAATCTGCTGTGAAAAGCTACATGAAACCAGTAAAGGAAGTGTAGCAGTAATGTGCTGTGGAAGAACAGAGGAAGGTTAAAAACAAGTCGTGCAGCTGTGTGTTTCTGTGTGTCACCCTGACATACACATTTTGTTTACTCTTCAAAATCCATTAGTTGAAACATGTTCTTTTGGTAATGTTGATAATGATGTGTTAGTGCTGAGGGTTTGTTCATTATATAAGTGTTATATAATGCCAGTTCAAACTAATCATTTTGAAATCCATGCATTTGAAATCTATGATTTCATCATTTACATTAGCTTGCATTCTGAAATGTGTGTCTTGCGTTTGTAATAAATCTGACTGAATACGGAGGTAGTTTTTTCTCTCAAATGCAAAACAAAACACATTGCACCATCCGAATGTGAACGATTATAAGTGAGGCGGTGTTGTCTAATTGCACAGCTCATTCTGTAGATGGCAGGATTTTCATATTTAAATAGAGCATGCACACCCACCCATGTCACTGAATAACACACACACACAGTATCGATCTTCGTCATCACGTTGCAACAGGGGTGTGCAAACTTTTGCACTCACCCTGAAGCTAATTAAACATTTTAGCAATACAGATAATAGATGAAAATGGTTGTAGGAAGAAATCCAACATTTGTAGTTTTTCATCTTGTTAATTCATTGTTTGGCGCTTTATGTATGCTGTTTGCTTGAAATATGTTGTCTCATTTTCAACAACATTAGCCCTGAGAGTAGAACAACTAAAAGCTGAAGGCTCATATTAACGCATTACTTTGCCCATTAATGCATTCAACGCATTATTATGTATGTATGCACTACTAAGGCACTGTTGTTTCTATAGCAACAACATACACATGGACTTGTATGCCATCAGTATCCTAAACCTCACCAGTACTTTTTTTCTTTCTCACTTTTAGTATATGGCTAGATAAAATGAGACACCTGTAACATTTAATATATTCATACTGTGCATTTAAAACAAGTCTCTTTTCTGTATATTTGCTCAAGTGAAGCAGAGATACATTTCATTACTGTTATCATGTGATAGAGACACTCTGCACTCCATATCATATATAACAATAACACTGTATGCAGCTCTGTAACCTAAACTCTCTGTACTGTATAGTTTTAAATCATTTTTGTTTTGCAGTTGATCCTGCATTACCCTGATGAGTGATTTGTGTTACGTTGTATTTCTTTGTTGATGCCTGCTGAACATCCCAGGGTGCTGTAGCTGAAGATTTTAAGCAGCTCCTATCTGGAAACATATTCCAAAATGTGAATTATAAATTCTGGAGTGGCTTTAAATAGTAAACAGAATCTGAGGGAACTCTACAATTAAAATAAAAGCTTAAGTACACTATATGGACAAGGTTTTTGGATGCCTGATCTGGTACTGATGTAGGTGAGGTGAGGAGATCTGGGGTGCAGTCAGCATTTCAATTCATCCCAAATGTGTACAATAAGGTTGAGGTCAGAGCTCTATAGCAGGTCACCGCACTCATAATATTCCACTCCAGCCCATGTCAACCATGTCCTTATTGTCATGCTGGAACAGGTTTGGGTGTTATAGTTCAAGTAAAGGTAAAAGTTTGTGCTACTGCATCCAAGGGCAAGAACTACATAAGCCTGGGAAAATCAAATGTCCAGTTCTTTTGTCCATATATAGTATTTTGTCCAAAATAATTATTTATGAACATGATTAACTTTAATTAATTCAAGTGGGTCATAATATTGCTCACTGCTATTATATTTTAATATATTAATACAGTGTTATAACAAAACAGTAGTAGATTAGATGTCTATTAAAATGGATTTAAACATACTTTGTGTAACCTGTATGGCACTGCTGTGTGTATTCTCCTATGACAGCATAGCATCCCAACGTATTATAGCAGTTAGACGATACATATTTTCTTAAATTATGAAATAATAGTGAAATAATATAAAAATGAAATATCATTTGAAACAAGGAATTCTCTTACACAAAAACATAACACATTCACTACCTTTTACCTTTTGACAATTTTTGTTATAATTTTTTTTAGCAATGAGTTAAAGCATTAATGTTACCTTTTTATCATTCATAAAAAGGTAACAAAGGTTCGATAGCTTTTGTTGCGTCTTTTGTTTTGCTCCTGACCTCATTCTATACTTGTGTTGCATCCTAATATACTGTAAGTTTAAAAGCAATTTACACTTCAAACTGTGTGTGAAGCTACAGTGTGTTTCCTACACACACTCAGTTGAGCATGAGCTACATGCAAAAATGTCAAAGACTTAATCTTAATTTGGAAACTTAAAACTTAAATGATTTAGTTTTGAGTTCAAGAGACAAAAAAAATGTGGACAACCATGTTGATTTTTCAATCCATTCATCAATTATTTAATCAGTTAATTAGCTAATAAGTATTTGAAATATTTAAAGTATGCATAATTTTAAACAGGAATTCACATACACAAAGGTAACCCACATTCAGGTTATTGTTCACATGACAGGGGTCGTCTTAGATTTTGCTCCTTGTCCTATTCTATAATTATGTAGCATCCGAACACAATGTGAAGCGGCAGCATGTCTTCCACACACTCAGTTGTGTAAGAGCTAAATGCAAAACTATAATCTAATCTAAATTTTAAAATCAATATTTCAATTTTGGGTTCAGGATACAAACAAATTGGGACATCCTCCTGTTTCACTTTTTCTTTCATTTTAAGATAAACTTTTTTAAAACTGCTTTTTTTTTCTTGTTTAAGTTAAGTTTTGCTTGAGCATTTTCCTACAATGGCACAGTTTGGTGGGTTTGGTTCTGTACTTATTTATTACTGCACAGGCAGACTGTTCTGTTCTTATCTTATATATTTATATGACTTTTGCAGAGGAAAACTTGATTACAATTGCACTTAGTGTTGAATTTGATATACTTTACATAGTGACACCAACTGACATAATTTAAATAATTTATTTATGTTATGCCTGTCATGATTATTAAGACATAGACACACACACACACCTATAGTACCCTCAGTTGTTTATTCCCCATCTTTCAACATTCTCTTACTCTTATATAAGCTGTCTCTTTATGCTTTAATGCGCTTTTGCAAAGCAGAAAACTTTCACTGCGCACAAGTCAAAATAGCAATTTTTAAAAACCAAAAACCTAAAGATTGACTTTCAGTGTGCTGTGATTCTAACAGTATTATTCTTGAGCACAGAAGCATGGCCTTGCCATAATCCCCCGCAGTGTTTCAGCTGACGGAGAGTTGAATCGATTGCTTTTCTCTCCCACTCACAGCTTCCCTGAGCAGCCAAACAGTGTAGCGAGAGGCAGATGATGGAACACAGCTCAAAGGCTCCATGGAGGAAATTGAAGATTGCTGACTACATCATCAAAAAGATTCACTCAGAAGAACTTTAAGTATCCAGTGGGAGTGAAAGAAGCAAAAGAAATGTCTGACTGGATTTGCATATGGATAAGATTCTTGATCATGAGCAAATTTCATTAGAAAATCAATTAACTGTATTACCAGTTATGTAACTAACAGCACCCAAGATTAGAATGTCAATAAAGTATTCAACATTTCCTGAGGCGGTTACAGCATGTACCCAAAAATAATATTGCTACAGTGTTCTGATGCTCTAATGGCCTCTAATCTAATAATAATCTTTTGGTTTTCCCCTCTCAGTGTTCTTGCCTGTCACACAACATTCCCATATACAACCCCAGTTCCCAAAAGTTGGAACACTGTAAAAAGTAAATACAAAATGCAATGATGGTGCAAATTTTATAAACCCATTATTAAATTATTAATATAAACCCATTATTAACAGTAGAATATGAAATAAAAACATAAAGGATAAAAGAGCGTTTAAATAAAGGAAATGTACCATTTTCAGCAAAAAAAAATGAGGAAATGATGGCTCCAAGACATCTTAATAAATTTGGGACGACGCAACAAAAGTCTGGAATCATACGTTTTACTAAAAAAAAAACATCTGCAGGAACCAGGTCAGTAACATGATTGGGTATAGAAAGAGTAAGTTAGAGAGAAGAATCCCTCAGAAGTCTACAAGATATAGAAACAATTTCAGAATAGTGATGCTCAACATAAAATTGGGAAGGCTTTGAATAGCTCAGTACAAAAATATCATCAAAAGATTCAGACAATCTGGTGAAATCTTTGTGCACATGGGACAAGGGCAAGAATCAATATTGGATGCCTGTGATCTTTACGCCCTCAGGCAGCACTGCATTAAAACCAGACATGGTTCTGTAATGGAAATCACTACATGGGTTTAGACATCCCTCCAGAAATCATGTGTCATCCACAAATGCAGTTGTATAATACAAAGAAGAAGCCATCTGTGAACATGATTCAGAAATGCTGTCACTTCTCTAAGCCGAAGCTCAATTAAAAAGGACTACGGCAAAGTGAAAAACTGTTCTGCGGTAATACATTTTTTATTTATTTTTTTGGAAACCATGGATACCACATCCTCCAGACTAAAGAGAAAAAGGGACCATTTTTGTCATCAGTTCTCAGTTCAAATGTGTGCATCTCTGAATGTATTGGGGGATGCATTGGCAGCTTTCGCTTCTGGAAAGACACAATTAATGCTAAAAGGTTTTAGAGCAACATTTGCCTACATCCAGATGATATCTTTTTCAGGGAAGGTCTTACATATTTCAGCAAGACAATATTAAATCACCTACTGCATTTAATACAACAACATGGCTTAATAGGAGTCTGGGTGCTTCTTTAAACAAGTAATATTACAAAAAGGTGAAACAAAACAGCTAAATAGTATAAGACATGAATGGGAAAATATTCGTTTCCAGAAACTCCAGCAAATGGTCTTCTCGGTTCCCAGATGTACACGAACAGTTATTAAAACAAGAGGTAAGAGGTGATCACAATGGTAATCACAACCCTGTCTCACCTTTTTTTGAGATGTGTTGCAATCATCAAATTAAAATTAATATTTTTTCCCCTTAAAATGGTACATTCCTTACTTTAAAGATTTTATATGTTTTCTATGTTCAATTGTGTATACAATATGGTAAGAAAAAAAATTGTGGTAAGAAAAACATATAAAAATATTTTTTTTTAATTGGGGTTAGATTCCCAGGCTTAGAATAGAATAGAATAGAATAGAATAGAATAGAATAGAATAGAATAGAATAGAATAGCCTTTATTTGTCACATATACGTTACAGCATCATGAAATTAGCTCTTTGCATATCCCAGCTTGCTTAGAGGCTGGGGTCAGCGCGCAGGGTCGGCTATGATACGGCACCCCTGGAGCACAGAGGGTTAAGGGCCTTGCTCAGGAGCCCAAGAGTTGCAGCTTGGCGATACTGGGGCTTGAACCCCTGACCTTCTGATCAGTAACCCAGCACCTTACCCACTGAGCTATCACTCCCCCAAAAACTTTTACATTGGTGATGCTGGGGCTTGAACCCCAGAGCTTGTGGGGACCTGCTGATCGGTAAACCAACACCTTAACCACTAAGCTACCACTACCGCTACCGCATGATCCTGAGCCTGATCTTGGGTTACTCTCTGTGTGTAATTTCATGTTCGACACCTTTCCTTTGTATGATACTCCTAATACAATGTGTAATTTCATAATACTGTATTTTTCAATATTTATACTATTTCCAAAAATATTACATCAAACACATCTTTACTCAAATCTGTATTGCAACATGTATGATTATATATTATACTTTATAATCAGTACTCTTTCTAGTAAACATCTTTTCCCTGTCATAAGTTTCTAAAAATGCCATGATTAGCACTTTTTTGCTAATAAGCTGAACCGCCACTAATGCATACTTCTTCATATGTAATGTCCATTTATTAACCTGTTATAAAATCAATTTATAGTCAATAATTGTAGTAAATAACATTCAT
The DNA here is from genome assembly GCF_014805685.1 of Silurus meridionalis. Taxonomy (NCBI): domain Eukaryota; kingdom Metazoa; phylum Chordata; class Actinopteri; order Siluriformes; family Siluridae; genus Silurus; species Silurus meridionalis. The sequence continues at coordinate 18,008,327 of NC_060895.1, read as the reverse complement.
TTTAAAAAGCTTTGGCCTTCCAGTGAGAATTCATTATTATTGGATGATCTATTATATAACCAAACATTTATTGTCAGTACAGTATTTGGACAAAATTTTTGGGACACCTCACTTTTCCAGCCAAATGTGATTCTTCCCCAGACTGTAACCACAAAGTTGGCGGTACACCGATGTATAGGAGTCTTCGGATGCAGTAGCAATACATTTTCCTCTCGCTAACTGTTAGACTCAAACCTGTTTCATCATGACTTGTGCACAAAGTCAGCTACATGTAGATTTTACATGGTTTACATGGTTTGGAGTGGAATCTCTTGAGTGGCTTGCTATAGAGCTCTGACCTCAAACATATAAAACCTTTTTTTGATGAATTGGAAAGCTGACTGCACCCCACACCTCCTCACCCTACATCAGTGCCTTACATTACTATTGTCCTTGTGGCTGAATAAGCACAAACATTTCTTCCCAGAAGAGTGGAGGTTATTATATCAGCAAATGGGGACTAAATGTGGATTGGATGTTTAAAAAGTACATAAAAATCTTCAAATCAGGTCTCCACAAATTTTTGCCCATACAGTGTATATTTAAACTCACCCAATTTATCTTATTTTTATGAAAGTTAATATCAATTTAAACAGTACGGATGAGAGTAGAAATTAAGAAACAGATGAAAGCTGTAGTGAAAATGACCTGGATTTCATTGAAATAAAAAAAAAAAATGGAATTAAAGAAAAATATTTATATATATAATTAAGGGTAATGTTTATTCAAATAATTAAGTAAATAAAATGATCTAAAAAGTGTTTAATCTAATATTTAAATGGTTCATCCAGCAACCAGTGAGAGAGTAGACGGCAGAATGCCATCTGGAGAGCTAAAGGGGATCAGATCTGGTGTGTGAGTGGCTCATTGTGCCATTTATGTTTGTTGCAGCTGTTTATGTCACCTGTGATACGACAGCCGATTTGAGACAAGGCAGTTAGACTCAAGCATGAAACATGTTATTAAACCATATGATATTTCAGTTATATCACGTTCTTTTTAAATAAAAAAAAAATAATGCAGGTTCGACCTACATATTATTAATGAAGATCTACATTGATTATTATAATTAGGTTCACAATAATGCTATAAGACAAACAAAAGAAAAATCTTTCTGTATTTTACATTCGCACTTACTGTCATTCTTTCATTCTTTCAGTGTATAATAAACTATAATTAACTATAAATGGTTTGTAAACATCTATGTAAAGACATGCAAGATTTCATACATTATGTATTATCAGAATAGTCTGTCATTGTATAGGGTTTAAGTCCAAATAAAACTTTATTCATATTAAACAGTAATTCTTTGTCAGTAATTTAGTAAATGAGCATGCCCTGCTTTCAAATTACATATGTATAATATATAAAATATATATAAAACACTTAGATGCCCATGCATTCCTATGATTCTTTCACTGCTAGTTGCTCATTAGTACATATAACAGCTAGTTTTGATCTACAGTAAGGAAAATAAGTATTTGAACACCCTGCTATTTTGCAAGTTCTCCAACTTAGAAATCATGGAGGGGTCTGAAATTGTCATCGTAGGTGCATGTCCACTGTGAGAGACATAATCTAAAAAAAAAAAATCTACGAATCACAATATATGATTTTTAAACTATTTATTTGTATGATACAGCTGCAAATAAGTATTTGAACACCTGTCTATCAGCTAGAATTCTGACCCTCAAAGACCTGTTAGTCTGCCTTTAAAATGTCCACCTCCACTACATTTATTATCCTAAATTAGATGCACCTGTTTGAGGTCGTTAGCTGCATAAAGACACCTGTCCAATCCAATCAGTAAGAATCCAACTACTAACATGGCCAAGACCCAAGAGCTGTCCAAAGACACTAGAGACAAAATTGTACACCTCCACAAGGCTGGAAAGGGCTACGGGGAAATTGCCAAGCAGCTTGGTGAAAAAAGGTCCACTGTTGGAGCAATCATTAGAAAATGGAAGAAGCTAAACATGACTGTCAATCTCCCTCGGACTGGGGCTCCATGCAAGATCTCACCTCGTGGGGTCTCAATGATCCTAAGGAAGGTGAGAAATCAGCCCAGAACTACACGGGAGGAGCTGGTCAATGACCTGAAAAGAGCTGGGAGCACAGTTTCAAAGGTTACTGTTGGTAATACACTAAGACGTCATGGTTTAAAATCATGCATGGCACGGAAGGTTCCCCTTATAACCAAGGAGTGGCTCTGTAAGAAGCATATCAAGGTTCTGGCGTGGCCTAGCCAGTCTTCAGACCTAAACCCAAAAGAGAATCTTTGGAGGGAGCTCAAACTACGTGTTTCTCAGCGACAGGCCAGAAACCTGACTGATCTAGAGAAGATCTGTGTGGAGGAGTGGGCCAAAATTCCTCCTGCAGTGTGTGCAAACCTGATGAAAAACTATAGGAAACATTTGACCTCTGTAATTGCAAACAAAGGCTACTGTACCAAATATTAACATTGACTTTCTCAGGTGTTCAAATACTTATTTGCAGCTGTATCATACAAATAAATAGTTAAAAAATCATATATTGTGATTTCTGGATTTTTTTTTTTAGATTATGTCTCTCACAGTGGACATGCACCTACGATGACAATTTCAGACCCCTCCATGATTTCTAAGTGGGAGAACTTGCAAAATAGCAGGGTGTTCAAATACTTATTTTCCTCACTGTAAAACAGCTAGTGTTTCCTTCAAATGAATAATTTTCACAATATTTTGTTTAAATTTAGTTGAAGCAGGTGAATTTTAAGAAACTGCATGAGTGAAGATATTTAGGAAGCCAGATGAGAAAATGCAAAGCTTCCTCAAGCATACTATTGGAAATTGATGAAAGAAATCTGTATCTGTACATTCTGCATGCTTGATTATTACCATATTTATTATTATTTTCAAACAATTAGAAGTGATCAAATTGAAGAGTGGTCTATTGTATCCATTATGGGGAAAATGGGGTTCAGTGGTTAAGGCTCTGGGCCTCTTTTTTTCTATGCTTATAATCAAGAGACAAAAATCGACAGACAGCAACCGAAACTAAATACGAAACTCATACATTTAATGAACAAATAATATTTCACCAAGAGGAACTGTGAGGAGAAATGCTGATCAGGCTTGTGTTATGTGGAAAATCTTGTTATGTTATTTTTGCACCAATTTTTATATTTCGGATTAATAATGAATAATATTACAAAATAGGGAGCTTTTTTAGAAGGTTATATGATATTACTGTTTTATTGAAATGTGAAGTCGACTGTTTATTTGTTATCTATTTTACATGTCACATTATAACTTAGTCTACAGCATGCCATTTTGTGTGTGTGTGTGTGTGTGTGTGTGTGTGTGTTTGTGTGTGCCTGTCACTTCTGTCATTGAAACTGGCGTCAGCCATTGGCTAAATCCCACACATTCAATCAGAGTGTAACGTTTCATTCACACATCGAATCCACAGAGGCAGACTGAAGCAGACAACCTTTGAAGCAACCATCGGTAAGTACACACTAATTCACACAAACACACAAAGAGAAAGACAGCAAACATCTAGAATGATGCTTTGCCATGGCTCATGCCACAGTGCTGTCTCAGCACCATGAGGTGAGTCACTCTTCGGCATTAGATGGAGGTTGGCAGAGTGGGCGGCTTTTGGAGGGGGCGCTGCGCAAATGTTGCGGTTCTGTGGGAGGAAACTGAGAAAGATGAGAAAAACTAAGTTATTGTGAGTGCGTGCCCATTAAAATCTTTTGGTGTTTATGCAGGCTATACTGATATGCACGTGTGTGTGGGATGGGTGGTGATGGAGGAAAGAAAACTGCACAGCTTGAGGTAGCATTGAAACTGGACCAAGAGATCTGTTCTAGAGCTTCAGGCTATCTAGCTCTTCTGCCTGTCAAGCTATACATACATTATTTGAACAATATGGGCAATCTGACTACAGAGCTCATTTTCTGAGGAAGTTTTGTTCTTCAGCTATGCTTGAAATCAGGCAAAGGAAACCTCTTTTGTTGTATAAATGTATAATATACAATGTATAATTTACAAACTAAACTAATAATATAATCTAATGATACTTCATTTGGTGTGTGTTGCTGCCCAAATTGGAGTGACTATATTTCTCTTGTTGGTTGGACTATTTAATCCAGTGTATTAATATAATATAATATAATATGCATACATAACCATAAAAAAGTCATTGTATCAGCCAGGTGGTGAGATATTAGACTATAGAATATAAATTAAGAGATACTATTAGATATATTAGATGCTTGTTTGATACTGATTTCCTTTTTTACAATAAAATGATCCATAGATATTATGAGTTTATCTGCTCAAATAGATATATGCTCAATTATTATTGCAAAATAAAGTCACCAGGAAGGTTCTGGTATAGGAAACTGCACAATGAGCCAAATGTTTAAAAGTTAATTTGATTTTTAAAAGAAATCCAAAAAAGTGTATTGAATGTAGAGACAATTTGAGTTCCTCAGACAGAAAGATCTAAAAGATTTCCATGTAATAGATGAAGAAATTTTGTCAAACCAGGGGACCCAACTGGTGGGGATGCGTATTTGGGGTTTGTGTTTGGAGTTAATTGGATGATTTTAGTAGATTCTCTGCTTGAACATACCTCAGTAGGCTTGCATAAGAATAGGTTCATTTGACTTGAAAAAGTGAAGCTACTGGACTGACAATTTGCTTGGAATAACCTGGATTTACTAAGTGCAGCGTATAATGGAACTGTGAGGAATATTATAGTATTTAGATATGTGACCATAGAAAGACATTGTCAGGATTTCAAGTATTGCAGCAAGATTCACACTCAGAACTTCTTAAAGCTTTAACCAATGTAAAATATTAGATGAAGCAGTGAAATATGTATACAACATAATACATATATCAACAATATATATATATATATATATATATATATATATATATATATATATATATATATATATATATATATTGACACTTTGATGGAACTTTTGATTCCTGAGCTTTCCATCACCAAAACATTTTAGAAGCTTCAAATGTAAATATAGATGCAAGTGGCAGTCCAGTTGGGTCCAAGTACCCTTTGCGAAAAGCATGCACCAATGGTCAGTACTTACCAAAAGTACATAGAAAAAAGATTGTAGATGAACATGCTCATAACAGGATTTGTACTGGTAGCAAATATAACAGTGTGAAACCGTTCCTTCTGCAAGCTGATTCACTGATTATAATAAACCAGTCAAAATTAGTAAGCCACTTTAGCACAATGGTAGTATGAAGTACCAAATCTGACAGTTTCTGAGAATATTTGATATAAACCCTGCTGTAGAGATTACCTTTATTTTACAGCATCAGGATCTAGTCCTGGTTTTTTCCAATTTCTTGTGAACCATATACAAAATGTAAGGAGTTTGAGATAAATAAACTTCAAAGCAAAAGTATATAAGGCATATTGCAAATATTAAATTGATAGGGTTTGGGGTAAGTGTTTAAGAATTCAGATTTCTATAGTTTTTAAGTTAACGATTCTAATGAACATTTAGTGTACACCTTATTTCACAAGAGATATGCTTTCTTTAAAGAATTTTGGAAAACAGTGGTTGGAGCGCTAGTGAAAGATAATAATGGCTTGCAGCAAAGTGAAAAGTGAGATTACTTTCAGAACCATATGACCAGTGATGGACAGTAATAAAGTACATGTAATTTGTAACTGTACTTAAGAAGTTTTGTCATGTATCTGTATTTTACTGAAGTAGTTTCATTTGGGGAGATGTTTACTTCAACTTCACTACATTTCAAAGTCAAATATCTTTTTACTCAACTACATTTTGTGAAATCAGTTGTTTCTTTTTATTTATGAGTGGATAAAAACTGGTCAAGTACGCAGCAATCCACCAATCAGGTTAGAGTGCATGTTTTAAACTTGTTTTGGTGGTATTTACTTATCACGAACATACAGTTCAGCATCAATTCAACAACAAGCAGAACATTCTGAGACTAATACATGATGGAAGAAACTCTTGACTAACTTGCCACAATACCCTTGGCTTTATTTGCACGATTTTTTTTAAGTAGTTGAAAAGAAGGGTTTGGGCTCATGATATTTTAATAGATATCAATCATTCTTTGACTGATTAATATCATTCTCTTAATAGATTGGTGTGCTAAGAGTAACATTAGAGTCTTTTTACATTAACTGTGTTAATAAAGCAAAGAGTCTTGTGACAAAAATAATAATAGAAACATTATAGCCATAATAAATGATAGTATTTTGAAAATGTAAGTACATTTAAAGGCAACTAGTTTTGTTTACTCAAGTGAAAGTTTAAAGAGAGCACTTTTACTGAAATAATATTTGACCTAATCTCTACTGCATATGACACTACAGTCAGTTAGTAGGAATGAATAAATATTTGTCAAACAAAGAATCACCCATTAGAGGGTTGTACAAACGGTTGCAAAACCGATTCTAAGCATCGACATGAAACTCAAGGTGCATGAGCATTCAATTGCTGCTTAGAAGATGGAGTGGACAAGTGTGTGGGCGCCCCAAAAGCAGGAGCCCCTGCTGGCAGGGCGCGCTGCATCCTGCGCGTGCGTCTAAGTCGAGCTGTGCAGAGAGAGAGTCCGCCAGACTGCGTGCATCTTTATGGATTTAAGCAGACAGCAGCTCTCAGGCTTCCCTGCCAGTCTGCCAATGCATATTCCATCCGCTCCACTTCACGGCACGCTGTTGCTGAGGGATCGATAGGTAAAACAGCAGCCGCTGAACCCATATGATTCGCTCGAGACGGCGACGCTCTGCCGCCCGGTCTCTCGTGCTGCTCCGACTCGTGCAAGCATGCACGAGCAGCGGTAGACTGGAGATGATCTCCGTATGGCTGCTCGTTTTGAAGCTGCTGGTATGTACCATTTCCCTTTCTTTCTTTTCATTCCTGTTGCATCCTCGCAGTTCGTTTGCAAACACTGACACTTGCACACAACAATCGTGTGCATCCTTCTTTATTTCAAAAAATGCAATGCGATGCATTGGAACATATTGAATATGTATAAATCCATGTTATCATTTCTGACTCTTCATGATCGTCTCTTCTTCATGGCTGCTCCTGCTGCTGCTGAGCTGCACCCAGTCCTGCAGATCTGGCATCAATGGAAAGTTAGGGAACCCACATGAACCCCAATGGCATCTGCAGATCTGAATGAGGGCGACGTCATTTCGGTGAAGTTTATTGACATGTGCAGTGGCAGTGCACTTTTTTTTGTTCTTTCTTTTAAATGAATGCATCAGTCCAGAACTTGTTAATCACTCAGTTCAAAACCTATGACCTGTTCCAAACATAAAATCTATTCCATTGAATTAAAAATTCAAAATACAAGCAATGGGGGCAATTCTGGTCAATACATTATGACATCATGATGAAATGTGGGCGGTATGGTGCAGCAGGTAGCGATGCCGCCTCACAGCTTCTGAGTCTTCAGTTTGATCCTGAGCTCAGGTTTCTGCCTGTGCCAGAGTTTTACATCTTCTCCCTATGTTTAGGTTTCCTTCAGGTTTTTTTTTACAGCTTCCTTCAAGGTTCCAAATACATGTCAATGTATTGGTAACTCCACAAACTGGCTTGTTTTGAAAGATACTGCAAGTGTGTGTGATCATTGTACCCTACAATGGATTGAAAACACATCGAGAGAATATCCCCATCTCACATCTACGTTCTAGGCTCTGGATCCATCATGGCTCTGACCAGGAAAAAATGCTCACTGAAAATCAATAAATAGACAAATTGATTCACAACAGACCATACACAACCTATTTTGCATTCTATAGGTTTATAATTAAGCCACAATATTGTGAAAATACATAAAATTTGAACATGTTTTTAAAAACCTTTAGGTATATTTACATACTTGAAATATATAATATTCACATTTTATTCACGTTATAAACAATATATAGATTTTTGTACAAAAGTTACAAAATGTTAAGTAATATTAGACTATGATGTCATGGCATATTTATGAAGAAAACAAACAGAATAGCAAAAGGCAAAAAAACATACAAATCAACAAACAAATAAATAAACAAGGTAGCAAATTGCCTTAGTGTGTTACCATTGTTTTGCTGTTTGTTTTAATTTATTCAGAAAGTATACACCCTGTACTGTCTGATGATGAACTTGGTTTTGTTGACCAGACAGTGGAAGCTAAATTTCCAAAACAAGCAGAGTGTATTCTGGGTAAATGCTGGTCACTCATCAATACCAGTCAAATCGAAGAGGACAGGATGATCTTTCCATTCGAATAGATTTTCATTCCATTGCACAGTTCTTTACATAAAATTTAGAAAGAGAAATATTTTTTACTGAATTCACACCTTATCTATAATCATTTAAAATAAACAAGACATGGGTGGATTCACTCTGCCTCCATGAAGGACCTCCGTTTCCAACCTTCTGTTTCCAAGCAACCATTTCATGCTGTTTCTGAACATTGACACTGAATGAAAAAAAAAATGTGCACTTGCCAAATGTTCTGGAGTGAATCACAGCAAGATGAACACAGCAAGATGAACACATAGATGTGAGATCATCTACCACTCGACAGTAATAAGGATACCTGAAAATGTTCTTACATATTTCGCAAATACAGTTAAGACATTTATCACAGCCTTCTAAGGGCAAGCCTGTTTCATTCAATCAACTTTAAATGGTAATTTAATACATTAAAAATTATACTGGCACTGCAGTGTTATATAACATTTTGTTTTGCCTCAAAAATGCTAAGATACAGTGATTTAATGAAACACATGAACATTGCATAGTTGGCATACAATGAATTTATTATTGCTGCACTATCCATAACGCCATTATACTCCAATAATATTTTTCATTACAAATGGAAAATTGAAGTAGATGAAATCCTTGGTTGCACATTGGATTAATGTTCCAGATTACTGATGTTCGAAAAGAATGATGGAACATAAGATAAGCAATGAAATCTAAGAAATGGGTTATCCAGCTCGACTTATTTTAATACCTTAATACCTTGTCTTTGTCTTTGTCTTTGTCTTTTTGTGTCTGATCTCATGTAAAGATTGTCATCTAGTATCATTTTTCACAACTCAATGATATTTAAACTATAGTTCGGAGCTATAAGTCCAATGTTTTAATATATATTTTTGGACGTTTAGTTGATGTTTGCCATTTATGGCTAATTCTGTTCTATTTAACACAAAAATGCAGGTTTGCAGCCTGAGAAAGGCAAGTATTTTACAGTGAAACACCCGTTTGTGTGAATTGTTATTCCACTTATACAGATTCCATGCCTGCGTTGAAACCTGTCTCATGGTAGTTTATCTAGTAAAACATCTCCGGCTCACAATCTGTTTCATGATATTTGATGGATCCGCTTTAACTAATTCAAAGTGACATGAGGACGTTTCAGTATAACAGCTTTAGACAAGTGATTGACCTGCTTGACCCATCAAGTTTATTAATCGTTACTCGATTATGAGACTAAGAAACTGGAAACATTTTTGTTTTGACATCGATTAATACCTAAAATGCTCCTGGATAATGTTTTTACTCCATTTTTTGTTTTCTGAATCTTTCTAATCTAACTTTTGTAGAGAGCCACAGCTGGTGTGAAAAGACCAAATGGGAATGAACTAACGGAAGGTAGTAGAGACTCTTTAGACGAGCAACAAAAAGAGCAAGAAAACCTCCCGGAGGCCGTCTCCATGGAGACCAATCAGCTTCCAGAAACAGCTGATGTACAAGACTATAAAATAGATCTTGTGGAAAAAGAAGAGGACAAATCCCACCATGGCGCAGTTGATAAAGAATGTGTTAATGAAAATTTCTCTGAATGCCTGGATACTGAAAAGGGCAACTCCCCACTTGCGACTGGACAAGAAAGCAACAACATAGCCAATGAATTTGAAGGCACAAAGGAAAGTGATGGAAGCACAAACCAACAAGAGAATGTGATGATAAAAGAGGCAGAGGTTGAAGAATCAAATTTCATAGAATCTGTAGAAAATTCAGAGCCTGAACAAAGCCAGCTGGTTAAGGAGGAAGAAAACAACACCACATCCTCTTTTGATGCAAAGGATTCAGATCACCAAGAAGCACACGAAGCTGCAAAAATAGAACCAGAATCTGTGTTGGAACAGCAAATCAAGCAGCTGGTTATTTCTGATGCCTCGAACGAATCCTGCCATGAGAATGATAGAGATGACCTGAGTGACTGTGTGCATGTGGAGATGGCTATTGTCTCATCAGACAGTGATGCTGAGGAGCAGTGGAAGACTATGTTTTCTCCCGTTTGCGATGAAGATGAGTTCGGTTGTATTTTGGAAACAGGTACCCTTGAAGAGACACATGACCAATTCCATGCAATGGAGGATGAAATTAATATCCAGTCTGAGATTAAAGCTGAACCGGATGAAGATAAAGATCCATCAGTATTGGCCAAAGGTGTTGACACTCCTGCGCAGGCGGAATGTTACACTGAAAGTGATCTAGAAGATCTTTCCTATAAGGACTCCATCCACTACCGCAGTTTATCCAAGATCTCAGAGAATGAGGTTGATGTGAAAAATAACTTACAGCGCTTGTCTGCTTCGACCTCCGAGCTCGATAAGAAGCTGCCACAAGATTATTGCGTGATTCAGGAGATGCAGAACGAGAATGTCAGCACAGAACATGTGGATTTCAGGATGGCTCGTCAACAGTGGCAGAAAATGGAGGAGCAATGCAAAGCCCTGGAACAGCAGTCTACTGTAAAGCAGGGGGTACAAAGCATCATGTTTACACCAATGCGCAATTTGGAGAGGCCCAAGAAGGATCCCGATTCAGACAACTTAAGTCTTGGTGACTACCAGTATACCCAGTTTAGCCCGTGTTCAGATGACTCAGGCCTGGATGATACAAGTTACCGGACTCATTACGATGAGCCGGAGACTCCAGTCGAAAGGGAAATCCGTGAGACTATGGAGAGAGAGGAATGTTTCAGACGAGAGAGGGCCTTAGCAAGACCATCCTCTAGTGAACCTGTGCAGCATAAACCAAGACCAGCATCTCTGACGATGGCTAAGTCAGACCTAGAGGAGAAAAAGGTCTATAATACCCGTGAAGACAGGTGCAGGTCACAGAGACCTTCCAGCACCACACCACCATCTTTCTCTGTAACTGCTTCGCCATCACCAAAACCGACCTATCATGAAATGGTGGCCAACAACGTCATCATCCTGGAGCCGGATTCGCATCCCACAAACCAGAGGCAAAGGGGCAAAAATTTGCTTTCTCCAGTCACTAATAAGTTCCACGAGTGGCCCTCAGACTCCAGCAACGTCATTATACTGGAAACGTCTAATCTCATCATCCGAAGCGCATCCGAGTTCTGTTTGAGCAGTGCATGCCAGGAGACCCAGGAGAGCACTTTTCACAACAACCCCTTCTTTAAACTGCGATCACACAGCACACTATCTTTGGTGGACCAGGAGATTAAAGAGGTGAAGCAGCGAGATGAAGAATTCCGGAGACAGAGGGCGCAGTTGTACACCAAAGAGAAGTATGATACAATTCTGGTGTCTCCTAACTCACTGCAGAATTTCATCTACGACAAGCCAGGTATTTGTTTTAAAAGTTTGTCAAAGCACAAATCGTGAATTTGACCCAAAAAAGCAATATTGTTTCCGTTTGTTTATACACTAAAGCATGTAGTTACAGCAAAAAAAATTATTTCGAAAAGACTAATATATTTTATCTATTAAAATAGCCATACATTATCTGAATATAGTATTTGTGTTTATATATATATATATATATATATATATATATATATATATATATATATATATATATATATATAAACACACAAATAACATATATATATGTTATTATATTTAAAATTATATAAAAATATAATAACATTCCATAATAACTTTCCAATTCTATATTTATTCAAATAATATTTTTATATAATATTTTTTTATATATTTTTTTACATTTTTATATAAACAAATATTTAAAAATATTATATAAAAATATTATTTGAATAAATATAGAATTGAAAAGTTCTTATAGTTACTTAGATATCATACCAATAAATGTCCACACTTTACTGCATCCTGTTTATTTTAAACCTATTAATTTAATTTGTTTAACAATTAATATTTACTTAAAAACCGTTTTACAGAAATAAATAGATGAAGTATTGGACTTGGTGTTTACTGTGTTAATACATTTGCAAAAAAAATGTGCATCATCAAACTATTTTTAATCACTAGTAACTTATTTTAGTGCCATAATGCTAATTTCTATAAATATGTTGACTCAATAAAGGTTTGTGCATTTGGGGTTTGTCTTCTTGTTAGGGGGTTTGCCAGCGAAATGTAAGTCCTCCCCATCCTCCCCTTTAAAGGCACGCAAAATGGACCGTTCCGCTTTATCCTGCGATCAAAAAGTACGTGATTATAACGTTATATTATTTTCTTTTTTTTAACATATTTGTGTTTGTGTTTTTCATGACATCGTTAAATGTTTTTACGTGTTCTTCATGGGTGCATTTGTATGGGTGTCAAATACTCGTCAAACATTTTGAATACACACCACAGTGCGTTCTGGAAACTATATTACCTGAGAATTTGCTCATACGAGTCTAACATTTAGGAACTTATTAAATGGGGATTCAAAGCTAATATTGTAGCAGTCTTGGTATTTATGCTTCATGTTACTAGTAGTAAACAGTACCCTTGTGCAAAATCCCCTGCATTTGTTATGGCTTTAGGCCCATTCTTTCTGATTTTCCCAAAAATCACTCTCAGCATTAAATCTCATTAATCAAATGTATCCCATGCACATGCAAATCAAAGAACCATTTCTTGCCATCTTCACTTCTCATATCATTTCTACACCCTGTTTCGCCATCATTTGTGACGTCCTATTAAACTTTGTACATTTTCACCATGAAAC